>NW_024081530.1:278541-785168 GCF_003009895.1 Hyaena hyaena
AAAAGAGAAAGAAGAAGAAAAAAAAAGATAAAAAAAGGGAAAAAAAGGGAAAAAAGAAAGAAAAAAAGGAAAAAAGACAAAAAAAGGAAAAAAAAGGAAAAAAAAAGGGAGGAGGGCAGCTCTCAGGCAGGGATGGGCGTGGCGTGATCCAATGCCTCAGGCGGGAGTTCTGCCTTGGCGGTTGTGGGGAGGAGAGTTATGGTGCTCCAGTCCCTTCTTGAAGCAAGCGCTGCTCCTCGCTTTTTTGGGCGTGTAAACTCCCCGTACCGGGGGCGCAGCCGAAGTTGGTTGCACTCTTCAACCCAGGCCAGTTCCAATCTCCAAATCCCCGTCCGCGTACCCCGCTGAAATTGCCTTAGACACAGCTTCCCAGGTAACCCCCTCGGGCAATTCTAGGCCCCCTGTGGAGCTCTGGGGGCGGAGTCAGAATCGCTGCTTCCTTCTCTGGGTCAGGCTGGTGCGCAGGGGCGGGGGCTTGCCCGCAGGGTGTTCTGAGCCCGAGCCTGCTGGAGTGAGGAAAACCGGGTCCCTCTATGGCTCGTCACCCGAAACACGAACTCACAGGCTTATTTCCCAGTTTTTAGTTCCTTGCCTTCCCTTTCGAGTTCCAGCCCGCCAGGAGCGCGGATGCCCGGTGTCCGCGCAGCTCTTTCAGGGGCCCCAGCCGCCTGGGAGCTACAATGGCGGCAGGCGCGCCACCACTCTGAAGTCCTGCCTCCAGGAGCCTGCACAAAGAAGCAGTTTGTGTGCTCAGCCCCCCTGGGACCAGTTGGCGCAAGGGGACATGGTGTGCAGGTATTTGGCAAGTACAGTCTTTCTATGCACCGAGCGGAGGTTTTTCTGTTTTGGACTCTCTCCTTTTCCCCTCTCACTCCCCGTAGAGGGTAGAGGGGGATCTCCTCCCACCCTGGAGTATCCGATCCCGGCCCGATTTTATCTTCCCCGGTTCGGACTCACGATAGAAGGCTCTCTCAGTGGATTCTGCGTCCTTTTTCTCCCAATCTCTCAGGTTTTGTAAGGTTTCCAATGGCTTCAGACCTTTTCTGTGTGATGTATGGGCGTGAGTGCAAGCACGGAGCTCCTTACTTCTCCGCCATCTTGCCCTCTCTCCGCTTCCCATTTATTTCTTAACTCACTGAATTCCTACTTTGTGCCAGGCTGACTGTTCCAATGCTCTGACTTACTATATGATCCCAGTGTGGATTGAGAGCCTACTGGTTTGGGGAAAAAAAATAAACACAACAAAAAACTCATCTTCCTGCTTGGACGGGTTTGAAAAATGAGAATATAGGCCATTTGTTTTTGGTTCTCATTCTTCCTTCCCTTTTGTGGAATCTTCCTTCCCTTCTTGATACTTTCCCCAGGTATCCAGGTTTCCTTCAGAGCTGTCTCCTCTCCCAGCGCTCCTGGTTTCCTTCCTCTCCAGAAGGTCTTCCTGACCTGATGGTTCATCTTCTATGAGACACACTTTTGGGGCACCTGGGTGGCTCAGTCAGTTGAGCGGTCGACTTCAGCTCAGGTCACGATCTCACAGTTCATGAGTTCAAGCCCCACATCAGGCTCTGTGCTTTCAGCTCACAGCCCTCCTTGTGTCCTCTGTCTTCCTCTCTCTCAGCCTCTCTCTCTCAAAAATAAACAAATATTTAAAAAATTAAAAAAAATAAAAGCCACACTTTCCTTCAATGATAGTGGGTTAACTAACATTATAGGATAAACCAATTCCTACCAAGGCTTCAACTAGCTAATATATTATCTTCTTAGTAATAATTACTTCTTAAGTAATGCCTTAAGAACTGACATGTGGACTTTAAAGTGAGAGTGATACTTTCAGTTATTTTTAAAATATACTTTATTTTTTATTTTGAACATAATAAATATTAATTTCCATTTTGTTTTAAGATTTCTTCATTGTTCCCACCTTCAGGCCGTAAGAAACTGTAAGCCAGTAGGATTTCCCTATCCTTCCCAGGAGCCGTTGTGGGGAGTGTAGAAAAACCCAGAGACTTTTCTTCCATTTCCAACCTGGGCAAATCTCAATGCCATCACTCCTCGCCCCCCAAATTTTTCCCTCTTCTCATTCACTGTAAGATTCTTAATGTTAATTTTTAATGGATTAATGTTTTTGCAAAGTTGACATCAGCTGCTAGTTGACATTTAGCAAAAATGCTGGAGATGAGGAATTATATGGCTGCCTCCTTGAAATAAGGGGAAAAAAGAAAATAGATAGTAAAACAAGCACATATTACTATTCAATAAATTGCCATGGCACATCAAATGTTTGCACCAGTCAGATACCTGTTTCTTTCTTTTCTTATTGTAATATTTTTAAGTACAGAAAAATACAGGTTAGAAAGTAACACTCATTAATAGTCCTACTTTCTGAGCAGTAAAGACATGATGCAGATTGATAAATGGATTGACAGATTATTTTTATCTAAATGGGATTTTATGATTGTATTGTAGATGTAATTTTAATGAAAATTGTTGAATTTGGTTTTACTCAATGGGAAAAAAATTAAAGGAAAATGAAAGAAATGTAGAATGTCAAAAAATGATTCTTTACTACCATCAATATTAGTGCCTAAATGATCGCTTTATGCTCCATAGAGGATTTGGGGAAAATTTTTAAGGAGTCAGAATTGTGACAAACAAACAGGTGTTGCAATCTAAAGTGATGTGTTCTAAATCCTAGGTCTGAAACAAGAGAGCATCAGCAATCTCTCCCTCTCTCTCCACTCACTATCCTTACATCCTGATATAGGTATTCTAGCTATATCATTCATTTTACATTATTGAAATCTGTAGCATCCTTATTCTGTAGAGTGACTTTAATTTCCATGTAGCTTTTACCTTTCACCACTTTCTCTATTCTTGGTTTTCTTATTTTCAATTTATCTCTGAATTGCATGAATTTAAGTGTTTGGTAGTTCTTTTTTTATTACCTTTTTTTCCATTTTAGAGTGGGTAGAGAGAGTGTACGTGTGCATGAGTGGGGGAGAGGGGCAGAGAGAGAGAGAGAGAGAGAGAGAGAAACTTAAACAGGCTCCACCCAGAGCGGGGCTCATTGTGGGCCTTGACCCCATGACCTTGGGATCATGACCTGAGCTGAAAGCAAGAGTCCAAGACTTAGAGGACTGAGCCACCCACGCACCCCGGTAGTTCTTTCATTAGCAGCTCAGAGTACGAAGTGCTCTTTGCATTTATTGATTATTTTTAAGAATGTCTGTTCTATATTTGAATAACATTCAGATTGGCAGAGTTTTCTTGGTGTTACACGTTCTTTCCTTCAGCACTTTGTAGGTTGTGCTCCATTGGTTTGAATGGAGCCTTGTATGTTACTCTGAGGAAGACTGAGTCCAAACTGGCTTTTCCCCTTACTGCGTGGGTATCTGAGACATTCATCAGTATTCTTATGCCCCAACAGCCTAGCTAGAATGTAACTCAGTGTCAACATTCTGTATCACTTTTTCCTGAAACACAGTATTCTTTTCAACAAGTAGATTCAGCATCCTCTTTATTTCAAGGTCATTTTCTTATATTATCTCTCAATGCCTCCTCTTTTCCTTAGGTGGAATCTCTCACATAAGGATACAAAGTATCTTGATGCTGGATTGCCTTTTATTTTCCATTCATAGTAGTATTCATCAAATTGCTTTAATAGATTTTTCATTTTAATCTGCAGTTATCATGATAACCTCAAACCTTGCCTTTCTATGTTAGTAATTGTATGTTCAATGGTATTTTTGTTTTTTCTTAAGTTATTTATTAAACCTGTAATAATGCTATTTTGATTCTCAATTTGTCTTGGGTCTGAAAGCCCCATTTCTGTCATTTTATATTTTTGTTTATCATGTTCATGTTCTCTACGTAAGACCAAGTAATTGTTAGTCAATTTCTTGTTATTTGATTTCCATTTTCTTCTAGATTATGATACCTTTTTTTCCCCATGATGTTTTCATGTCTTCTGTTATTTGTTTGCCTGGTGCCAGCTTTGTTATCTTATTATGCTTGGACCACATGGATTGGACCTTCTCTTTGTTGTGATATAGAGTGGGTAATTCTTTTTTTCTTTTTCTTTTTTAATTTTAGAGAGAGAGACCATGTGAGCTGGGGAGAGGGTTACAGAGAGAGAGAGAGAGAGAGAAGCCCAAATAGGCTCCACACTCAATGTGGAGCCTGACATAGGGCTGCATCCCATGATCGTGACTGCGGCAGAAATCAAGAGTTGGGTGCTCAACTGACCAAGCTACCCAGGCATCCCTAGAGTGAGTAATTCTTGGTTCTCTTCACACTCTACTGTCAAAGAGCAGCTCTGGCCGGGGTCCAGGGGTCCCTGAAGGATGGGTGGTGTCGGCGAGGGAGGGATGACAGAGGCCCGAGAGTCTTTCTGGTCTCCACTCTGACTGGAGCTCAACTTCATTTTATCATTAAGTGTTTGGGGGATGGCACAGAAGTTGCCTTTGTCTTAGACAGTGATTTCTGATAACAAACTTCTTTGATATGTAAGAATTTCCCAGAACATAGATTTGTAGAAGACTCATGCATAACCTTTATCAGTAGTGATTGAGGTAGGGAATTTAGATGGTTATCTTATGGGGAAGGAAGGCATCTTTAGCATTCCAGACGATGTTTTTAGCATAAAAGGGTGAAGTTACTTCTCTGTGAGCAGGGGTCAAACAGGTCTTTCAGGAGACACCTCTGCTCCCATAATCACAAAAGAAGTTCCTCAATAGGTTCCTCCACAGGGAGCAATCAGCATATTCAAGGCCAGAATAAGTCCTCCAAATACTTGATAACAAATGCCTTGGGGGAGGCGGCTAGTGCTCCAAGCAGAAACAATTGGGTGGGGGTGGATATCTGCCCTTAACTCTAAATTAGGCTCTTTGTCTCAGGGCCAGACTCAAGCCCCCTTTATTATGTAAGTCTTGGATCTGCAAGGCCCTTAGGAAGAGCCTTTTAACAATCGTCCACAGTGTTTTCATCTGAAATCTCTTTGGAAAAGGCAGGGATATGCTTTTCCTTATGAGCAATCTGTGTGGGGAATATTGGTCTGATCTGGACTATTGTGAGGCCTGGTCAATACCCCCAGCCTCATTTCCAACATGAGCCAGTAGCAGCAGAAGGAGATACCAGTTTTTGTTTCTCATGGCAGGAGCTGTACAAACGCTACCATTTCCTCGCTGTGACTGTCATCCAGTGAGGCCAGTGCAGCTCCCAGCACTCTACCTGACCTATAGGGTGAGAAAATGAGAAAGGAAGCAAGGCCATCTTGATTGGTGTGTGGTCTTCATCAATATCTGGGCCTAGTTCTCTCCTCTAAGATTTTGTTAAACATTCTATATGACATACCTAATCAGGTGTTAGGTGTGATACTGATATAGTTACAAAGGCCAAAACAGTAGTGATTTACATAACATAGATATTTATATTTCTCTTCCTTAATGACCTGAATATAAGCAGTCCAGGTTGATGGTACAGAGGCAGCAACAGCTCTGTAGTCTCAGGGATCCTGAATTTTGTATTCAAAATTGTTTGACAATTTTTTGTTCTTTGGCAAGTTTTCTATGCATTACAGTGCATACCAGCTCTTATAGCACCTTCATATCCAGCCATTGCAAAGGGAGAAGGAGGGAAGAAAGGACTAGATCTTTCTCTTTTTTAAAGCCACTAACTTGAGGTTTCAAGCACTACTTCTTCCATATGATTGTCTAGAACATAGTCACATGGCCACACTTAGCTGCAAGGGGGTTAGGAAATGTAGTCTTTATTCTGGGCAGTCATGTGTGCGGGTGAAATTTGGGAATTCTATTATTAAAGGAAGAAGTTGGAGAAGCAGCTGGCTCTGCCTCACCAAGTTTCCCTTCCCCTACCAGTGGAGTGTAGCTCATTCACAGGGTGTATTCTTGGGCCTCAGAGGGCTTCCCCAATTCAGAGAGCTTCGTGGTCTTCTCCTCTTCCTATCCCACCAATTTCCCCTTTATTTTGGGTAGTAGTTTCCAAAATAGTTTCCATTTCTCAGTTGAAAAAAGAAAGAAGATGAGAACATCCTTTCAGTTTGTGTAACTCAATATTTGGCACTGTTAGTGAGAATCCTTCATATGTCTTCAATTCACCTGGATGCATCCCTCTGAGGGTCGAATCAGGTGAGAAGCCAGGCTATATTCCACCCTCCCATCCCCATGTTCCTGGCTGCTCTAGAATTTTCTAATTGTTTGGTCTCAGTCTTTAAAGTCCATTAAATAGGTTTTATTACCATTTTTAGTTGCTTTTAATGATTATTTTTACTGAGTTTTGCTAACTTTAATCTCATTTTCATAGTTATCTGGAGAGGGAAAGATTGTGATACAGGGGTTTTTAATTACAATTTTTCTCTTTTCTCTTTTACTATTTATAACCCCCTTTCCAGCATTCTCTGTCTATCTCTTTGCTTAATTTTCTCCCCTGCATTCATGTGGGCTGGTTGAAATTATTCATTATTTTCACTCAGAAGGTCCAGGTCTTCTTTGTTTTCCATCTTCCTAGATTTCTTTAACATTTCCATTCTGTGAGTGTACTTGTTTTTCTAGCTCTACCACTGTCTTATTATTTTAAAGTATCATTTTTACATGTAAAATGAAATCTTGGGAGAAGAGAAAATACTAGCTTATGCTTTATCTCTATTTTGGTATCAGAAGCAGGGTCAAAGCTAGGTTTTTGGAAATCTTTCAATAATCCTCAATCAATATCACTCAAGGAAGATGTCTGCTTCCCTAACTAATCCTGCAGGTGGCCCAGCTGTGTTCTCCAAATTCATCTCTAATGTTGGCATCCCACAGAGCTAACCTGGTATGGCATCTTCAACAGGGTATCTAGAAAGTTCATACTCCCAAAGTTTTTAGATGGGCTGCTATGAGACACCATGGGTGATTTCTCACGTGATAAATTGTATGTGATAATGATATTGCCTTTGGGTAGGAATAAGAAAAAGAAATTTAGGCAGGGGGAATGCTTGTTTCTATACAAGACATAAATATTAGAGGAGATGACATATGGTTATTGAAAAATTCCATAACAAGCAGGGTGTGAAAGAAATCCCTTTTAAATTTTTTAAAAATGTTTTATTTATTTCTGAGAGAGAGAGAGAGAGAGAGCGTGAGCAGGGGAGGGTCAGAGAGAGAGGGAGACACAGAATCCGAAGCAGGCTCCAGGCTCTGAGCCAGCTGTCAGCACAGAGCCCGAGGTGGGGTGGGAACCCACGAACCGTGAGATCATGACCTGAGCCGAAGTCAGACACTTAACTGACTGAGCCACCCAGGCGCCCCAAGAAATCCCTTTTAAGAAAAACTGTGGTGTCCCAACCCTCCAAGTTCTTGCTCCAGAAAACGTAAGCCCACCCCTAACTTTGTCTCTTCATTTCCCATTTCCTTCAAAATTCTCTTCTCCCAGCTTCTCACCATGGTTCCTTTATTCAACAAATATTTACCACTGCCCTCATGAAATTTGCATGCTTAGTGTGGATAAATAATAACATGAATGTAAGGTGATAAATATAATAGGGAGTGAAGATGGGAACTTCAGTGGAAAGGGAAAGGCAGAGTGCTGGGTATTGTTTGCCTTCCTTGCTTATGTTTGAGTCATATATGAACAAAAACCTTTCCTTCTCTCCTATTTGAAGAGTTGAGATCTGTAGGGACTTTAAAAATTGCTAACTAGTACCAAATGACTAAAACCTAAATGACTAAATATTACAGGAAAATCAAATGGAAATACACAAAATGTATGAGAAATATAAAACTTTTTCCCCAAACTCACAGAGACCTCCCACATACTGCCTCCTAAGGTCCTTATTCTCTGGACCCAATGGTTTGAAATAATTTCATAGACCCTTATGAAATTCAGTTTGCTCACTTCCTGTCTCTTGACCTGTCTCCATATGGAGGATGCCCCTCTTAATCCAATATTTAGGAGTCTCATTTATTTTATTGTATCTTATTTAAAATTTTTTTTAATTAATAATTTATTTATTTTTAAATTTACATCCAACTTAGCATATGGTGCAATAATGATTTCAGGAGTACATTTCTTAATGCCTCTTACCAGGTTAGCCCATCACCCCTCCCACAACCCCTCCAGCAACCCTATGTTCATTCTCTATATTTTAAAGTCTCTTAAAAACAGTCCCCTCCCTGTTTTTATATCATTTTTGCTCCCTTCCCTTATGTTCATCTATTTTGTATCTTAAAATCCTCATATGAGTGAAGTCATATGAGAATTGTCTTTCTCTGACTAATTTTGCTTAGCATAATACCCTCTAGTTCCATCCACCTAGTTGTAAATGGCAAGATTTCATTCTTTTTGATTGCTGAGTAATACTCCATTGTATATATATATATACCACATCTTCTCTATCCATTCATTCATCGATGGAAATTTGGGCTCTTCCATACTTTGGCTATTGTCGATAAAGCTGCTATAAACATTGGGGTACATGTGCCACTTTAAAAAGCATACCTGTATCCCTTGGATAAATACCTAGTAGTGCAATTGCTGGGTTGTAGGGTAGTTCTATTTTTAATTTTTGGAGGAATCTCCATAGTGTTTTCCAGAGTGGCTGTACCAGTTTGCATTCCCATCAGCAGTGCAAAAGAGATCTTTCTCTGCATCCTCACCAACATCTGTTGTTGCCTGAGTTGTTAGTGTTAGCCATTCTGACTGGTGTGAGGTGATATCTCACTATGGTTTTGATTTGTATTTCCCTGATGATGAGTGATGTTGAGCATTTTTTCATGTGTTGGTTCGCCATCTGGATGTCTTTTTTTGGAGCAGTGTCTGTTCATGTCTTTTGCCCATTTCTTCACTGGATTATTTGTTTTCTGGGTGTTGAGTTTGGTAAATTCTGTATAGATTTTGGATACTAACCTTTATCTGATATGTCATTTGCAAATATCTTCTCCCATTCTGTCAGTTGCCTTTTAGTTTTGCTAATTGTTTCCTTTGCTGTGCAGAAGCTTTGTATTTTGATGAGGTTCATCAAATAGTTCATTTTTGCTTTTGTTTCCCTTGCCTCCAGAGATATGTCAAGTAAGAAGTTGTTGTGGTCAAGGTCAAAGATGTTTTTGTCTGCTTTCTCCTCTAGGATTTTGATGGCTTCCTGTCTTCCATTTAGGTATTTCATCCATTTTGAGTTTATTTTTGTGTATGATGTAAGAAAGTGGTCCATTTTTCTGCATGTTGCTGTCCAGTTTTCCCAACACCATTTGCTGAATAGGCTGTCTGTATTCCATTGGATATTCTTTCCTGCTTTGTCAAAGATTAGTTGGCCATATGTTTCTGGGTCCATTTCTGGGTTCTCTATTCTGTTCCATTGATCTGAGTGTCTGTTTTTGTGCCAGTACCATACTGTATTGATGATTACAGCTTTGTAATACAGCTTGAAGTCCAGAATTGTGATGCCTCCAGCCTTGCTTCTTTTTTTTTTTTTTTTTTTTTCAAGATTGCTTTGGCTATTGGGGGTCTTTTGTGGTTCCATACAGATTTTAGGATTGTTTGTTCTAGCTCTATGAAGAATGCTGGTGTTGTTTTTGATGGGTTGCATTGAATATAGAGATTGCTTTGGGTAGTATTGACATTTTAACAATATTTGTTCCTAACCAGGAGCATGGAATAGTTTTCCATTTTTTGTGTGTGTCTTTTTCAATTTCTTTCACAAGCTTTCTATAGTTTTCAGTGTATAGATTCTTCACCTCTTTGATTAGATTTATTCTTATGTTTTTTGGTACAGCTCTATATGGGATCGATTCCTTGATTTCTCTTTCTGTTGTTTCATTATTGGTGCATAGGAATGCAACCAATTTTTGTGCATTGATTTTGTATCCTGTGACTTCGCTGAACTCATGGATCAATTCTAGCAGTTTTTTGGTGGACTCTTGGGTTTTCCATGTAGAGTATCATGTCATCTGTGAAGAGTGAAAGGTTGACCTCCTCCTGAATTTGGATGCCTTTTATTTCTTTGTGTTGTCTGATTGCTGAGGCTAAGGTTTCCAATACTATGTTGAATAACAGTGGCAAGAGTGGACATCCCTGTCTTGTTCCTGACCTTAGGGGGAAAGCTCTCAGTTTTTCTCCATTGAGGGTGATATTAGCAGTGGATCTTTCATATATAGCTTTTATGATCTTGAGGTATGATCCTTCTATCCCTACTTTCTTATGGGGTTTTATCAAGAAACGATGTTGTATTTTGTCAAATGATTTCTTTGCATCTATTGAGAGGATCATATGGTTCTTGTCCTTTCTTTGATTGATGCGATGTATCACATTGCTTGCTTTGCGAATATTGAACCAGCCCTGCATCCCAGGTATAAATCTCACTTGGTGGTGGTGATTATATTTTTTTTATGTATTGTTGGTTCCAGTTAGCTAGCGTCTTGTCGACGATTTTTGCATCCATGTTCACCAGGGAAATTGGTCTATAGTTCTCCTTTTTAGTGGGGTCTTTGTCTGGTTTTGGATCAAGGTAACTGTCTTTCACAGAAAGAGTTTGGAAGTTTTCCTTCCATTTCTATTTTTTGGAACAGTTTCAAGAGAAGGGTGTTAACTCTTCTTTAAATGTTTGGTAGAATCCCCCTGGAAGGCCATCTGGCCTTGGACTCTTTTTTTTGAGAGATTTTTGATTACTAATTCGATATCTTTACCTGTTATGAGTCTGTTCAAATTTTCTATTTCTTCCTGTTTCAGTTTTGGTAGTTTATATGTTTCTAGGAATTTGTCCATTTCTTCCAGATTGCCCATTTATTGGCATATAATTGTTCATAATATTCTTTTATTATTGTTTGTATTTCTGCTGTTTTGGTTGTGATCTCTCCTCTTTCATTCTTGATTTTATTTATTTGGGTCTTTTCCTTCTTTTTGATCAAACTTGCTAGAGGTTTATCAATTTTTTAATTCTTCCAAAGAACCAGGTTCTGGCCTCACTGATATGTTCTACTGTTTTTTGTTGTTGTTGTTGTTGTTGTCGTTGTTATTGTTTGGTTTGGTTTGGTTTTGATAGCATTGATTTCTGCCCTAATATTTATTATTTCCTGTCTTCTACTAATTTTGGGTTTTATTTGCTGTTCTTTTTTCAGCTCTTTAAAGTGCAGGGTTAGGTTGTGTATCTGAGACTTTTCTTTCTTCTTTAGGAAGGCCTGGATTGCTATATACTTCACTCTTATGACTACCTTTGCTGTGTTCCAGGGGTTTGGGTTGTGGTTATCATTTCATTGACTTCCATGTACTTTTTAATTTCCTCTTTAACTTCTTATTTAGCCCACTCATTCTTTTTTTTTTTTTTTAATGTTTTTATTTATTACTAGGGGAGAGAGAGAGAGAGACAGCGTGAGCAGGGGAGGGTCAGAGAGAGAGGGAATCACAGTCTCTGAAACAGGCTCTAGGCTCTGAGCTGGCAGTCAGCACAGAGCCCGACGTGGGGCTCGAACCCATGAACCGCGAGATCATGACCTAAGCGAAAGTCGGATGCTTAACCGACTAAGCCACCCAGGCACCCCTAGCCCATTCATTCTTTAGTAGGATGTTCTTTAGTCTCCAAGTACTTGTTTTCTATCTACATTTTTCTTGTGGTTGATTTCGAGCTTCATAGTGTTGTGCCTGAAAATATGCATGATATGATCTTGATCTTTTTGTACGTTTTGAGGGCTGATTTGTGTCCCAGGATGTGATCTATTCTGCAGAATGTTTCATGTGCACTGGAGAAGATTGTGTATAGGATGAAATATTCTGAATATATCTGTTAGGTCCACCCATTCCAGTGTGTCATTCAAAGCCATTGTTTGATTTTCTGTTTAGATGATCTATCCATTGATGTAAGTGGGGTGTTGAAGTCTCCTACTATTATCAATGAGTTTCTTTATGTTTTTGATTAATTGATTTATATATTTGGGTGCTACAATATTTGGAGAATAAACGTTTACAATTGTTAGATCGTCTTAGTGGATAGACCCCTTAATTATGGTAGAATGCCCTTCTCCATCTCTTGTTACAGTCTTTATTTTAAAGTCTAGATAGTCTGATATAAGTATGGCTACTCCAGCTTTCATTTGGTGACCATTAGCATAATAGATGGTTCTCCATCCCCTTACTTTCAGTCTGAAGATGTCTTTAGGTCTAAAGTGGGTCTCTTGTAAACAGCATATAGATGGATCTTGTTTTCTTATCCATTCTGTTACTTTATGTCTTTTGATTGGAGAATTTAGACCACTGATGTTTAGAGTGAGTACTGAAAGATATGAATTATTGCCATTATGTTGCCTCTAGAGTTGGAGTTTCTGGTGGTGTTCTCTGTTCCTTTCTAGTCTTTGTTGCTTTTGGTCTCTTTCTTTCTCTCCTCTCCTCTCCTCTCCTCTCCTCTCCTTTCCTTTCTTTTCCTTTCCTTTTTTTTCACTTTTTCGCACCTCCTTTTTTTTCACTTTTTCTTGCAGGGCTGGTTTAGTGGTCACAAACTCCTTTAATTATTTTGGTCTGGGAAACTTTTCTGGTCTCCTTGTATTTAGAATGACAGCCTTGCTGGATAAAGAATTCTTGGCTGCACATTTTTCCGATTGAGCACATTGAGTATATCCTGCCACTCCTTTCTGGCCTGCAAAGTTTCTGTGGGTAAGTCTGCTACAAACCTGATCTGTCTCCCTTTGTAGGTTAAGGATTTTTTTCCCCTTGCTGCTTTTATGATTCTTTCCTTGCCTGAGTATTTTGTGAATTTAACTATGATATGCCTTGTTGATGGTCCCTTTTGGTTGAATCTTGTGGGAGTCCTCTGTGCTTCCTGGATTTTAATGTCTGTGTCCTTCCCCAGATTGGGAAGGTTTTCTGCTATGATTTTTAACATAACCCTTCTACCCCTTTTTCTCTCTTTTCATCTTATGGGACCCCTATGATTTTGATATTGTTCCTTTTAATGAGTCACTGATTTCTCTAATTCTTAAATCATACTCTTTTGCCTTAGTCTCCCTATTTTTTTTTTCTGCTTTATTGTTTGTTCTCCATAAGTTTGTCCTCTATATTGCTGATTCACTGCTCTGCTTCATCCATCCTTGCCGTTGTGGCATCCATTCGAGATTACAGGTCAGTTAGAGCATGTTTTACTTCATCCTTAACTAGCTTTTATCTCTGCAGAAAGAAATTCTAATCTGTTTTCAACCCCAGCTAGTATATTTATTTCATGATTCTAAATTCTGGTCGAGACATCTTGCTTGTATTTGTGTTAAGTTTCTGGCTGTCATTTCTTCCTGTTCTTTCTTTTGGGGGGTAAATGCCTTCATTTCATCATTTCGAAGGAGGAAAAAGAATTAACAAGGTAATAATAATTAAAATTTAAAAATTAAAAACAACACCTGAAAAAAATCAAATAAAGAATGCTAGGGCCTAGGTGTGTTTTGGTCTGGTTGTTGAAAGGAACTTGATAGATTAGGGAAAAAAGGGAAAGATAAGAAAAGAAAAGGAATATTTGAAAAAAATGAATACGATGATATAGAATAAAATGAAATGATGGAAGTAAAATAGAATTAGAAAAATTTACAAAAAAAGTAAAAAATATATAGTATAAAAAAATTAAAGAAAAATATTTTTAATGAAAATGGAAAATAAAAATAAATTTTTCTTTCTGTCTTCAAGAATAAGAAAAGAAAAAAATTGAATAGATGGACCAGCAAACAGACTGAAATACAATTGAAATTACATCGGTTTCTTCTAGAAGTAAAACTATGAAACACCTTATAGTCCATAAACTAAGCAGACTGAGAGACTTGTGGTGTTCTTGAAGAGTGAAGAGCAAGGTTGACTCGGTTGGGAGGGTTTAGTGTAATGGTTCATTGTCCACTAGATGGCCCTGTTTAGCTTACTGGGGTGGATTGTAGTGGTACATGTAGGTGTGCATGTGCATGCATGGGAGGGGTAAAAATGGTGTCACCCAGCTATGCAGTCTCTAGTATCAGAATCAGAACTCTGTGCTCTTCCTGACCAGCAATCGTGCACCCCTCCTTTGTCTCTGGCTTCCATCCACTCCCAGCTTTTACATTGTCCATGACCAAGCTGGTTGCTAGATGGTACTTCCCTCCTGAGGTTATCCCAGATGTGTCTGTTTCCCAACCCCTCACTTCTGAGGGATTGCTGCTCTGATCTTCTCAGACCTTCTGGGGGAGGGTCTCACGGAGCAATGGCTGCGTGCCGGCCACAACCAGTAATGTTTGCGGGACCATGCTGCTGCTGATGCCCAGACACTGCGGCTGGGTGTCAGCCTGCCCCAGAAAAAGTTCATGTGATCATGTGGCAGCAGTGTTTCAGGGATTATGGAAAATCACAACACACATCTGGCACCAGGCTTCCCCCTTAACATCCTTGACCCAACACTAGCAAATGTGTTGTTCTCCAGGGTCTGCTGAGACCTTTGGCTGTGGGATGGCAACACAGTCTCTACCAAATGTCTTCCCAGCAGGAAAATCGCCTTTCCCCATGTGGCCTGAGGACCCTGAGGACTTCCCTGTCTGCTCCTGGGGATTTGCCTTCACACCAGAGTTCCACCAGGTAGTGAGCTGTGGATTTTCAGACACTTCATTTCCCCTGTTTATAGAATCTTAATGGAATTTAAACCCTCTCCTTTCTCTTTTCTCCCATTTTTGTTCAGTCCCTTGCATACTCTTTCTTTTCTCTGTAGCTGCTTTCATTCTCTCCCCCTGTCTCCATCCTCTCTCCATCCTGTCTCCCTGCCTTCTGAAGCTTCTCTCCCCCCCAATTCACTTCTCCATGCCATTACCTGCTGAGTTCTCTGGTTCAAGTTGTGCAGATTGTTGTGTTAATCCTAAAATCAGTTCTCTAGGTGTGCAAGATGGTTTAGTGTTGATCTGGCTGTATTTCAGGGATGAGAGATGCAAAAAAGCTTCCATGCTGCTCTGCCATCTTGGCCCCTCCTATTTTATTTTATATAGAGAGAAAGAGTGCTTGAGGACAAGAGCAGGGGGGAGGGGCAGAAGGAGAGAGAGCGAGAAAGAATCTTAAGCAGGCTCCGTGTTCAACACAGAGCCCAATGAAGGGCCCAATCCCACAACCCTGGGATCATGACCTGAACCAAAATCCAGAGTTGGATGCTCAACCAACTGAGCCACCCAGGTACCCCAGGAGTCTCATCTTTGACATAAGCCATCTCATCTCATGTGACTGCTCATCCTTGGTTATTTCTCTCCCTAAGTTATGATTGGTTTCCAGTCTGAAAGACCTCACTTCCCCATGAGGCAGGCATAGTGAATAATCTCAGTTCCCTTCTACAGTAAGAGTGTGGTTTTGCCCTTCTAAGTTGTGGCAGACACACCTACTCCTTGAGTATACATGTGTTTTCCCGCTCTTCTCAGAACGCTTAAAATTAGGGCCATGTGCCAATCCCAGCCTATAGTACTAAAGAGACAGTGAACAAATTTCTAATCTTCTCTTGTATGGAGACTTGAAGCCCCATTTTTCTGGTTGGCATTGCAGTCAGTGGCAAACAGCCCAGACACTTGAGTCACATCTTGGAACAGAAGTGTCCTGCATAGCTACCTGATTCACAGTAGCTTTTGTATGAGTGAAATATATCCCTTTATGTGTTAAGCCTGTGGTACTAGGGAGTTTATTTCTTACCACTGCATAGCCTAGTTTTAAGCTAACACCCAGCCCAATAGTAAAGTGAGATCACAGTTCCATTCATTCCAGAACATTCCTGTAACAAATGACATTGATAGCAAAAAGACCTTTCCTTCAGCTAAGGAGGTAGCTTAGAGTAGCATTTGGAATGTGGACAGATCTGGGTTTGTGTCTTGGAAATGCCACTTACTAACTAATTGTGTGGTATTAATTATATTTCTCAGCCTCACTGGAGTTATTTTATAACTTTAAATCATAATAAGGTTGTTTTAAGGACTAATTGAAGCATCTAGTGAAGTTTGGTACACAGTAAACATTCAAGAAATTGTAGTAGTTATGATAAGGAGTTAAGAAGTTTATGCAAAGTAGATGCCACCATGTACTCATTCATTAGCTGAAGCACAAATATCTGATGTCCTAGCTCCATGTGCTTAGGGAACAGGGAAAAGATGGAACTGGTGCCACTTCCTGGGCCTCTCCACCCACCCAAACCTCCTAATCAATAGATGAAACTAAATCAAAGGGATGATTTGTTATCTGGATGCCAGAAAGAGTATTTCTTCTTACAACTAACAGCAATTTAGGTGGCTTACATACATAGAGAATTAAACACTGCTGCAACAAACATTATGTTTGACTCCAAAAACAAGATCTTTTAGATGGAGGGCTTGAATCATAGCAGAAAAATTACCAAAAAAAAAAAAAAAAAAAAAAAAAAAAATCTGAGGATAATTGTTGAATTTGCTTTAAAGATATCACATATTCAAAGTCAAGAAGCAATTTAATCAACATTAATGATTTTCAGAAGTTGGACAAAATTAGAGAAAGGATAGCTCACATTAATAATGGCATGGTTTCCCAACTGGATTACATCAAGATTGTTAGCACCGCCAGCACCACATCCTTGCAGGATGATGATGGGGCCTTGAAGAAGGGTGTGGCATTAGCATATGTCAGAAATGATGGACTGGGAGGGGGAATGTCTGAATCTCTGAAAGGAGCATCATGATGGACCAGGACCTGCTTTCCATCCAGGAAAGATACCTCATTCGAGAAGTGCAAGGGTGATACTCAGCAGCTCTTTACAGGACAGCATGTCCAATCCCAGTGTCACACTCTACCAAGGCAAGCAGCTTCCCAACACCACTAACAGGGCAGTAATACAAGTAGGTACTTATAAGTGTTACATGTTTCTTAAACTCTTATATCATAATAGGTACTGTTCCATTCAACTGAACAGATGAGAGACAATCTCTCTAGAGGAAAACCTTGTTCAAGAGTCACTATTTGACAATGAAGCTCTATTACCTGTAACAAGGACCTTAAGGAACAAGATTAGAAATCATCAAAGAAAGATTAAATAGGGTTCAGTCTATCTCTCATAAATAAATAAAAACATTAAAAAAACAACAACTCTGTGCTGACAGCTAGCTCAGATCCTGAAGCCTGTTTCGGATTCTGTGTCTCTTTCTCTCTCTGACCCTCCCCTTTTCACACTGTTTCTCTCTCTCAGAAATAAATAAAAACATTAAAAAAATTTAAATACAGTTCAGTCTAGTTGTTTTACCATTCAGGATTTTAACATCTTTCTAAAGTAGTAAACTGTGTTTTGAATAAATAAGGCAACTTCTTTGGGTAGAAGGATTTGGCTCTTCACAAACCAGTCCTCATTTTTTACGCTGATTTTACTCTGATGAGTAGAGTATTTGCTGTGCTCTATAGCACTTTAAAAGTTTTGCCCAGCAAAATACTTCATCAGCATTATTTCTGCAGTCTCAGAAAAGCCTATGTGTAGGTCCCTCTGGAACAATCAGACAGGATAGCCACAATGTGGTTCTGAGTGGGATTGCCCATTTGCTAATTTTACTTTCTGTTTTCCAGACTTGTCTAAAAATATATGCCTGCAGGCATATATACTTTCCCTATCTTTGAGTGTCTCAAAATCACCACAGGAAGTGAGACGAACTCACACACCTGGCTTCGCATTAACTGCAGACTATGTTGGCACTTCTCAAACCTGAATGGATGGGAATACAGGTCATCCTGGGGATATGGTTAAAATGACTCCGTGTGTCTGGGGTATGGCCTGAGATTCTGCAGGTCTAATATGTGATGCCACCATTGATGCTGATTCTTGGGTTATACTTTGAGTAGCAAGGCCTCTATGTGAGATGGTAGGAAGAATGGAAGGGGAGATGAGATAAGAGACATACTGAACTCATCGCTCAACCTTCCCAAACTTTGGATTCCTCATTTATAAGGTGGAATAATATTGCAAAGCTTACCTCACAGAGCTGCTGTGAAAATAGCTAATGTTTTCAATAAAAAGCAGTACAATGACATTACCATAGAAAATCCTGGTGAATATGAGTTTACTTCTTTCCTCCTAAAATGATAGGATTGGTTAAGAGGATCTTTATTGCTAACACGTTGCATGCAATATGATAATGTGATGCTCTCATTTGTATCATACTGCAATGTTTCATTGGGACAGGTTTTTAAAAAGGTTATTAGTCTAGTCTTACCTGCTTTTGATGCTCAGTTCTACTTACTTTGGGGCTCCCTTTACTCCCTCTCAACCTCCAAGTTGAAAACCTGCTAAAGATCCCTTAGTGGATATAGTTTAGGGAAATAGGACTAATGCTTAGCAGAACTGCTTTTTAATGCAACACAACAGCTATAATTACCATTGGGAAGCAGAAACATTATGGAATGTTACAAAATCCATTTGATTTGCAAAAAGACCCAGTGCAATTCAGCCCAAGTGGCAATTAATAAGTTATTAAGGAAGACAGGAGATGGAACAATAAATAATTTTCATGCTTTAAGTTAAGTGTTTCAACCCTCATGATACATTTAATTCCTGATTTTGAGAAGTATCGTAGAGTGATGTAGCCAGAGAAGCAGGAATATTGATCCCATGCAAAGAACTGTGCAGAGCAGTCTGCTTCTCAAGAAGTTCCTATGTTTTCAAATTTCCCTCTAATCAGAGGATGGTAAACAAAGGATTGTCGGTCTATGGACAGTAGGGTTGTTGGAAGAAGTTCGTAAAGGGTCCTACTCAGCATGCTTTGGCTTAGCACTTCTGTTGCTTTGATTTTGCTGTTATTATTATTACTATTACTATTATTTTGGTCTCATATGGAATAGAAATTTTCCTAAGAATTAGCAAATGCCCAGTTGTAATATCTTGCTCAACTTTGCCTTACACCTACATAGGCACATGCATAAACTCTGTCAGTTTATTACCTACTTTCTATAAAAACAAAACTTACCA
Source organism: Hyaena hyaena (assembly GCF_003009895.1). NCBI lineage: Eukaryota > Metazoa > Chordata > Mammalia > Carnivora > Hyaenidae > Hyaena > Hyaena hyaena. The sequence goes on from NW_024081530.1 coordinate 297,458, forward strand.
ACAGATATTTGTGAATTTCATTAAAAAATATTTACCAAATGGAATAAAGAGCATTTGACATAAAATTTGGGTTTGAAAAATTTCTTTCTTTGTATAAGGCTTTCTATATTCCTTATCCTGACAGTGTCCAATTTGGGTCAGTATTCTACTTTAGTATATGTCTTCTTAACCTTCTCTTCCTTTTAGGATATACTTAAAAAAAAAAAAGAACTTTAGGGGCATCTCGGTGGCTCAGTCAGTTGAGTGACTGACTCTTGATTTTGGCTCAGGTCATGATCCCAGGGTCGTGGGATGGAGCCCCATGTGAGGCTCCACTGAGTGTGGAGCCTGCTTTGGATTCTCTCTCTCTCTCTCTCTCTCTCTCCCTCTGCCCCTCTCCCCAGCTCACTCTCTCTCTCTCTGTAAAATAAGTTTCAAAAAAAATTTTTTTAAAAAGAAAAAGAACTTTAAAAAATCTTGGAAGTGATTCAATGTTGGAATAATACCAATTTCTTTAACAAGAACAAAGCTAATATAATAAAAGCCATCAGGTGTGGGTGTTTTATGAAAATGTTTAATTCAACTGTTTCTTTGGAATGTAGTAGTCATAGTTTGGATCTAAGTTACAGTTCAGTTCTATGTGGTTTTTATGCTACTCAGTGTCTGAGAATACAAATGTCATTGAAAGTTAAGGCTTCGCTGTTCATTTTGAAACAACAATTTACAAGCGTCATATTGTCATAGAAAATAAAAATTTCTGTAAAAAAAATTTGCACAAAATTTTATGATGGTACAAAACATGAAGCAATCATATACCAGTAAAATGAAAACATTTTACTACAGAAAGTCTTATAGATTTCAATAAAGAAAAAATAGGTTATTTTACACCTTTAAAAATTACGAAACAATCTAAAACAATATAAACTGAACATTTTGTAACACTGCCTTTACAAATTAATAACTTTATAAACATATAATTTTTAAATATATTTATCAGTGCAAGATACTTTAAAATTTAAAGTTGCAGTATCATTTTTCCTTGGCTAAGGACAACTAAATCTGTTGCCTTAAAAAAAAACCACACACACACACACACAAAAAACCAGGTCTTGGTGCTTTCATACTGGTATGATTGTAACAACTGAACGAATGCCTTTGTGAATAAAAATCTATTCTTTTTCCATAGTGATCGATACTTTCCTGGAAACAAAAGACATTCATAATCCAATTAAACCAAGATGAATGGACTGACCCATCCATGATGTAAATGTGACTCCCACAAATGCATCTGAATGAGAGCTCGAGCAATGTAAGGAGGAAATCTAAAAGTTCTTCTGTGCACTGGGGCCTGATACAACTACACTGAAAACAACCATAGCTTCTTTGGATTAATTTGTATGCTGTCTGATATTTACGTCTCTGTGCTGTTGTTCTAGCTTCTGTCTTACCAGCCCCAAGGTAGGCTTTTTCTTTGTGAGCCACTGGAAGTTTCTAGGTGCATTCATTCAAGTCTCTGTTTTTTCAGGGTTGCTGCTGAATGGATGTTTTTAAAGATTTGTTTTGACTTTACTCATTTTCTTTCCCATCTTATCTTAAAATACTTCACCCCAGGCACCAGATTTATAGTCACTTTCTTAAATTAACTGTTCTTTCTTCCACTTCCCTTGTCTGATTCAATAGCAAAACAAGAGGTTTTTCAAGGGTCATTTTGCGTATTAGGATGTAAAAATCTCTTATTTTTGGATATTTGGTGAATTGCATTCAGTCCTTCCTTTGGGTCTCACCTGAAAGCCAATTAGTGTTACTTCTTCCCTCAGCTTCTCACTCTATTAAATGCAAACATTCCTATCTCAGATCATTTTGATTGGAGTAGACAGACAAATGGCTTAAGGAAAAAAGATACTGTCACTTTAACCAGTTAACAAGAAAACCAAAGTTAGACTTTGGAGGGCAAAGTTAGGAATTTCCCTTATTTATTTATTTTTAAACATAAAGTCTAGCAAAATTGCTTGCCATTACCAGCAGGTTAAAGCTGCAAGTTTCTTTTCTGGACAATGGCAAATGCTTAAATTCTAAGAGAGAAAAAAGACAGAGAGAGACAGAGAGAGAGAAAGCCAGAGGGAGAGAGAGAGGAGAGAAAGAGTTTACATTTGAAAATACATTCCATATGAAAGACCAATAAGAGAGAATATTGCAGCTTTATACAAAAGGGTCAAGAGACATGAAATTGAACTACGGAAAAAGCAGAACAATTAAGCCACATTGCCAAATCTTCGAAGCCCTTGCCTTCCCGGGGGCTGACATCTCACACTAAAATATACTTTCTTCTTAGTCAGTGGGCCACCAGGGTTTGATTAAAGAGTAGGGCTCTTACCAGCGAGAAACAGAGTGGGTTGTTAATGTAACACAATGAGAACCAGTACAAACAAAAAGGCACTTGAGAGGACATAGACTAGCCAGTGCCAAGGATTTTTCGTTGCAGTTGTCGGCAGTACACGTTGCCAGCAGTGTTTGGTGATGGCACGGTTTCTTGTATGGAGTTCACAAGCACGAGGTTTAGTACAACACTGGAAAACATCAAGAAACTTTGACGGTATTGCTTTGTAAACAGAGCTGACACACTATACTGGTACTGAGGCTACAGCACTTTAACATAAAACATCCTAATCCTTCTTTGCCTATGCACGACGTGGGCAATTATACACAAGTACAGCTTCAGGAGTCCACTGAAGTGCGGTTATTCTAATATATTCTGGGCACTGGGCTACAGGTAGCATGTCCATCAAAAGGGCCCCACTGAATACACTTGGTGCCAGCATCTTGGATTTTGCACAGTTTCCGAAAAGAATCCGTAAAAGGAAGAGGAGACAGAATGGGGAGGGAGAGTCGAAATGAATTATTAAGTCATTCATACTTGGTCTCAACACCAGCATTGGATTATTCAAATGAAACCAACAGAAAAAACTGACTGTACATGATTCTGATTGCGAACACAGCTAACTTGTTCATGTCTGTCGGCCGTACTCATGGATGCTCCTGAGAAAAGCCTGGCTCAGCGTCATCAACGCACTTCCCAGCCTGTACAGTGAGAGAGATCAACAACAGGTTCCCCAGCACGTTCAAGTTACGTCCTTCCCCTTCAATTCTCTGACTTGTCTTTTCATCTGTCTGCCTTCATGCCTCAGAATAAGTACTCTGTGTATTCAGTTTGTCCTTTTTCAACTTCACGCCATCCACGAGTTCAAAGTTGTAGTTCTCCAGGGCAGATAAGTTTCTTTCAGACATGCCGTTGTGCCAACAGGCACAGTACAGCACGACCCCACACACGGCACCCAGGAGGACGCCCAGGGCGCTCATGGCTATGATGGTAATGAGGATGGGATCCAAGGTCTTCAACACGTTGCCCGGTTTCCTGGAGATGTTCTCATCGCCTTCTCCTGTGCCTTCATAGCCTGGGGTGCTCCCTAGGGAAGAACAATTGGCCCGTGAGCACTGCCAACATACCAGATGAAAGTGGACAGAAGAATAGACAAAAAGGAGAGAAAAAGCAAATCCCATGCTCCAGTTTTGTCTGTCCTCTCTCAAGGGCCTGTGGGTGGTCTCTGAGGTGGGATTTGGCTCCCCCATGGCCAGGAAACACCAAGATTTAGAATCCAGGTATGGGAGGGGAGGGTCCTGGGGAGTCAGTGCTGTGATTCTGATAGCTCGGCACATGGAAATAACTGATTCTGGACATACAGTGAGGGTTATGTTCTAATTGCATTCAGATTTCGCAAAGCCCACCATTTGCACTAAATAGTAATCTGTGTTTACAGTCCCTGGTCAGATATGTGATCATCAAGCTCTGCAAAATGCTTAGTCACACAATTGTCCAGTGGGAGGATTTGACCATGCCCTGCGCATTTGTCTAATCTCCAAACCAGACACAAGGAAACCTTCCAAGCTGCCCTTTCATGTGGCGCTGTTTCCAGCATGTCTGGGCATCGTTTACACACATGTTTGTTCCTCCACATGTAAAATCCTCAAGTCAGACAGAATCCCCCCAAGTTGACTGTGGTTTCACTCAAGAAGGAGGAAGCTTTCAGGACCAAGGGGATGCTTGCTGCTGACATTTCAAATGGGTTATGGCTCAGAGCTAGAGATTGTGTCCGTGTTGTGCTGACTAGAACACAGTTAATAATCAGCATCTTTGCAGCCTTGGTGGTTTCACTGGAGACAGTTATTCTGCTCTGCAGCTCAGTCACTGGGGAAATGTTTTCTTTAGAGTGGAACATGAGAAATTATTAACATGGGAGCTCTGAGCCTAATTATGTGGTACTAGAAATGAGACTAAAATGTTAATGCACAACATGCAGTGTTTACTTAATGGTGTTCTGATCAACAAAGATTCCAATCAAAGAAAACTAAAAATATGAGATGCAACTCCCTAAACAGGGGAAAACAAGCCTTGGGGCATATTAATATTCTCTTCCTTGAAACATTGTTTTGAAACAACGTCTAATAAAGTTTACATCTCAGTGTGGGCTATGTAACTAAACTAAATGAGCTGCGTGTTAATGTTACTAACGGCATAGTATAGTGCCATATTTATCTGTGTCTATCAAGTCCAAGTCTGACTATAGCCAGTCCACATTTCTACAGGCAACAGGTGCTGATGCTGATGGACAGGACACAGAACTGCTGGCAGCAGCTGTGAGTGATGCTGGGCCAAGTGTCCAACAACCCACAACTGCTGGCTGGGACGTACAGAAGCTTCTAGAAATAAGATAGCATCAGGCGAGGCCCAACTCTGATCAAAATGTCTTGTATTTGACTACAAAGTAATCAAGGAAAACACACATTTTTAGATTAATTGGTATAAGGTCCAAGACTACCACCCAATTAACTGCGCTACTTAAAGGCAAATCACTGATCTGAGTTTCAGTCACCTCATCTCCAAAACGAGAATGAATACGCTTTAGAGAGCATAGAAGATACATATGTAAAGTGTGTGGATCATACTAGCTCCTCGATAAGTCCTTGCCATCATCATCAATCATCATCATCATCATCATCATCTTCATCCACATCACTGTCTTCATTAAGCACAAAGTTAGGGTTCCCATGTAGAAGATGAGGCAAACAGATGGATCAAACACAACAGCTTATCGCAAAAATTGGGCTCCAGTTTTTAAACATCATGTCTGGATATCAACCAGGCAAGAATTTAGGTTGGCTTCAAATTATCGTGTGAAAATCAGCCCTTGTCTCTGGGTAGATCATAGTCTTCACTGATTTCCTACTTCTACAGTTGTAAAGTGAGAGTGTTTCATGTGGTTATGCTCAAGGGGCTCTTCCAGCTCAGACGGGGCAGGGGAGGCACACGCCCCCAGGGCTCAGCCACTCCCCCAAGCTTCTCTAGACCTCTGGCAGCTTAGAAGTGAGCACTCTGAGCAGCACCCTGGGCAGAGATGTTTATTTTATTTGAACTGCTTTGATATACCACTGCACTAAACTTCTGGAAAGTTGCTTCATAAAATTTACCATGAAAGCCATAGTAAATTAAAAAAAAAAAATTGGTCAGCAAGAAAAATTTACCTGTTTCATCAATTTTATTTTCTGGGTTCCTTTTATCCAGGTCTGCCGGTTCTGACAAGTGAAACAAAATCGAAAGAGACATTTGAACTGCCAACAAAAGTTAATACACACAAACTACATAAACCTTCACACACACACACACACACACCCCTACCTCACACTAATGGTTTTGCTTTATCTACTTGGGGGTTTTTAGTCCAATCCCACCCTACCACATAACTATAGAACAATGGAGAGGCAATGTCAAATGACTGGGATATCTGTGTCACATCGAAACCCAGGTACCACAGCGATTCATGTTGTTTTAAGAGAAGAGTGGAGGGTGATGGTTTTGGCACCTGGAGTGTGGGGGAAATTTGATGAAAATAGGAAACAGTAGTGGAGTTGTGTACATGGCTACCATCCTGGCTTTTGTAGGTAACTGTTTCCTAGCTCTTTGAGGCAAGAGACTGTGTCCTGTGTCTTACCAACAAAACAAAACAAAACAAAACAAAAACAAAGAAACAAACAAAAAACCTCTGGAAGAAGAGTCCCAGTAGCCCATGTAGTTTTGAGTAGGAGGTGGGGAGTTCTGAGTACTTTATTCACTGCTATATTCCCAACATTTACAATAGTGTCCAGAACATAAAAGGTGCCTCAATAAATAGTTGTTGCATAAATGTGTGGATAACCAATAAATAGCTGTTAGTCTCATAGCATCCGTAGCTAAATATTCAAAGATATATATTTGATGAATAATTATACAATTATCTTATATCTTTTTATCATGACAGCAACATAAAGTATTCTGACAGTGCTTTAGTTGTGATTTTCTGAGTACAATGCCTTGTAACAACTACAGGCATGTGGACCAGTCACATGAAAGAAGAAAGCTCACAGAATTGTCTTAAATCCTCTATATATTCAACGGAGCACTTGGATGCTGCTTTGCATACAATATGCAGTCCATTAAAACTTGCTGAATGGAATTAAATTTGATTTCTTTGCTTTAGGGAGTTTACTCTCACATTCTAAAAACAATTCTCATCTTGGAATAGGAAAGACTGTGTAACTGCATGAAATGCCTATTTTTTAAAAATATTTATTTGTGAGAGAGAGAGAGAGAGACAGAGACAGAGATAGAGACAGAGACAGAGTATGAGCAGGGGAGGGGCAGAGAGAGAGAGAGGGAGACAGAATCTGAAGCAGGCTCCAGGCTCTAAGCTGGCAGCACAGAGACCGACACAGGGCTTGAACTCACAAACTATAAGATTATGACGTGAGTTGAAGCTGGAATGCTTAACCAACTGAGCCACCCAGGCACCCCTGAAATACATATTTTAACAACAGTATAGACTTGAATGTGGCAAACCTGTAGAGTAATTGCAACTGAAATATTAAGTCTTAGCATTTCTTGTGAAGACCTGTTAAATAGTATGGCATTAAATAGATTTCCTTACATAGTACAAAAAAGCAGATCTTTATTCACTGCTCTTTTCCCCCTGATTTCTTTAATTGACCATATCAAATTATTGCCACTTTAGGATTACATATATTCAATATATTGCATAATAAAAGCTTTGTAAATTGCTGAAATGACCAAAAACCCATTACAGCCAACAGGCCGCCTTTGTCTTAAATTTGCCCAATAGGCTTATTCCATTTTGTTATAATTAACATCCTATTATATGATATATAGCAAAAGTTTAAGTGTGGCAAATGGAGCTTAAGACTAATTACTATGCTATTACATTGCCATTAGTGATTCTATTTATAATTACATATCAAGAACCAGGGAATATGAATTGGTTTTCTATGTCAACTTTCATCTATACATCCAGACCAATAAAAACCATAAACTCTAATACTAGGCAAAGTCTCAAAATTTCATTTATTCTCTTGAGTCATTTCCACTATTTTTAGAGTCCGAAACATCTACTTATTTGTAATAAAGCAAAGAATTATAGCTTCTATGATTCATTAAAAATGTAATCTTAATTAAGTTCACTGTGCTCAAAATTTTCAACGGCCTGCTGTTTTGTTTATATACTCAGATATTTGGAATTATCCAGATGTCTGAGTTTTCCGCTTTTCATCAAAATGTTTTGGCATGGTATATATAGCCTGTAAGCTGTGAGTCTTTCTTCTGAGCTATGGTTTTTGGATTCCACATTATTTATGTGGTTTTGCAGGTACAATCAGACACTAAATGAACTAGGTTAGGAAAGGTGGTAGCTAAAGGTAAACTGACCTGATTTAATGCCCTGTTGTATCAAAATACGCATTTCACATGATGTGCCTATAGCCCACATTGAAATTCTAGGTCTAAATCAGTAAGACCAAGACCATCACACGAAAATAATTGTGCCCTGGGCAAGTGCGTCTGGTTTCTATAGCACTTCATACTTACTTGCACAGTCCTCTTGTGAAATGTGGTTATTAATACTAATGTCATCCACTGCAATCCCGCCAAGGTTTCCTTTTCCGATTTCGCCTTCAAAAATCACCTAACAAAATGAGATCGTTTTCACAGTATTGAAATGTTTGGTCCTGAATAGCAGTGTTTACAAATGCTTGTTCAGTTCAATCTATGGCACATAAATTAAATTCATGAAATTTCACGTAAGCATGCACTTCGAACATCAATCTACGTTAACTGCCTAGTGATGGCATCAAACTTCTAACACTTTCTTTTTATAACTCAAAACTTTAAACTGGGAATAGCAGCAAATCAAAGGAATGTTCATTGTGGCAGCCAGAAATAGATTATAGAGTAGCATTCTCCCCTTTCTCAGCAAATTGGTTCTATTCCTGTAATGTTGGAGACTGTGAAATACGCTACTAAGATTACAGCAAAATCTCAGGTTCGAGAAATTCCTGAAATCATGTTTGGAATAATTCCCGCCTCTCTTTTCCATAATTTTCTCATTATCCCAGTGTCCCTGAAAGTGCTGCCCTCCCACCCGGGGAAGGGAGCTTACCTGATAAAGCTTCAGAGACTTGTGGAGTAGGACACGCCCTTCCTTCCAGTGGTCTCCTTGGTGTCCGATGGCCATCCAGACTAACTGGTCATACTCCTCTGGCTTCTGATAGTGCAGTTTGACCCTCAGCGTGCCCACATGTGAACCAGACATGTGATACCAGAAGGTCATGCAGTGGGCGGAGTTCTGGGAATAAACCACAGGGCTCACCAAACGAGCCACTTTGCCCTTCTGGTTTTCGTCGGCTTGGGAATAGATAAAGTTGCCATCTCCTGCTGTGACAAAAAGCCAGGTTAGGGAGAGTGGCTGAATGTATGAATCCTTTCTTCCTCTGTTCATTCCAGGTCCGTGACTCAAAGCTTCTCCCCTGGGCTGAGCACCAAGAAGCCAAATATGCAGGGAAAGGGAGAGGTGGTGTGCCGTTCTTGCGGAACCTCTTTGGCACCCGAGTCTGCACTCCGAGCCTCTGTGAGTGGACGTTTGATTGGGAGAAGGCTGTGAAGCAGCACCAATTTGGATACTACATATTTGGGATGTACTGTCACATGGACATGGGCTGTGACTCCAGTTTGTCTTTGCATCATTGCAAGCACACTGAAAGCAGAGGGCAGACCTATTTTCGTGCAACTTTAAAATAGTGTCAGCAGCACTGATGTGGCCAGAGACATCAAATGAACAGCTCTGATGTCTTCTTATTTATTATTTGAGCTGGGTGATGATACTTTGGGCACTATAGCTGCTTAATAATAATAAAGTTGCAGTGTTTCCAAATAGTCTAATGAGCTTCTTTTTCCAATAAATTCAGATGATTTTTCCCTCGTTTATTTTAATGGCTTATAAAGTCCTTAAATACACCTGAGAGCTTGAGTCTCAATTCAAGTCCTGCTTCTTTTTGATGTGGGCTTCTGGTTCAAGGAGAAGCAAGGTTGCATATTTGAGGCTTATTAGAACATGCCATTTTGGCAATGTAGACACTTGCCAGGCTGCAAGGACTTACTCTTGGCTTTGCTTTTAATTACCCCCAGTGGGAACATTTCCTCCTGCCACCACCTGGTCTACACACACAACTCATGTTTCACTGTTTGCTATGCAAATACTACTCTAATGCCTCACCTGATGTAAGTGTGAATCTGACACTCGGGCCTCAGTGGGCAGCAGGATGTTTTGTTTGCTGCCCAAGGGTTTGTGTGTTTGTGAGATAGTATTTCACTGTGCACATGTGGGCATGTCCTTGTATCTGTTCGCCTGTGTCAACGATGTCCAGGTGGAGGTGGATGTGTCAGCGGGCAACTTTCTTCCCTCACCTGGCTGCTTAGATGAGATTGCACCGAAGTACTCTTAATGAAACCAATGGGTGGAATACTAAGAGGGTGGAAATTCCAGCAGCATGTTTGATACTGTCTTTGTGACATGCTCCTGTGACCAAGGGGACTCTTGGGATTTGTTTTCTCCCACTACTTTACCGAGGGGGTGGTGCCCTATCTGCGTGACACTGCCATTTCACTGAGGTGAGTAGGGTACCAGTCCACCAAGAGGGACAGGTAGAAAATGCACCCATCATGCCTCTGTGCCCAATGCGCCCATCTTAGGGAAAAATACTAAAGTTAGAGACGCTGCAGAGAGGAAGCATATTTGTGGCGCCCAGGAGGTTTATTTTGGCTAGTCAGAGAAGAGGCGGAAGAAAGAAGGAGAAAACTGGACCTGGGTAGAAGAAAGATGGCTGCTTGAGAAATCTCTCATGACCTCTGCCCCGACACCAGTGTGGTCTTCTAAAAACATGCTCTTGTCACTCCTCTGCTCAAAGCTTGTCAGTGGCTCCTCACTACCTTTAGCCTCTTCACCTCTTCCCGTGGCACCCAAGGCCACACCCCTGCTACATATGTAACTGCTTCACATTGGAGCCTGTCCAAACACACCACCTGCCATCCATCCTCCACGTCTGCACACAACATTCCTAGCTCTCCAGACAGAACTGTTTTTTCTGATCCCCCGTGTTACTTTTCCTGTCGCTGCTCACCCCCACCTTGGGGCACCCTCACGCCTGCACAGTAATCATTTCTCATCCGCAACCAGACTTTGAGCTCCTCAGGGCAGGTCACCCTTCTATATTCCCGAATCTCCAGCGCCCAGTGCAACATCTACCAAGTAATAGGGCTCCTCAAACAACCCTTGTTCAATGAACCAGGGAAGATGTTGGGCTTCAGGAATCATCCATAAGGAGACATATAGCTTTTCTCTTAGAAGTCAACTGCAGAAAACCATGTGGGTTTCCTTCGAATAAATTCAAAACTGAACAGCAGGATATTTTACCTAGAAAGTGTTAATTTAAAGAAATCTCTAGGTCTGATTTGCAAAGTGCAGAATACTGTCTAATGTCTGTCTGTGTGTAAGTGTGCTGGGTGTAGGCTCTTTTCATCTACATTTTTTTATGTTAACAAGTTCCTGCCTTTCAGATGTTGAGCTCGCCCCTCTCTCTCAGCAAATGTTTGCGTTCCTAGAGCTGCAGCAGGCTTTTTCTCATCAGGGCAGACCTGGTACTACAGCCAAGTAAATCTGGGTGTCTGGGAGAACAAAAGAGACAAATCTTTCTGAAGGAATCACACTTCTCAGCTGTTAATCTAAGACAAGCCCTCCTTTTCTGATACTCCAACACATAAAGCGTTGATATTTTTTTCCTTTCAGGGGTTTTATCACAGTTCTGGGTCAGGAACTCTGTCTTCATTTTCTCAATTAGCACTTTACTTCTGCAAGCCTTTTAGCTTTTGTCTGTGGCTAACATAGCTTTTAACCTCCTTTGAATGTCAGATCCTACTGAGCCATTTTGCTTCACTTTGCATCAATTTTTCCACCATTACTGCCTTCATTTCAGCTAATTGCATTTGGTTAATTTGATGCCATTTATATGTACAGTGCCATTTACAGTCAAAGTATTTTAAGTTTTCTAAAACTGCTTGTCTTAAGATTCAATTGAAAGTGTCTCAGAATTGAAGGAGTCCAATTTTATCCAATTTCCTTGTCATTCTCATTAGGCAAAGAGGTAGCTGTGGTGGAAGGCGGCCAATTCAACCTACTTAATGGTTATATTCACTGGGGAAAAAAAGTGAACAATAAAATGGGAGAGGCATGAAGTGCCCTCTGCCCATCCATTGCCTCACTGACCCACTGGCCCAAAGCCTCAGCACGGGGCAATTTTGCTTAATGAGATTTCCCAGCATCAGACAATGCCCCTTGAGGGTATCATTTGTGAAGCCACCTCTTGAGTGAGCAGTCCTGTAAGTGAGTGAGTGAGGAGTCCTGTAAGTCTCACTGAGTAGGGTAGACGTCCATGGGTTGTGTCTGTTGTATGTGGGAATGTGTTTATATGTGGGTCTTTGTAGGATACCACTGGATCTTTACACCGGGTAACAAAATGACTAAGAGGGAAACAGGATGACAGGGGATAAGAGTTCCCTGGAGTAGCTGTCGGCCCCCTGTGACCCCCAACCCATTCCTTTGCCCCTAATTAATCTTAGCAGGAAAGTAAGACAGGAGGTGGAGTGGGGTGAGGTTTCCACCTGCTCAGAAAAAATGAGCTAGATTTACAGCCTTCCTCAAAAGAGTAAGAATCCCACCCCACCTTGTTCCACTTCCATGTCAAGGGTCGAGAGAGCAAGCAATAGGCTCACTTCTTGTTTCTTTAGCTGCAAAATAAATGAAATGACATATGTCTGGACTTGCTTCAAAATAATCCAGAGTCAGGGGTGATAGAGATAAAATACGAGTCCTGTGATTTAGTGACTGTTGAAGTTGGGTTATATACATATAGCATACTTTTTCACTAAGCCTTTTCTGTTTGAGTACATTTGAAATTGCCATAAACAGCTTAGAAAAAGTATGAAACAGGTACTTATTCACACATCTTTGCCCAGTTTGCTATTTATGAGAGAGGCAGTCAGTTGCCAAATTTAATCAGCTTTCTCTACTACTTGGTGGACAAGCATCTCTTCTAGGAAAGGAGAGCTTGGGTGTTCTAAGAAAGGAAAGTATGAGTGAAACCTCCATAGTTTTTTTGAACAACCCTGATCCCACAGACCCCAGGAATCCTCCATAGCCACATCTTTGCTAATTCAAAGATATAAGGTTGAAGTGAACTCTCCATTACCTGTGTGATCCTGGATCGGTCCGGTTTTGCTGGTCAACACGCTCCACTTGAGCTGCACGTGATTGTCATGTTCCCAGTGACAGAATGTCTTGTGAGAGCCCCAGCCAAATTCACAGTTAAAACCATATGTTGGAAACTCTTCAGTGGGTGGAAAGGAAAAATAGAGAAAAGCAGAGAAAGACAAATTTAATCATTTAGGTCAGAAAGGCCCTTAATTTGCTCACAGAAGGCACAATTTATATAACTTAACATCTGTTTGAAAATTCTGGAAAAGCCACAAAATCCAGGATTACCAGGAAACTCAAAAGACGCATGGAGATGTCAAAATGCAAAATCACGTTTAGGAATTTTTTCAAATCCAGCTTTAAAAAGATTATGAACTGCCTGCCAAATTGGTTTTACATAAAATTTCCAGAAAGGTTACTTTCCTAGACGTATGTGTTACATCTGTACCATTTTCCCTTGGTTCACAATATTTAATATGAAAGATTTTTTTCTTGAGTATTATATAAATTGATATCCACCAATGTAAGGAATTTTAAGTACAGATTGACCCATGAACCTCAAAAGACTAGGCTGGATGTTTCATTCTGGAAGTTATCTGTATTCTCACCATCCTGGCTAATGCTTCAGGTCTTTAGGTCAGATCTCTGATGCATTTCTTGTGATTAGTTTTTCTTCTGTGCTTTGTATCAGGTCAATTAATTTTAAGTGTAAGTTTTTGCTTTTTTAGTGAATTTTAAAATGTGTATGTAAATCGTTTGCCCCATTTAAAACCTCCAGGAAAGTTCATGTAAAGCCAAAGCATTTTTAAATAGCTGCGCATTAAAAATTTTTTTTAAAAATGTTTCCTTTGGAATCTAAAAAGTATGAATGGATTCTCAGGGATTATTTGTCTTGTGTGTTCTACAAGGAGCTATTTGACTCTGGTGCTTTTTTAAACCTCCATAGCTTTAAGTTTTACTAAACCCTTTTTTTCATAGAAGTAGCTTTGCTTTTTAAGAATGGAAAAAATGAAATCACTGTGGCTTGGAATTTGTTTTTGGTAAACTGAAGCTAATAATAAAGATAATCCTAAAGATAAAATTCTCCTGCTTCTGCCAGTCCCACTCCTCCCCCATTACATAAAATTAAACACACAAAGCGCGGCTGTTTTCTCTAATGAAGGAAGGTCACCGCTTCTTGAGTTTAGGTAGTCCACAAGATGGCAGCATTGAAACGGAGAGAAAGGTGCCTAGGGGGCCTCGCCAATTGGATCTTGAACATGCCTCAAAACAATTCCTATGTACAGGAAAGAAGATATAGTATCGTATGCTGTATTAGGGTCAGGGCTGAGATCATATCTCGCTTTGAACTTTAACTTTGTCCGGGTTTAACACGACCTAGCTTGCTTTCTTCTTGGAGCCTGGGCTCCATTGCCCCTCCCCCACTTTAACACTGGCAGGAGGGATTTTAATGGGACGATTTAGTGAATAGATAAGGATGATTTACTTTGCATTTCTAGTTTCCAAGGAATCCTTTTCAAATGCTAATGTAGAATTTTGGAAGGAATGCACCACACGTATTGTCAAATCGGAGCTGGATAGATTCTCTCTTCAGGGACAAGGAGACCTCCGGAGGGTTGGAACGGTGCGCAGGGCCACTTTGGGAAAGTAACTCTAGTGTGAGCCACGTGATGGGTATAACGTGCGTACTTTCTGTTAGTGCAAAAGGGCTGTATTTCACAGCTATGGTGTTACTGGAGAGATATATTTCATGCCTAGTCTATCATAACCATGAAATGGGGCTTCTTAAAGCATGAGAAACCCTCTCCAAAATTTACCACACTTTTGAGCAGCAAGATTGAATTATGCCGATGAACTACAGTCAATTGAACAGTGACTGAATGGTTGAGCAACCCTGGATGTCAACACCGATGAACTTGGAATGTACTGCTGCATAATCCCATTTTAGAAAATGTTAATATTGGAAAATGTTGATATGTGTGTGGTTTGGGGTTCAGAAGACATGGACATGCAGGAAGTAGGCAAGCCCTTACAGCTCACACATTTCTGGTTGTATTTTCTGGTTAACACATCAAATGATTAGTGTATAGTATAGAAAAACCACATCATGTATTATTTTGGCTCTTAATTTTCTGGTAATATCATAAGGTGTATGAACTTGGATGTTTTGGTAATTACCAGGACATAGGACAGCCTTGCTTGAAATGAGGACTCAAGTATTTTTGCAGCTGTACTGAGCAGCGGTCTACGTTTATCTTCTTATGTTTTCTCCAATCCCAGGGCTTTAACAAGGCGATCTGCTCTAATGTTTTGTATTTTACTACTTTTTCATCTTCTTGTCCCAATCATATAATCTCTGGCAATCTTGCTAATTTAAAAGAAATATTCTTTTTTTAATCAATGCATATGGTGGGGAGAGGTGTGGAGTGAGAAAATGTTGAAAATTCAAGCCTGGCCAGAAAGGCTATTAAACACATAAAGGACACACAAACATTTATAAGGAGGGAAAAGAAAAAAGAGAGAGACGGGAAGAAAGAAAGAAAGAAGCAGAAAAGAGGAGGAGAGAAAGAAAGAGTAAAAAGCAAATCGATGAATGGAGTAAGTATATAGGACTATTGACCCTTTCGTCTTCAAAATATTACCCAGGCCCTGTGGCTGCATGATTTTCATTAAATTCATTGGGAATAATCTGACTAAATCCCTTCTTGACTCTTAAAAATAGCAGGAAACAATATCCTGAACTTAAAACAAATTTATAGCTGCTGTGAGCACGCACCAGCTGCGATTGTTGAACTATCTTGCCCACAGTTGAATCATTAGCACCATATATGCACAAGGATTTAATTTTGGAATCTGCTTTTTAAAACTTCTTTTGAGGATGTTAACTAGCTTACTCACAGACTGGTCTTTCAGTCCAAATAAATGGAGGGGCTTAGGCCCATGTAATCAGAGTTTGGGAATATACTCTGAGCTGCTATAGGAGTGTTTGAAGATCCTCAGAGAGTGAGAATTTTCAACAGAGGGAGCTGGATTTAAAATGCAAGGTTTCTCATCATTTCCTGGCGGAGCATTAATAGGCTTTTATACATCTGATTACAACCCAGACAGTATATGAATGTTATATGTCTACTGAGTTTATTATATTGATAAGAACCCTCAAAAATGAAATCTTAAATCTCTGCTTGAGTATCTAATGGTTTCAGCAAAATGAGATTAGATGAAAGTTTAGGGGTCCAATTTGCTGCTTGTAAAGATGCCCAAAGAATCTGAAAACTGCAAAACAGCATGGATCAAATTATCAGATATGTGGGTTGTACCACTGGGTGAACACCTCAACATCAGACTTGGCCTCTGACTTTATGCACACTCCAGGCCTCATGAACTGTTCTGAGCATCGGTGACAAAGAACAGAACTCCTCAAAGAAGGTCAGGTGGTCCATTATCCACAAAGACTGGGAGACAGATTCAGGACTCAAGCAATGGAAAAACAGGAAACCAAAGTGATTTGTGGAACTCAAAACCAGAGCAGGCCACCTTTATCAGTAAGCTCTGGTTTGACATAAATTGGTTCAAATGGTGGTCGCCATGGGTCTTACCGGTTCTCGATTTGTACATCTGTGCTCTGACCACAGTACACCCTATAAGATGGCTGGCCCTTGAACTCATGCACCAACCAAATACAAAGTCACGCCTAACCTTGAACCTCTAGGGAGAATTGTCCTATTTTGGAATCTAGTGTATACCTTTCCATTTTCTCCAGAGCTGTTGCTCACTTTTAGTTTTTAAATGATCCCTTGCTCTATTGATAGGCAAGAAGAGGGAGGAGATGAAACAAGTTCATTGGCAACTTCAGAGTGGGTTTAAAAAAATTTTTTTTAATGTTTATTTCTTTAAAAATTTTTTTTAACGTTTATGTATTAATTTTGAGAGACACAGAGAGAGAGTGCATGCGTGCAAGCAGAGGAGGGGCAGAGAGAAAAGGAGACACAGAATCCAAAGCAGGCTCCAGGCTCTGAGGTGTCAGCGCAGAGCCCGATGCAGGGCACGAACCCACAAACTGTGAGATCATGACCTGAGCTGAAGTCGGACACTTAACCAACTGAGCCACCCAGGCGCCCCTTAGAGTGGTTTTAGTTAACTCTCTGGCAAATGAAAAGCTAACAGAGCAACGAATACGTATGTTACATCATTAGGACTTCATGTTTTCACCTCAGCCCTCTTCCCTATTACAGAAGGTCACAGAGAGCCAGCCGGCAGTTACTCCACAGAAAACCACCCAAGAGGGCCAAGGACCCCCAGAGAAGTCAGGAAACGAGTGAGAGGCTGGGCTTCACTCATGACCTACGGCAGCCACCCAGGGTGCTTGCACAATCCTTGGAGGCTGTATTTTATAACTTGAAAAGATGTGCTTTGGACTACAGTGTTTTCTGAACTTAGGTGAGCAGACGCTCTTCTGTTTCCCCTTTCCGTCATTGGGGGTGTCTAAGCCATGGGGTGGTAGGAATTCTGTCAACCTGAGCATGCCACAGGGAAACTCGGGGTTAAGTTCAAGTGAAGAGAAGTTTGTTTTGCAGTTTAATCAGGTCAATGGTGACAGCGCCCTTTAAGGAAGCATACTAATTAGAGCAGTCCTTTCTACTTTCTTCCTAGCTCAGTAGTGTCATACTGTTGAGGAAACATTGATATACACCACACGCCCCATTAATAAATGACTGTGGAGGCCAAGGCTGAGTGAGCTTCAATAAAGGAAATGGGAGAAGCTGGAAAACTGACCTGGTCACCTTACTCTAATGATTAACTTTAAAGTATTTTAAACCTCTGATTGCTTATACTGACTATTTCCCTTCACGTGTGTCTGTAGGGAAGAATTTTACAGAATACTAACAAAATACAAAAGAGAGAAGGGGGGAGGCTGCCATTTCACTGCCGCTGGCCGCTGATAAACAGCAAGCCAACGGTTTGAAAAGTCATTATGCTTTTCTATGAATAAAAGGATGCGGAGGCGCTCCCAAGGGTGCCACTCTCCCCCCGCACAGAGCCCTGGTTTCCTGCACCCCACTTTGTGGCACACCCACTGGAAACGCTGTTGTCAAACTGCCAACTTCGTGGCAGGCAAAACTGACAAACTTTGCCTGTCTCGGTTTTGCAGAATTGTGATGAAAATAAATAGTCAGGCTGCTGCCTGTGAGATTTCCTTCTCCTGTAGTTTGCAAACACAGTCCATGTCCTAGATGTGCTGCGTTAAACAAAGTATGTTACTCAGTTCCTTCAGTCGGGAGCTGGGATTGTCACCATTTGGCAATTACTGATGGAGAAGGAAACCTCACTCCCTGCTGCATATACATGTGGATGAAAGGAAAGCAATATTTATGGCTCATGCTTGGAGACCAGATGCTGCATAGCATCCCTCCTCTAGGACTTTGGGGGAATCCGAAACCGAGAAGCAGAGCCATGCACTATTTTAGGGCGGGAGGGGGGAGGGGGGCGGCCATGCACTGTTTCAGGGTGGGGAGGAGGCGGGGAAGAAGCTCACGTGGAATCTATGCCATTTTCTGTTTTGTTGGATACCTGATTGTATCGTGCTGTCTATAATGGTTGGCTTTTCTGTGGTCAGCACAGTGGTCCCGCCTGAAAAACAAAAATAGGGACAGACAAAAATGAGAAAAAGGAAGCATTGGGGATAATAGGCGTTAAAGAAATACATACATACATACGTCTGTTAGAGACAAATATTTTCCATAGAATGTCCTTCCTTTAACTCCTCCTGTAGTAATTTGTTTTACTTAGTTTTTCCCACCACAATATCAAGTTCAAATAAACTACTATTTTTTACTCAACACATTTGCTCATAAAGCATGCAGGCGGTATGGACAGTTTAAGACTTTGTTCCAAAGGCATTCCCTCGTTCCCAGGCTAGGCGTGCTACACCATTGTGACAGTGAAAGGGGAAAGCCTCCACATTTCCCCAGTGACTTGGGAATTAAACTTGACCTGGGCCTCTTAAGCTTCAAATAGTTTCCCAAGGTTTCAGATGTGTGGCTTCAGGGGCGGTGCAGGGCTGCTCCCCACAATCTATTTTGAAAACTGAAGGTTTAAGTGGGCGGCAGCAGTTCCTCCTTTCTTTCGCTGCTGTAGTTGTTTATTTTTCCCAAGGACAAATATTCTGCACAGTGTGTGATTTGGAGAAGCTGCAGAAAAAGTTCACAGGCCAGAGAACTGGAAGGTTGCACCAAGAATATCCTGAATGTTGTGAACTCTCAATCAGTCAGGGCAACTTTGGAATTCCTGGTGAGGGAACCATGTGCTGATTTAGCTACACCCTCTTTTCTTCTGCAGCGTGACGTTTCCATTTTCTGCTCCTCATCATTACACTTCTGCTTCTTTCTTTTAATGTTTATTTATTTTTGAGAGAGAGCGAGTGAGCTAGCTAGCACATGCGGCAGGGGAGGTTGAAACAGAATCCAAAGCAGGCTCCGGGCTCATAGCTGTCAGCACAGATCCCAATGCAGGGCTCCAAGTCACCAACCGTCAGATCATGACCTGAGCCAAAGTCAGATGCTTAACCAACTGTGCCACCCAGGAGCCCCTACACTTCTATTTTAAAGTGGTATTCCTGGGACACCTAGGTGGCTTAGTGGGTTAAGCGTCCGACTTCAGCTCAGGTCATGATCTCACGATTCGTGGGTTCGAGCCCTGCTTTGGGCTCTGTGCTGACAGCTAGCCCAGAGCCTGAAGCCTGTTTCAGATTCTGTGTCTCCCTCCCTCTCTAACCCTCCTCTGCTCACTCACTCTCTCTCTCTCTCTCTCTCAGAAATAAATAAAACATTAAAAAAAATAAAGTGTTCTTGAACTTGCCAAATACAAGAATCGCCCGAATGCCTGTTGAAACTGCAGTTGCCAATCTGCCTGTCCTCCTTAGGTCTCCCTGAACCAGAATCTCCAAAGGTCAGGCCTTGAAATCTGAATTTACAAAAGCTTCTCAGGTGGGTTTTATAACTCACTAAGTGAAGGAAAACACCGGTTTGCTGTTTATTACTTAGGTGTTGGAGCCATCTTTCCTTATGTGCATCTGTTTTGCAGATTATGGTCAGAGATAATCTATTTGTTATTCTAAGAGAGAAAGCCGAGGGCAGACTCAGGGAAAGGGCATGGGGTGGGCTCATGAGCATCATGGAAAGTTTTGGAGGTGGTTATAAGGTGCCATTGTACACCTTCCAGTATTATCATTTGATAAAGATGTGTGATCATTTCTATTCTGGCCAGGTCCTAGTTTTACCCTGCAGCTTTCACAGATCAGAAATCATCCAGATCATGAACCACAGAGCCGTTAAAATCATGCTCTTGGGATGGTATGAAGATTTTTGGAGCTAATCGACTACAGCATCAAGTCATGTTACCCTTGTTCTCCCAGTAAATATGCTGGATGAGCGGTCACACGTGTGTGTGGCCTCAATGAGGCAAGCACTAGGAAGAAGGAATTATATATATTATGGGTTAAGAAGGTGAATCTATAATGGCAGAATTGGAGGGAGGCCAGAATACATTAGCATTTGTTCCCAGTGGTCTTATGGGAGAAAGACTCAAGGTGAAAATTCACTTTTTAAAACCGATATGCATTATCAGTTTTGTTATAGGTTGGGAGCCAAACTCAGATGTTGGGTATGCACAGACCCAAAGAGAAATTTGGCCTCCTGGTGCCTTTGAAGCCAATTGTATTATCTAATGACTTCAACGGTATTTGCAAATGACTAACTTCAGGAGTGAATTTTCACCTTGGCAAGCAGTGTGGGAGAGCAAAATCTCTCCTCATTTCCATGCACTCTGTACAGTTCACCTGGAATTCAGGGTTGTTTGTAAGTAGTGAGCATTTTGCTAAAATACTTATTTCCCACTATATTCAAAGCAGTCAACTCAGGAGGAAAAATGAAAGGGACACCGTCTGCGTTAAGGAACCAGCACCGGGAAAGAGAGCATTCATTCTCATTTCCGCACTCCCTCCTATCAGGGTAAGGTGAGGATGCTTTTACTTTAGCTCCATTACACTCAACGTGTGACGTTTGAGGCCCAGGCAGTGAAGCCTGTGCTTGAAGGAGCAAGGAGGATGCAGAGCTGTGTGTGAGCCTACGATGTGAGCTGTTCTCATGCGCAGCGATACCTGGGTCAGGGGAGGGTTTTACTCTTCACAAAAAAGCTTACGTAGGAGCACACCCTTTCTCAGAAAAGGAGAACAAATAACTTCATAAAGCCAAAAAGTAAAAACAGCAACAGTAAGAACAAAACCCAAAATTGGCCACAATGCAATAAATGAATTTGAAACATGAGATGCCTTCTGAAATCACCTCTTCTTGATGGGGGCATGGAGCAGGCATTATCAACACCTCTGGAAGTTCTTAATATATGTCTGGATTCATTGAAATATTGAGACAAGCAGGCTGGCTTGAGAAAATAACTTTTTTTTTTTTTGCCATGGTAATATGTAAAAAAAATTAGAACTTTTTTCTATCTCACCAATAAATGATTTTAAATGCTATAGATAAACTATAACCTTGTATATTTAAACGACTGTCAGTGTTTCTACTATAAATGACCCATTTTCTGTGGTTTGTTACTCGTTTGCCATACATAATTTGCTCCAGGCTAACATACTTGCCCTATTTCATTCAAAGGCTTCAGTTTCAATTGATTCAGTCATGAACTGATCCAAAAATGAGAAGGTTGGTTGTTCTGATATGAGAAGTAAATCTGAGGCTTTGTTTCTAATCAATATTAACTGACCACTTTAGGGTTTATAAAGAAAAGAAACTTTTCCACAAGAGGGCAATTGAAAGGGTATACTGTGATGACTACAGTCGTTCCTTTTTATGAGGAATTTCACTACGGATGTGTGACAGAGTCCACAAAGAGCCTGAGGTCTGTGGCAGGGTGTTTACAAGCAATCCTGGGAAGGTTCCACAGGACCTGGTTCATAGAATGGTACTCTGTTCTTAACATCAGCTGTAGGGTTTTCAGCTTGAACTTGACATCTCACAAAGAAAATGCCTCTACATTAATTAATTTTTGTGGCTTTTGGCTACTTACACACAAGATTTGTTTTCAAAAGCCCATAGTAACATTTATTGGCCCTATGACTGTAAGCGATTAGCCTAGAAATTTGGAGCGAGACAGCCTTAGGAGCTGGGATTTAAATGTAAACCCAGCTCATGGTACTACATCTCTGAGCTACATTTCACCTCTTATTCTATCTGAGTGCTGAGCTCTCTTGCTCCTTCAGAGGAGAGCTTTTGAAGTAATTGGAAATGTACTGTGGGACATTTCCTTCCAGATTTTTATATTAATGCATTAGCCAATAACATGGCACTATTATGAAGTTACATGGTAACACCTTCAGTTTTGCCCATGGAAATTAATTATGTGAGCTCTCTGAGTCCCCTCTGGCTAAAAATACAGACCTGCATCCAAGGGCTCATGTTTAATCTAAAATGAGAGTCAGATGCTCTACGAAACTGCATTTGACCCAGGTGGTGATAAAGGCCCCGCAGTGCCTTTGGCAACAATAGGGTGAAAATCCTACTGCCTTGGCCAATTTCCAAGTGGTACAATCCCATTTCCCCACTTGTCTAATATTTCCTCTGCTATTCCAAGTAGGAGAGAAGGTCACTTTGTAGCTCTTAGGGTTTTAGAATGTTGTGGAATAATACTCTAAATTAATTAGTGAGGTATTTGGCACACACTGGCCCTGATACATTTGCTAGCTGTAGCTGATGTGAAATAAGAAGTAATTCTGCCTTTGTAAGTTTTAATGTAAAATGATTTACAAAACCCTACCTTAAAAGCTGCATTTCAAATATAAGCCTAATTTCATCAATTAGTTGGGTGGAGGTTCCTCTCAAAACATTTTTCCCTTGTAAGAAAATGCAAATAAACATTCTAAAGTGTGTGGTTATGTAGGTAGTGCACGTGTTATGGGGGTGGGAGTTTGAAGATGACGATGAGTTTAGCACATTTTGCCATGGAGAAATTCTTATTGAATTAAGAAAATCCTAGCCTCTGGCCCTGGAAATGGCTAAAATAATTGTGTTGAATGGCAGTGGCGGACGGCAAGAGGAAAGGAAGCAAGCACTCCGGTGGATGATGGCTGCCACCGTGAGGAGCGGCACAAACATGAATAGACACACACTAGCCAGTCTCCACTATAACATGACTGAAATGGCACAGCAATGGGATGAAGATGGTTTCTGCACCTGTGAGCTGGAAGTCATCACCTGTTCCGCTGTGGCAGTTGGCCTGGTCATCATCACACTCGTCCACCAGGTTCCCATTGGGAGTGGTCGGTCCAGCTGTAGGTGCTGAAACAAGATCCAAGGATTACTACCTCACACCTCTGAAATGTATTTGCAGAATTCTGGGTATTGAATCTGCTAACACCTTTGCAGAAAACTCTAATCTGTGGTAAGAAGGCGAGGAGCATGGTTCGCCTCCCTTTCAGGAGCTAAATCTACTTGGATTTGGCAGAATGCATTGGGGACTGCTTTGTTTTGGTGTTTGATCCATATCTACTCAGTAGAGTTGGCCGCCTTAGCATTTTATACATTGTTATCTGCATAAACATCCTTTTCTGAAAAGTGCTTGAATTCTCACTGGCTGTTTATTCATGACCCTGGAATTGAGAACTTTGATGACAGATTTTCTGCTTCAACTGTTTTTCCTTTCGTTCTCAATGGGCTAGAGAACTTGCCTGTCATGAATTCTTTTACTTTCTTCGTATTAGCTAAACTTGCTAGGTTTGTATTAGAACTTTTCCCCAAAAGGAAGTCTCAAGATACACTTTTAGTACAATGTTGTTCTTTTAAAAAAAATTGTTGTGAGTGACTCCATTTCCCTTTTCATAAGCTTCTCAACTCGTGATCCCCTCTCCAGAGCAGGTGTTTGAGAGGAGCTGTCTTGGATGTCCTGGGGTCATTTTCCCTTAACTCCAGGAAGATTGCATTCCACTGTGGGCAGATATTCCTGTATCTTTGAGTTTGTAGTTGAAAGGTAGCCCACATTAATCAAAGACTGCTTTTGAAGTTCTTTAAATTTAGTTTTGTCTATTATTTTTCAGCCTGTTACTCATTCTTGCAATCTGTTTAATATTTTACAGGTTTTGGCATTACATTTCACTTTACAAGGCTTGAGATAACGTATGGCTCTCTCGATGTCTGAGAACCAGACAAGATACTGGGAACAGGGGCCATTTCTCTAATAGCTGCTGGCCATGTGTCTGGGAATGTGTTGGTAACCACTTCTTTCTCAGTAAAAAATTGATACTCTTTCTTATTGTCCTTAATTACTGAGCAGAGTTATGACATATATAGAAATGTAGCTAGGGGCGCCTGGGTGGCTGAGTCGGTTAATTGTCCAATTCTTGATTTCAGCTCAGATCATGGACTTACGAGATCAAGCCCTGCATCCAGCTTTTAGCTGACAGTGCGGACTCTGTTTGGGATTTTTTTTCTGACCTCTTTCAAAAATAAATAAATAAACATAAGAAAGAAAGAAAGAAAGAAAGAAAGAAAGAAAGAAAGAAAGAAAGAAAGAAAGAAAGAAAGAAAAGTAGCTAGTTTCCACTTCCTCAACTGCCCAGAGGTATCTCCCGTGGCACAGTCATGAAGCACATATTTAATAGAGCCTGTTAATCATTTTAAGGAAGAAAAAAAAACCCCACTCCCTTTCACTAATTTTTTTTGACACTAATTGTGTCAAAAAATTTTGACATTACTTTCCCCGGATGTTGGTTTCTCTTATAGCTCAGGGCAACTTCCTCACTTTTGTGAGTGCTTGGGAACATCTGCGGCAAATCTCTTCACCAACGATTTGTACCTCTCACTACAGAGTTGACACTGGCAAACTGCCACCAGCCTCAGTCTTTTCAACCATCCATTCATTCCACCTCTTAAATCAGTGTTGCTTTCCAGAATCCAGGCTAACAACCTGTATCATGGCAGCAGACTCCCTTTTCCAGATGAACACATTTCCCAGTAAATGGAATGAGCATGTCTGCAGTGGGTTCAATCTGCCCATCCCTTTTTGTTTCTTGGTATCTTTGCCAAAGCCCTGGCACACAGTCATTCTTAGTCTGTGTTGATAGTGACTGGATAATTCAGAGGTCTGAGACATGACTACAGATATGGAAACAACTACACAATAAAGAATGGGAGATAATGGCCTTGCTTTAAAATAAATACATACAAAAGTAGCTATGAATTATTCACTAGTATGGTGATTTATAGCTTCAGATTCTTTAATGCATAAGAAAAGTTTTATGATGTTTAATGTGCTCAAGAATGTAATTATATTTGGGTAGCTCAAAACACAAATAATTTTGAAACCACAAGAAGGTGATATTAAAAAGCATTCTTTGAAACAACCATGAGCATATGCTCAATTGATTAACATCTGGGTACCAACAATAGCCATTCTTTGAGCTAACCTAGAGAAAGACCTTTATGGGGATAGAAAAGTTGGCTATTCATTTATGCCCAAATCGAAGGCAGATGGGAATTCTAATGCACAAAAGCATTAGATGGTACAATAAACAACTATCATACAATTTTTCAAACATTCCTTGTATTTATTATGTGATTAAAAATGCAGAGGTAAGTGTGGTTCTACGGTCAGTGTGAGCTGAATTTGTCTTTGAGATGACTTTCATATGATAAGTATATGCAGTAACATCTCAAACAGACCTCACTGTATATTAATACATATTATCTCATGTAAAGTTTTGTTTCTCTGCAGCAGCCTCAGCAGTTCATTCAAGGTAATGTTGGTGGTTCGGTCTGTCAAACACTGCTTCCCACTCATATAAGATGGTGATCAACACTGCAGACAGAAAGTTGAATGGGACACAGACGGCTAAACAACACTAAATAGTCAAAGGAATTGGTGGTTGTCAGGGATTGAGGTGAAACTGCTTAATGGGTGGGGGTTTTGCTTTGGAACTAGATAAAAGGTGGTGGTTGCAAAAAGAACTGAATATACTAAATGCCACTGAATTGTTTACTTAAAAATGGTGAATTTTATGTTATAAAAATTTCACCTCAGAAATACTATTTTTTTAAAAAAGTCAAAGGAGGCAACCCAAAGGATCTGAGGAGAGTTCTGTAAACAACCGATACAAATAGTGGGATTCTGAAGGCATTGTTTGGTGGAATGTGCTAGAACATTGAGCCTCACCGACTGGCAGGCACAAGGTAGGATGACCCAGGGGAAAAAGCTGGCAGTTGTCAGCCGTACCATCAGGGGCATAAATGCATGAAGAAAGAGATTAAAAAGTGGGAAACTAGAAGGGACTCTGGACACTAATTACCTTCCACTTCACAGCCTAGCAGCTCCATCCTCAGCCCCAGTCCTCCATGAGTGGCTCTCTCAGGGTAGATCCTGATGAATCGTGTGGAAAGAGGTGGAAAAGTCCGTAGCTCGGGTGTATCATAGTTGTTGTTTCCCTCAAAAGACTAAAGTAGGAGAAACACCATTATCAATAAAACCTCTCTTTCGGTAAAGGAATCCCTCCTTCAGGAATCTTAATCGAGCAGAGAAACAGACCCCATTCCACCACCTCATAAATAGCTGACATTTCTTTCATAAATGAGAAAGGGAAAAAAACAACTAAAGCTTCTCTAAGAAGTGACAGATGTCATTTCTCAGAAACTTCAGAGTATACACTGAGGCTATACCAGAAGCTGAAGATTTAATGAGACACATTTTCAATGCTACGCTGATGTGCCTGCGAGAAGTGACACTTCTACCACTTCCGTGAAGTGGAGGAAGAAAACTCAGGAAGAAAAGCTGCCATTTTTCAGAGCTGGGATAGACACCACATTTTCAGTGATAACTCCTGGTACATTCTCTTAAAGGAGCGGGTCCTAGTTTTGCTGAAACCTATAGAAGAGGGAGTGATTAAATTTTTGAGTAGGAGATATTAAATTTAATGTAGTGCAAGTGCTATTTAGTCAGGAACTGGGGTTATTCCAACTCATTGAAATTGCTATTTACTTAAGCAGAACCACCAGTTGGAGTCATTTGTAGATAAAAGAGCCTCTCATCTCAGGAAAGTAACAAGGGTCCTGACTATTTGAGTGAGGCGCTGATGCCTAGCTGAACTGCAGTGTGAATGGGCTCCTTTTTTGAAGTGCATTCCTGACTTCAAGTCACTGTGGCATTCTTCAGGGGCCAGGCCACCCATTGCCACTGCTTCTACTTGATTATTTTATTTCCTTTTTTACATTGACAGGAAGGTCAAAATCCTTGAGTGGAATCATAAGAAAATGGAACAATAACTTTTCCAAGAAATAGATAAGCCGTCTTATATCCTCTTCTCCCAACATTATTCTTTAATCCTGTACAGAATGGGAGGTGGGGAGGGAGATTAGAAAAATCAAGTTGCCTTATTGTGAATGTCTCATTATACACGAAACATTGCATCACGTGTACTGGTGCAAGGCATTGTTCTAAGTTCTTAAAATATATTAATTCATGTAATCCTCAAGACTACTCCTTTAGGTAGGTTCTATCATTATCCTCAGTTGACAGGTGAGGCACAGAGAGGTCAAGTAATTTGCCCAAGGCCATAGGTACAGTGTCAGAGCCAGGATTCAAATCTAGGCAGTCTTAACTGGTGCCCTTCATCATACTGCTATGATGCCTCTGCTCTTAGAAATAATCCAGCCTATTTCACTAAATTCAGGAAACTGAGGTTTATAACCAAGGCCACATACTTAGTTTCCTTAATTTTCTTTAAACGTATTGCAATTTGGGGGCACCTGGGTGGCTTAGTCGGTTGAGCATCCGACTTTCGCTTAGGTCATGATCTCGTGGTTGGTGGGTTCGAGCCCCGCGTCGGGCTCTGTGCTGACTGACAGCTCGGAGCCTGGAGCCTATTTTCAGAGTCTGTATCTCCCTCTCTCTCTGACCCTCCCCTGCTCATGCTGTCTCTCTCTCTCCTAGAAATAAATAAATAAATAAAAATATAAACGTATTGCAGTTTGGGCTACAGACTGGCAGATCAGATTGAGTGGATGGCCAGCCCAGGCCATGTCAGTCAGGAGCAGGGACCTTACCCAACTGCTGGATCAAGATGTCATAAACCAGCAAGAGATATGATCATTCAGTGGTGGAAATATCAGGGCTAAAAGGGGCACACATGTAAGTGAAAATGGACAGACTGGGTTGACTATGATATGACCAGAGGCTCTCTGAGTTCTATAAGTAAATTAATTGGTCTTGTCCAATCCAGAAAAGCCTCCAGAAATCTAAAGGACAAGGTTAACATAGAATCCCTTCTCCACCTAAAGTTGTCTTCTCTTATTTTCAAGAGTAAAATCACTATCAGGGTTCTGCACTCTTGATAGAACACAGTTGCTTCCAGTAATTAAGAATCTGACGTATATTGTTGTTAGGCCCAATTAAGTGTCATCAGTGAGATATAATTATAATGCAAACAACATTACTACACATGCCTGTTCTATGTTAACATATCTCCAACAATCATAAGAGAAAAGCACTTATAGCTATGGAATCCTGGCTCTTCTTCTAATTTTAACCTGAGTAAAGAATTAGGACAATGTAGAAACATTATGAAAGCTGTCCGTGATGGGCTGGGAAGAATATTAGCAGCGAAGAACCATATGGAAATGGGCTAACTCGGCTAACATAAGATTGTTTATGAAGTATCTTTGTGTCCTGTTATTCATCATGGTTTACAAGAAGAGGGCTTTGAGTATGTAGATCTCCTCTCTGTTCCTGAGAAGTCTAGTCAGTTCAAAGACTCTGATATACCTTGTCCATCATGCACTACATGAGGGTAGGAAGTGAGGAGCAGGATATAGAGGATTTTATATCTATCAAAGTACTGTTTTATTCATAAAGCCCAGTACTCATTCTACTATTACATAAAAGATACTTGACATCCTAAGCAGGTGACCCTCATTTGTAATTTTAAATAGAGCATGCTTTAAAATATCATTATATAATTTAGCAATATGCACCGCACCTAAACTGAAGGATTTACCCGTGTCTTTTTGCATTTTAAAGATTTTATTTAAGGAGAAGGACATGCTAGGAATGGTAGATTAGGCTCTATGTAAATAATTTAGAGGCTTTTGTGGTTTTAAATATCACAGGAGGATGATAATGATGGATAAAATCATATTTTAGGAGAAAAAACTCACATACTCACGAATGGAGTTTTTGTTAAGATTGAAAACTGTGTGCTGGCTTCTGGTGGAATACTATCCACAATGTACTACAGTAGAGTGATAGCTTTAGATTTAATTGCAGACTCGATGAGGCATCTTCGCCAAAGCATATGGTAATTTGTTTTCTTTCTCTACTAGAACCCTCATGTTGAAGAACATGTCACACAACAGCACCAGCTCCAGGACGCTGCTGATGTACAGCATACTCACACTTTGTGACAAAGTCAGGAGGCTCACAACTCCTCTGAAAAGACTGGCTCTTAAGGGGAACTCTGGTTTCTGATGTTTATTTTACTTTTTCTTTTATCAAAACAAGAGGGGCAGGCATAAAAAAGGGGAAAGGAAATGAACACAAGAAGGAAAGTAGCTGCACGGAGATTAAAAAAACCAACAACACTGGAAATGTTTTAGAAACCACAAGTTAAGTAGGGGCTAAGTGGGAGAAAGATTCTTACATTTCCGACAGCATCATCACTGTCAGTGGCCCGCCACACTGGTGCTGACCACGGCCTTGGGGGACAGCAACCTGTGGAGGACAGGTGGTCCCTGCAGAGCCCTGCATCTGGACAAAGGAGGATCTGGCTGTGTCATTTGGCTTTCGTTTCCTGCCTGCAATGCCCTTGGCCTGAGTCACTATATTCAAGCCACATCCCCACACTTGCTTAGAGTGGGAGCAAGGATAACCTTCCTTCCAATGGGCTAAATTTTTTTCACGAAAGGAGCAAAGTAGAGATGCAAAGGCTGGGATGGAAAGCCAGTTGTGTTGGGGGTGAGAAGTGCCATCAGCTGAGTACCATTCCTGCAGTGCACACAGAATTGATGGTCTATGGGTTGTTGCTTATTCACACTCAAACCAGCCATCATCAGGTCTAGTGGGTGTTGTGTGCTCAGGAAATGCAAATCAGTTTGACCACCAGCCTAAGTAAAACATAATCCCTAAAGAATTGGTTTGGTTAAAAAAAAAATGAGACCACATGTTATGGTGAATGTTGGAATATCTTCCTTATCACTGGATCAAGAGCCAATTGTATTTTAAAAGGTTCCAATGGATAAAAAAAACATACTCGAGCATTACTCAAAAAAGCCAAAAGGCAGAAGCAATGAAAGTGTCCATAGGTGGATGAATGGATACACAAAATGTGGTACATGCATACAACAGAGTATCATTCAGCTTTAAAAAGAAATGGAATCCTGTTGCTCCAAGTTGAGGACTCTGTGCTGAGTAAAGTAAGCCAGTCACAAAAGAACAAATATTGTATAATTCCACTTAAAAGAGGCTCCTGGAGGAGTCAAATTCATAGAGACAGAAAGTGGAATGGTGGTCGCCAGGAGCTGGTGTGTTAGGAAATGGAGTTATTGCAGGGTGGGTACAGAGTCTCAGATTTGCAAGGTGAGGAAGTTCTGGAGATTGGTTGCACAATAGGAATGTACTGAACACCACTGAACGGTATATCTGAAAAGGGTAAGATGGTAAATTTTATGTTATGTGTATGTCACTATAAGCCAACAAAAAAACACAGCAACACCCCCCCAAAAAAAAACTATTTAAATGGGGGATGGGTGAGAGAAGGGGAAAGGGATGGGGGGCGGGCAGTGGCTAACATTAAAATCTGCTAAGAGATTCCGAGTTTCTGCAGGGTTGCTCTGTCAGTCCCCAGGTCCCCAGCCTCTGGGCCACTCCGTCTCCTGAGTATTGAGCTTTCTGCTCTTCCTCAAGGAAGGAAAGGCAACCAGCGATGGAATTCTTTTCTGTGTTGATCTCAGACACCACTTTTAACATCTCATTCCTGTTTTCCCTGGAATGGGGGTCCTATGGACAGCATCACACACTTCCACTGAAATAATGGCTTAAAAGAAATACAAAGTTGTACTTCCTCAGGAAAATGCTGGAGATCCTCAATTTAAGTCAATGATATGAGAAAAGACTTCCTCCCCAGAAGCCACTCCCGTCCCTGGACCTCACCTTAGCCTTGCGCTTGCTGTCATCCATGATCATTTTCCAGTCTGAGCCATTGTTGCTGTACCCGATCTTGAATTTCCTCATGAATACCTTGTTTTCCCGGTGCTTCCCCCCTTGAATGATGATGCCCCTCACAATCTTCTCTTCCCCCAGGTCCACTTGGAGCCACTCATTTATGTATGGGTGGGGAGCAGGTGGCAGTGCCCAGCCAGAGCGACTGGTGACCAGGCGAATATTTTCAGGCATCCAGTTTCTGTCCCCTTGGTTTGATGCTGTTATTTGGGAGTCAGAGATAAGTCCAGACACCATACCCAACATGCCAGAGCAAGGATAATCTAGAGGGAAGAATGAAATAGATGATGTAGAATAATTTCCTACAAGTCTCTATGCTTAGAAAGAGAATACCACAGATTGAATAGGAACATTGTACCCATTCATATACATTTTTAAGTCTCTGGGTCATTTGACATTAAACCAGAGCTCTCCCTCTCTCAAACTTTTCTTCTAGACTTTCAGAACTCTCTCCCATATTCACATTCTAAGAAGGAAACTCATCCGTGAGGATATACATTTCCCCATTTTTGAGTTCTTCCAAACTTAATGTCAAAGTACTGATGTTCTGGTGCCTCTGGTATCCAGCACTTAGCCCTAGATTCAGTACAGGCCCTGTCCAACAGAGGTTCAGTTTATGATGGGTTAGTGATAGGAAATCAGTAATTCCAGCCACAGGAGGCTGTCCTGCCCACCCCTGTTCTAATTGCTTTAGGAACTTTCCACATGAAAATCCCACTGTCATTTCAAACGTACAGTGTCTCAACCCAAATGGTCCTTTTCCCCGTGATACTGAATCCCTTTATCTAACTCTGTGTTTTAAACAATGGAACCACCAACCAGCTTCTGCTACTAAATTCTGTCATGGCTTAGGGTCCTCATTTCCTTTGGCATTATTCTGGTCTGCACCCTCCTGGTCAGCGTGCTAAATGGTCTGGTTGGCTTGTTAGACACCAGTTATGAATCTATACCACCCATAACTGCCAATTCACTTTCCATAAAAATTTTTTGCAATATCATTCTTAAGCTCAAAAATTAAGCTCAAAAACATTGCTAAGTAAAACAAGCCAGATGCAAAAGGACAAATATTGTATGATTCCATCGATGTGGGGTATGTAGAGGAGTCCAATATACAAAGAGAAGAAGTAGAATGGTGGCCACAGGAGCTAGTGGGAAGCAGGAATGAGGAGGTCGTATTTAATGGGTACAGAGTTTCAGTTTGGGATCATGAAAAGCTCTGAAGATGGAGTGTGGTGATGGTTGTACAATATGTGATTGTACTTCACAGAACTGAACTGTACAATTAAAATGGCCAAAATTATAAATTTTACATTATGATTATTTACCACAATAATAAAAGACAGAGAGCTTTAAAAAATTTCCATGGGTCTCCATTATTTATAGAACCATATAAAAAGTCTCTATTCAGCCTTTAAAATCTTCATTTTGGCTTCATTCTGTTTATCTAGTTTTATTTCCTCTTACTGACAGCATATTTCAGTGAATCCATCTTCTCGTATACCCTAGATACAATCTTCATCATTGTCTTTGCTCAAAATGTTCCTGCTGCCCTTATCCTCCTGTTGACAGAGGTAAATTCCACTGAAACTTTAAAACCCAGCTTAAGACTCTTCATGAAAACTTCTCAAGCTATTCTAGCCTTTATTCCAAACTCTCCCTTGTCAGAAATATGATTGCATGTGCAGGAAGCAGCACAGTTTAGCACTAAAGTGTTCTCTCCATGCTTTAAGATTGATAATCTTGCATCCATAGCTAGATTATAAATTCCTCAAACAACGAACAGCGTCAGATTTTTTTATATCTTCTGTATCAGCCCAAGTAGCTTCTGAGAATCAGGAGAGCATCAATCATTGATTAATTGATTGGTCTCTTAATAACAAATCATTCAATTATTCTCCTTTCAAAACTGTATACCTACATCAAGGACATGCATAAGAATGATAACCTATTTTTCTTTGAAACAACTCAATTCTGCATAATATAATTAAAATTTAGCTTAAAAAATAAAGTCATCCTAAATGAGAGGACATGCAATTAGTGAGATTAGGCTGTGGCCATGTTATCAGCTGGCCCTTAAGAATTAATTGCTTAGATACTTTCCAATGAGTTGTACATTTCAGGTCATGTCATTTCTTTATCCAAGCATTCAGTCCTGGCTCAGAATTATGTATGTAATGTCAACCACACCAGCCTGTCTTCCAGTCTTCTACACTGCAGCCTTGAAAGTCTCTCCACATTTACCCCTTTTGCTATAGGCAAGTGGAATAAAATGCTTCCTTATAGGAATGGGATGGAGGGAAGCTTTCTTTCATTCTGTTCCCTCCACTAATAAGTCCCCATTATCTTGCACTTTCCACTACCTAAATCACTACAAATCTCGAGCTGTTTCTGAATGCTGCCATTTTCCCAATCTTTCCAACTAGGCGCAGTTTTCTTTGTACGAGACTCTTCATTAGCACTTTACGTGCATTTCTCTATATTGATGACTTTATTCAGCTCCTTGGATCACTGCTACTTGCCTCACCAGATTTTAAGTCTTTGAGGACATGAACCAAGTCATATTTAAAAATTTTCTATGACTCCTTGAGCCCCACTTTCTATGTGGTATTTACTTAACAAATATTTGTTGAATGAATCAACTTATTAACACAATAAAGGCAGCTGCCATTTTTCTCAAGCACCCTTTCCTGCAATTTAGTCACAGTATCTGCTCTTGGCTGGGTCCTGGAGGCAAAGAATAAATTCAATGGGGATTTAAAACATTTATAAGAAGTATATTACTGAGGGTCTATGAAATTGTAGTGCTAAAGATAGAAGTCACATTTTTGGTCACTGTAGTCACACCTGTCTGATTGAAAATCAGCTTTTATAAAGAAAATGTTTAGCTCATAATAAGTACCAGATGTTACCATCTGGACAAAAACACAATTAACTTGAATATTGTAAGGAGCATACAAACTTTACCAGATTAACATCCTTTCCTCTAAAGCAGACTTGGCTAAGGCACAGTTTACATATCTACAAACCTAGTCATACCCAGCCTTCATCCCACTAACATATCCATAGCACAGTTAGACACCCATTCCTTCTATATGTCTGCCTCATCCAAAAACGAACAATGAAGAGACACCTGGATTTGCCTTTGACTAAAAATTAGCGCTTTTAACAATTTTGAATAACAATGACTCATTTTTGGCATTGACTAGGAGAAAAGTTATATTAACTTTTCAAGGTTTGAATGAGATGCTAGGATCTAGTTCTATTCTTCCATAGCAGGCTTGCTCAGAAGTGTTTTAGCCTGGCTACATGTCAAGTCCTTTGGAAATAGTGTTGCCAAATTTAGCAAACAATCAAAGAAAAACAACAAAACAAGAAACAGGATGCCAAACTAAATTAGAATTTAAAATAATGGATAATTTTTTAGCATAAGTATGTCCCATATATTGTGTGGGACATACTATGATAAAAAATTCTTTGCTATTTATCTGCATCAAATTTAATTGGACATTCTGTATTTTATCTTGCAACCCTGTTGGAAAACTTAAAAGCAATCTTAGATGGAAGGGAGAGATGAGTTCTGTGGTGGGGAATTAAGGTGATTCTTTTCACTGATATTTTGTGCTAAAATCTTTCCCTCAATATCCATATTTGCCCAAATGCTACAGTCGGCTTTGTCAAAATAATGAAACTGCTTCTAATAAAGCAAATAGTTTTTGCTCCAATCTTGTTTTCTTTATATCTCTATATGGTGACCACATTGTATGCTATGGCTTCTCTAGGATTACTGTATTTCTAAAAAATAATTTCTGAATACAAAATTAGGTTAAAACTTGAGGGCTCTGGAGACTTTGGAAGTCGGGTGATGTATTCACAAGGTAACTTAATTCAACGGTTTTTGTTTGTTTTAATCCATTTTGAGTTAGGACTTGCCAACTCAAGAGGAGAGGGTGATATTTTGAAATTCAGTCATTTGTGGATAAAACTGCAATTCATTCATTCATTCATTCAAAAATAAATGCATTGAGGATTTGTTATGTTCCAGTCATACGGGATACGATTGAAAGTAAGACAAACATGGCCTCTGCTTTCACAGATCTTCCAGTCCAGCAAGGAGGGATCCTGCAGCCTTGTTCTCTTGCATCAGCCTCTACTCTGAGGACTATGAGCTCTGAAAGCTGGAAACTATCTGCTTCTGGTCAGCAAGAAGCAAATGCTGATACCATTGTCTCCTCAGAGGTTCTGCTTGCTGGGATTGTCCTAGGCTCAGCTCTTGGAGTACCATTTGCTGTGTAATTTATTGGGTACCATTTAGTTAACACTGACTCTAGGCCAAGTGTATTATGAATACTTTCAATTTAATCTTCATTACAGCTGAATTAAGGTTAATCTTACTGACCAGGAAATGGAGCTGAGAGGACAAAATGTCTTGCCCATGGTCTCACATTCACCAAGTGGACAGTCAAGAGTGAGGCCTGGAGAGATGTCTGCACACTTTCCGTCCACTTGACCATCATTATAACATGCTGCCTTCCCAAAAATCTGCCGGGGTTAGTCATTTGGAGATTGTAGCTACCTTACTAGAGAGAAGTATCTAAAATATATCAGGGGTAGTGATAAAGAGATTAGCACTATAAACCTAAAAGCAGTATCTTCTGGGGGAAAATAGCTCCTTAAAATAATTGTAAAATAAAATATATGTGAAAATAGGATATGCTATTTTAGATATCTATGTTTAAGTAAATAAACCAGATATTTAACTAATCCTTTAACATTGAGTCATGTAACATTTTTAGTTTTAAAAATCTAATAAAGTATTTGTTTTATTCACATGTGAAGACTCATACATCTAGAATGAAATCTCAGGGAAATCCTTGTGAAAATGGAAAAAGAGGTTCAAATTTAAGTAAGTGTTTTATTTAACTAAAAAGAGAACTTCAGAGATCAGAGTTCAGACCAACATGTTTGGAGTCTTGACAAAGTTACTTTTTCTTTTATTTATTTATTTTTTGTGTGTGCAGTGACGTAAGATTAGAAATGAACCAAAATTTCCACTCTGACCTCAAATGGC
Source organism: Hyaena hyaena (assembly GCF_003009895.1). NCBI lineage: Eukaryota > Metazoa > Chordata > Mammalia > Carnivora > Hyaenidae > Hyaena > Hyaena hyaena. The sequence continues at coordinate 333,455 of NW_024081530.1, forward strand.
CTTGTTTCTACAAATTTATGGGTAACTTTTCAAATTTTTAATGCTCTGAAAATAACCTAGAACTTTTTCTCATGTAACTGGTGATCAAAAATAAAGCCAAGGTTATATCTAACTTTTCAACATCCCTTCTTCCTCCAAACCTCTCTCCACCCAATTCCTGCCTCCAAGGCCTTGAACTTTCTAAGTCTTAGATCCTGAAACAATAAATAAGCCTGTCTCTGGTATGGAAATAAATAAGTTTTTGGTAAAATCAAGTGTAAGTTTTTACTTGCCAAAATGGACTGTCCTATAAACAAGGATAATTTTTTCTCCTTAGTTTTTTCTCATGGCGTTCTTGTCCAAATGGCTTGTAATTTCATTGAAAATTGCTCAGGTGGTTGGTTTTTGTTTGTTTGTTTGTTCTGCTTAAAAATTGAGTACTTTCCTTCTCTAGATATAATTATCCTACAGAGGATAAAAACAAAAACAAGAGTACTGGCATTCATGAAGAAGAGATTTACTGCCCTATGTGCACTAACATAATATTAAAAGATAGTTGAGAGCCTTTTAAAAGTGGTTCACTTTTAATTACATTTTGGTGAATCGGTTACTGATTCTGTTTAACTTTTAAACTTACACTGAAGGTTACATTGTACTGACCACCCCCCCCCCCACACACACCTTTTTTTAATGAAACCTTTGCAATGTGTTTACTTAAATGGAGAAGAATTCTGGCCTGACTGGTGTTTCCTTCAAAACACAGAATGGCTGCACAGGGAGATCAGTGGACAGGTAATAGCTGCAGTGATTGCCAGAGAAATGCAGTGAGGGTGACAGGGATGACAGTTCTTTTACTTCCAGCTCTGTCCCAACCTGGCCCACTTTTTTAGCTGCTTAACGCCTCCAGAGTGCACCTTCTTCATCTCTCAAATGGGTATAATCCTTCTAGCAACAATTTAACAGATATTTTAAAAGTTCTATTCATGTCAGAAGAAACAAAGAAAAAACTAGAAACACTGACAGATTGATTTCTAATATTAGCATATGCATCCAACAAAAGATGGATAGATATTGAAATAAAAAGTTGTCCAGGTATAGTGGGTAGAGAGAGAAATTCTGGTAAGTTCAACTCCTGCTTGACTGTGGCTGACAGAGCCACTTGTAGCCTTCAAAATGAAAATGTAAAGCAGATGGAGAGCATGTCATGCAATCATTTTTCATCGCAAATCGATTAAGCACCAGTCAGTGTGCCGTGTACCCAGGAAACGGGGATGAAAAGCACAGTGCTCACCTTCATGGAGCTTGGAGTCTAGTGGAAAGATGCCACCTAGCATATACCCGCTACGCTCCAGGCTGTGCTGAACTCGTTATATCTGCGAGTCACTCCATTATCACAACAACCCTGCATGGTGTTTGTGCACTATGATGACTGTTTTCTAATCAGGGTCACTAAAGCTTTGAAAGATGGTAAATGCCCCCCAAAATAAGCAAGTAAGGAGTATCAACAGGATTTGAACTCAGATTTGTCTACATTCAAAGCATATGCCCTTAACCACCAAATGAAAATGACCAGATTTATATACGAAAACAACCAGCTTTATATAAAATTATAAAATTCCTCTACAAAAAATTCCAAACTGTAAATCTTACATAAATCAAACCTGGGCAATCTTCAAGCTGTGCTTACCCGTTATCTTGCAGCCATAGACTTCAAACCTCATAGATATGCCAGTTTCCCAAGTCACTGGTTTGATTCGGACAAATCGAGTTATTAGTGGTTTAGGGAAAACTCCAAACACGACATCTGTGGGGTTGGTGTTTCCCTGAAAGATCTATATAGAAAATGAAAAGGCCCTTTAATGACAGACTCTTCAGATTTAAGACAAATACAAAAATATGTTTCCACAAATGCCCATAAAAATTATTTACAATTTCAGCATTGCCCATCAAAGGTTGAGGCGGCATTAATAACTTGCCATGCTATCTTTTTCAAATGATGGCAATCAGAAAAAAACACATTTAAAACAGAATGTTGTCCTAATCATCTATTCAATTTTCTGAGAGCCTAGAGCTTCCATAAGCACTATTACAAATGTAACATTTATTAAAGGCTACCTAAAAAAAAATTGGAAATTATTAACTTTATCATAAGGACCTACAGAATACTATAGACAGTTCATGGGAACTCACTCTATTCTACTTTCCCAGGAGCCCCCAGAAGGAGTACTTTTTGAGTTCAGTGTAGGATCTGGCTTTAAAAAAAAATTAACGTTTATTCATTTCTGAGAGACAGAGTGCAAGCAGGGAGGAGGGGGGAGAGAGAGAGAGAGAGAGAGAGAGAGAATCTGAAGCAGGCTCCAGGCTCTGAGTTGTCTACACAGAGCCTGACATGGGGCTCGAGCCCATGAACTGTGAGATCGTGACCTGAGCTGAAGTCGGATACTTAACTGACTGAGCTATCCAGCCACCCCATAGGGTTTGGCTTTTTGAAAATTCTAGGTTATGTGCCTGGCTACAGCATTAAGTCAAGTAGCTTCCCCCTTTTAACTCCATTTCTTGATGGAAAATCTTATCCCTGACATTAAGTAGTGACTTTCATCTGTTTTGGATATCAATAAAATTATGTATTAGTGGTCAAAATCAACACTGAGTTATAAGTGATATATAACTGGAAATCAGCTTTTCCAGGACCCCTGTTTCTAGTTTTAAAAATGAGCCATTTTATTTTAAGAAAGATAAGGCATGTAACTGCAAATGTAGTTAAGTGCCAGTCATGAATGAGTTTCTGACAAGGATGTGTTGGACCACTCTTCTTGGGCATGGCTTCACTGCCTGTTCTCCAGCAAGTTCCATCCTGGAACACTCCAGCACTAGACCTATCTCAGGAGGAACTGAAAGCCTCCATTTCCCTGGCTTTCACTTCAGCCCCGAACTGTGGATATCCCACGTTAAAGTAAAATCAGCTAGAACTCTGCTTCTCACACAGCTGCACCATATTCTTATTAAGTTGTGTCACTTGAGCTTACTGAACCCATCAGTGGCCTGGAGATTCGTCCCCACCTTTCCAGGTAAGTTTTCAGAGGAGGACCACAAGTTCCCAAGACTTGTTCTTCCCCTGGGAGAAATGACTTCTAAAGGTCAAGCTGATGTTTTTAACTTCATTTAGCTTAAGTGGCCTGTGTGACAGAAGGTGGTCAAATGCTTTACAAAGTTGGCTGTTAGCCTGATCCCTCTCTAGAGATGGTTTAATATCATAATTTATCCTCGCCTGTGATGGCCTTTGGATTTCTGTCCTACTTTAGCAAATCTCTCTGGGAAACAATCTGTGTGGGAGCATTTTTGTGTGACAGAGAAGAATGGGTAGCTGCCAGAGGGAGCAGAGTCCCAAGCCATATAATGCTTGAAGGGTCAACAAGTCCACTTCAGGGAGAGACTGACAGTCAGTTAAGAGTCTGCATGCCCCAGCATAGGCTGGGGGTGAACTCGGGCTCACACTGAGGGGACTTCATGTTTGCTGAAAATCATGGAAGTACATACATTCCTTTCAACATAAAGAGGGCTGCTGGCCTCGTTGGCTAAAGGCTGCTCTTTATTGAGGTATGGCCGACTTTCCCCAATGAAAGCAGGGAAGAGAGTAGAGGGCCATGGCTGAAAGGCTGCAAAGTACAGGGAAAGGAGGGTAGACACCAGTAACAGGACTCCAGGTGATGTCTGGCTTGCATTTAGGCTCAATAAAAGTGCTCAGATGGATGTCACATCCATACTTTTGCTGAATCCTTCTTTATTCTTTCTGCCTCCCACTCTGGAAGCCCTTCCGTGTGCCAGGATATTCCTGAGAGTGGACCTAGAGTGAGCTGCGTTCATTGTCAGGCACCCCCTCAAAACCTGTGTGTGCTCCTTGACAGCCACTTCTGGGCCATGCATATGACTGATGGCCAATGGCTGATGAGGACATCTTGGAGAAGTAGCACTCATGTTTTAAAGAAATGGCCTGAAAGCCTGAGGTCAGTTCTCCTTACTCCCCTTGCAGTGTCCTGGACATTAGTGTTTTGTTTGTTTGTTTACTTGAAACTAAAGCATGTCTTCAAAACATATGTTAAGATTAAGTCATGAGACTTAAGATCAAAATTTACTTGCTAAAACTTCGCAAATGTTGGCTGTGAGGATTTTTCTTCCCCAGATGGAGGTTTGGTTCCCTGTCCTTCAGGGCTAGACAGTGGCCTTGAACTTGCTTTCCATAGAACTTCCCTCCCACAAGGCAACTGTCTATATTTCTACTTTCATTTTTTCTGCCCTAAATAAGAGTGGGGGCTTCACAGCTAATCAAAGGGAATTAACAGTTTTCTCACTTCACACTTTTCTTAGTTCCAGACCCAGAAGGAGAAAATAAGGCCATTCATGCTCAAAAGAGAGACAAGGACATGTTAATTGGCCTCTTTCCAAATCCAAAATTTCAAGTTACCTGGATCTTTGCTACTACCCTTATCATTTCTGTGCATTTTATTTGGCCGTCAGGGATAGCTTTCAGTTTTAGGAAAACAGTGAATGTGAGATTTCAGAAATCTTTTGATTAGTAAATCAGAGCACGCATAACTTCAAATAAACAGGCAGTCTGAGAAAAACATCTCAGTTCCAAATGATTTAGGGCAGGGCACCCAGGGCAAGGCATGGTTGGTGTCTTCTTTGGTTAAGAGCAGTGAGGAGGTAGCATTGTTGGTGTGATCTCAGGGAATACCGTGAACAGCCTTTCTTCTATTCATTCTGACAGAGCGGCCAAACACACTTGTAAATTAGTTTGTGAGCCACAGAGGGTAGATGAAAAGGAATTTTCTAAAACCAGCCCATGACTGAGAGGAAGAAAGAAGGAATCTATGAAAGACAATGAAGAAACATGGGGAAACAAAACAGAAAAACGCCTCAGGTTTTAAAAAGACAGTGCTTATCCTGTGCATGGTCCATGTCCCCACGGGAGGGTTAAAGTGGTTCTTGACTCTAACACTTAATTTGGCTGGAATTGACTTTTCTTGGAAGCATCTGTATAATTTCCTCTTGGCTTCTGGATCTGGGAACATGAGATCCCCCCACCCACACTCCCACCCCTTGGTCAGATATAAACCTCAAATTGCACTTTTCATTTTAAATCAATCTCATGCTAAGCCAAGGCCAGACAGAAAGCTCCCAAACAAACAAGTAAAAATTGATCATCTGCTTCAAAGACTGAATTGGTTGAGGGGCTGGCGGTGAAACTTACAACAGGTTTATTTCCTTCTTTTATGGTGATCCAGTCTTCCCCATTGGAGCTAATGTCTATTCTGTAAGTCTTGACATAATATTTCTTCTTGGTTTCCTTTGAAATGGCTCCTTGTGTCCCGACTGCAGTGACAAAGCGCAGAAGGCCCAAGTCTACCTGCAAAACAATACAAGCATGGTCAGTCATTCACCCTGCACCATCATAACCTGAAACATCTTCTCCTGTGGGTTCCACAGTGCAGTTTTCATCCACCTGAGAGTAACAGGTCCTACTTCCACCTGGTATCAACACCCCCTAATTTCCCCACTTCATTCTTCCTAAAGAAAGGCACAGCTATGATTAAGACAGCAACTGTCAGGTGTTGGCAGTTGCCAGAAAGAGAACTTTCTCACTGCTGCAACCACAATTGCTTGATCTTGGTACAAAAGTGAACACTGGTTTCAATATCAATTTGCTGCATTTTCTAAGATATTAAAAGTACTTTCCAAACAATGCATTGGTATGTTTTATTTTACGATTAGAAAATCAAGACAAGATAAACTCACATTTTGGGTGTTGGAGAGGCTTGGACTACAACTCGGGTCTAATGGGCTCTCATTCCTCGTTATTCTTCAGCATCTGTCCCCTTCCAGACAGAATATAGACAGAAACAAGAGAACCCTGAAAGCACTAGGAATGCTGTGGTTTGGAGAATGGGCCAGAGATTTATAATTTGGAATGGAGAGGAGACCAGGAAGGCACAGTAAGGATTTCTGTTTCATCTTTAGATTTCTTCCTTCCCCATATCTTCCCGTGACCTCTTTTGCAATTCAGCTCAAGAGGCAAGTGGATTGCAAGGCATCATCTGGGAAGGACTGATGCCTCCATGTGACAATGGCTAGAGCTCACAAGCTCCTACTGTAAGTTCCCAGGAGAAGCTCCTCAACACCAGAGCCTGGTCTTCATCTCTCACTAATCTATCTCATACCCCTGAAGGTTGGGCTACTTGAAGAGCATCATAGCAGTGATGACAGAGGGTGACCCAAGCCTGAAAGTCTCTGATTTCCTGCCAGAGGGCTGCAGTGGCTTGGGTTGTTCCTGTGACTCTGTGACATGAATGGGTGGGACAAAGATCTAAGCATTGGTCATTTGCGTGTCTAGTACTGGTTCTGCACTAGCTAGCTGTTGGGCCTTGAACAAGTCACTTCATCTTCAGTGACTTTAGGTTTCCAGTTCTTCATTTGTTAAATAAAAGAGTTGGACTAGATAACCTAGAAGGCTCCTTTCAACTCTGACTTCCTATGATTCCATGTTTTCAGTAAAGTAAAATACTGTCGACCCTTGAACAATGAGGGGCTTTGGGGCACCGACCTGCTCCATAGTCGAAGGTCAGTGTATAACTTTTGACTCCCCCCAAACCTAACTACTAATAATCCACTGTTGGCCAGAAACCTTACAGATAATATAAATAATCGACCAACACATAGTTTATATATTATATGCATTACATACTGTATGCTTACAATAATGTAAGTTACAGAAAAGAAAATCTTATTAAGGAAATCATAAGGAAATACACTTCCAGCACCATACTATAAAAATACAGTTATTAGTGTACCCCCATAGCTCAAACCCATGTTGTGCAAGGGTCAACTACAGTTCTTTTCTTTTACTTCCCTTATTTCCATCAATAACCAAGAATAATCTTTAAAATTTTTTTAAAAGTTTATTTATTTTGCGAGAGACAGAGACAGTATGAGTAGGGGAGGGGCAGAGAGAGAGAGAGAGAGAATCCCAAGGAGGCTCTGCACTGTCAGAGCACTGCCTGATTCGGGGCTTGAACTCAGGAAACTGCAAGATCATGACCAGTGCTGAAACCGAGAGTCAGACGCTTAACTGACTGAGCCACTCAGGTGCCCCAATAACCAAGAATGGATCTTAAAGCAAAAACCATTACTAGTTTCTATAGATTAGAAATATTTTCAATATTTGTTTAAAATTGTTTTCTTCCATTTGTTACACCCTCTATCTATTGTATTTCTGTATAAATAGGATACTTTAAAGAAATGATACACAAATATATGGCAAATACTTTTGAAAGATTTTTTTAAAAATGTTTATTTATTTATTTGGAGAAAAAGAGATAGAGCATTAACAGGAGGGGCAGAGAATGAGGGAGAGAGAGAATACCAAGCAGGCTGTGCACCTTCAGCACAGAGCCAAATGTGGGGCTTGAACCCATGAACTGTGAGGACATGAGCTGAAGTCAAGAGTTGGATGCCCAACCGATTGAGCCACCCAAGCGCCCCTGGCAAATACTTTTTAAAGGACACAGAAAGTAATTGAAAATTACAACTGCTTAACATTAGCAAGATGTTTCAACAGTACATTCATTATTAAGAGGTAAGAGAGTGCCATTTTCCAATGAAAATAGTAACAAAAGCCAAAAAAAGGAAAACAACTCTGCTCCCCTGCAATATACCCTGTACCTACCACAAAAACTTCTGAATCTTGCTTTCACTTACTACATGACAACCCAATTTTCAGAAAACAAAGTTTTAATTAACCCTCCAGTCCTATAGGCCATGGACACCTAAAGAATTTCCATTTTATGTACAGTCAGCCTCATGAAGAATGACTATTGTCTTTCACGAATTGCTTTTTCCTGAAGGCCCTTGGAGTAGTTAAATGAACATGTTGCCAATTCACTTCAAAACTGAACACAAAGTTACATCCAGGAAAAACAGCTGTATTACTAGCTCATAAAAGCCAAGTTGAAGTTACACAATTCAACAATAGGAGATTTCATCTAGAAAGGAAGGGATACCATTCAACCATTCAACGTAAAACCATCTTTATGTCATTTACTTGACTTTAAAGATGTAAAGTCTAGGGGGAGAAGAAAGAGGGAAATGGTGGGGGAAAGGGAGAGAGGCAAACCATGAGAGACTCTTGAATGCTGACAAAAACTGACGACTGATGGATGTGGGGGAGGGGTGGGCATGGAGGAGGACACTTGTGGGGATGAGCACTGGGTGTTAGGTGGAAACTAATTTGACAATAAACTATTTGTAAAAAAAAATAAATAAATAAAGATGTAAAGTCTATGCTCTGGTTGCTACTACCAGATTTAAGAGAAAAAATGAGCAAGACTTTAATAGGAATTAATATTTTTGGATAATAATGGTAGACGCCTTAATTTTAACAAAAAAAAATATTTACTCAACAAATTTTTACCAAGTACCTGTTCTTGCTATTTGATTTTTTTTCTGAAATTTGAATTTTTTTCACAAGTGAACTGTAATATTTTGTGTGAATTTGTATACAAATTTCAAAAAAGGGAGGGAAATCCATGTTTACCAGATTCAGCAAATAAAAATATAGACTGTTTAGTTAAATTTGAATTTCAGAGAAACAACAAATGTTTTTAGTATATCTACGTCCTGTGCAATATTTGGGACATATGAACAACTGGTCCATTGTTTACTTAAAATACAGATTTAACTGGAATTTCTGGATGTTCTATGGCAACCCTAAATCTAACTCTATAACAGACAAATAATCGGGTGATTTTAAGTTGCCACAAAAACTCTCTGATTTCCTAACGCTGCAATCTGAAAGTTAATGGGCACTCTGGACATGGTTGCACTCAACAATTTCAACTGTTTTCAAATGCTCTCAGAACACTTAGTGCTTTACTGACTATCCATTGAGTCATGCCCAATGCCATATCCATTTCAAGCTGAAGGGCCCTTCAAGTCTTGACGTTCAAGGGAGCATGAAGCAGAGCTATTTAAATAAACTCTTCCTGTCAAACTTACAAATGGCTCTTCAGTTTGGAAATGATTAAATTCTCAAGAGTGCACATTCAGCTTAGGCTGATTTGAAATAACATTAGAACTTCATTCCCTGGCTGTCCTTTTCCTAATTTTTAAACTTCGTTTTTAGGATAAAATTTGGTTACCAGGTAGGACTACCTGGTAACTCCTACCTCCTACCAGGTAGGAGAGAATTTAATTGGTTGTCAACTAGATGAACCCTAGGTATTAAAAACACATGACTTAAAGGAAGGAGCAGCCGACTGAAATTAACTGGGCATCCAAAAGGGGAAAGAAACGTCCAAGGTCCCAGATACAAAAGCCCCCAAACATATACACGAATCACTTGTAAAAAAGAAAAAAACATTTTCTATTCTCAACAGCAATGAAATGTATTAGCAACCTCCTCTTGTAATTGCACAGAATTTCCTGCTGTGCTTTAAAACTCTGCAGATCCTCTTGTTTATACTGCACTGGGATACTTGAAATTTCATTTCATTTTTCTTCCTCACATTACTGCCACTGGGTTTAGTAAGGATGAACGACAACCTCACAAAATGATCAGGGCTGGGGCCTGAACCTTTGCAATTAAAACCGGATGGTAGCCAGAACTCTAACAAGACATAGCCTCCCTAGCACCGCTGGAATTCTCAGGGGCAACACCAGGGATGTTCTTTCAAGTCCTTTCTTCCTAGGTATCTTTGAGGAATGCCCTAACAGCAACCCTGGAGTGCCTCACAGGGTCTGGGAGAGATGCAAAACCCTCAGCCTCAGAAGCCCTGCTGAGCACACTTCCTGTGTCTGTGTCAGGAGACCCAAAAGGACTCACCTAAAGCCTAGGTGTTTACACCTTTCTCACCTGTGAAGCCGGCTGGCTCTAATAACCATGACATTGGCCTCCATCGGCCTTTGTAGTCCTACCTGCTGCATCTATCCCTCTCCAATAGTCCCTTCCAGCCACATTAAATCATTTGTTATTACTAACACCAGCCTTTTTGTTTCCCTGCCTTGCCACGTGAAGTTCTCTTGACCTAAAATAACCTTTTCCTCTTTTCTTACGACAAATGACTCTTTCCTCTTTTCGGTCCGGTAAACAGCATGAAGTGCCTTCTTCCCCCGGGATGTTTGGGGCAGAGCTCATGTCTCCACCACTAAACTCATCAGGTTGTGTTTTTGCTCTACTTCCATTCAGACTTTCAGGGATTTCTTCCAAGGAGCATCAGCTTTTTTATATAGAAAAGTAATAGATGTCTATTGAAAATGTATAAGATGCAGAAAAGATTAGAGAAGAAAACAAAATCTCTATAAGACTGACATTAGGACAAAGCCACCAATAACAGCCTTCCAGAGTATTCTCTTCTATGCAAAATTGATGTGAATATTGTGTTGTATGTTTTGTTATCATAAAAGAATGAGGTCATATTAACTCTATGTTTGATAGCCTGCTTTTTGTTTAGTTTTATGGGTATAAGTTTTGGCCAAAAGTATTTTCAGTGGCTTCATGGTATTCCACAGTTTGGTTGTAGCATGATCTGTTCAACCTGTGAACATTTTTATTCAATCTAATCAACATTCATTCAGTGGGCTCTTAATGCCATTCATCTTCTAAGTTCTGTATCAAGTGGTGAGGATATAAAGAGCAGTCAGCGTGTGGGAGGCACAAACACATGATGACAGAATGGGGCAATCAATACACATGAAATGGGATGCAGCACAGAGGAAGGAGTAAAATTTTACCCAGAGGATTGGAAGTTGGGGCACCACAGACATTTCACTGTGGACTTTGATGTCTAAGACGGGTATTGAAGGATACCCAGTTGAAGTGGACAAATGGGCACAGAGGGAAGGAATGTTCTGGTGAGGAGGGGTAACAAGTGCAGAGGTAAACAGGAGGAAATGAGTGAATGAAATCAATGGACCCTAAACAACTTACCGCGCTTCTCTCACCACTATAGACATTATTTGTTAAGAAGTGTAGTGCTTTTTAAAGAGTATTGCGCTCCGGTCATTTTTAAGCTAAAGAGTTAGAATTCATGAAAACTATTCCAAATCGGCCACCGGCCATCCTCTTGCTGGTTTAGCTTTTTGAATTATGATGAGCTCTTACCCACCTCACATCATAATAGACGAGATTGGTGACCCAAGACAGGCAGCTGGAAAGACAAAGATACAACCCCAGAACAGTTTTACATAATGCCACCCCTCTGTTTTGGAGGGTTCATCGTTCTGAACAATACTTCCTTTCTTTCCATAAAAACTCATTCACACAATAACCATAATTAAGTAACCTGCTTTCCCTAAATCCAATCAGCTCTGTTCCAATCACTATCTTCTTATTTTGAAAGAATATCATTATTTCACAGCTGTTTTATTTTTAATTGGAAGATGGATGTGATTTTACATCTGAGTTTGATGAACTTCTGTTTGACATTAAGGGTGATGGTAAAGGGGTGTGATGATGGGAGGGGTAAGCACGGAACCCAGCATCAATGCATTCACTAAAATAGTTGAATGTTTCACTCTGTGTGTGTGACGAACATCTGGTACTTATCTGGTAGTTTGTAGACTATTTTACAGAAGTCTAGCACGCTACTTTTGAGTTCCATCGTCCGCTCTCTGAGTTAGCTTTCAATAGCATCATCAGCAGAAGTGACCCAATATGATATCCTGTTTCCAGTATAAATATGTATTCTAACACTGCTGGTAGAATGTCTACCCCCATCTTACTTTCACTGTGTTTTTCCCTCAAAGAGAAGATATTGCCAGACAGCAGATACAGAAGAGGAAAGCCCAATTTTCATTTTGGGTTTTGGAAGAGATGCATTAGTAGAAGAAAATACCTGTCCTCATCCACTTTAGGGGGGCAGGGGGTGGGGGGCTAGCAGCACTTGTGGGGTGAGGGCCCCCTATGGCATAGATCTGACCATGATCCTGACTCACTCTTTGTTGTAAGATGTCTACAAGTATAATCCACATGCACTTTAGGGCCATGGCATTGTCTTAGTAATGGTAGGAAACACATTCCCTAGATAAAGAGAAGCCAGGAGAGGCACACATTTTACTGGGAATCACTTTTGGACAAAGCACACATTTTAGCATTGTGTAGTAAATCATGTAGCAAACCTTTGCAAACTGCCGTTTAAACACAAGCATGCAGCCTCCGAGCCATGAAATGAATATCGTTGCTTTCTATAATAATACATAACCAGCTATTGGTAATGTCATAATGTGGAAAGCCTCATTTCTAAAATGAAAATCTGTCTTGCTCAATAAAATATTGCCCATTGAGATAGCATTGGCAAGGGAGCGTTTACCAGCTTCTAACATTCTCAAAGCAGGTCAATACAAGAGCCTGAAAAAATAAAGGACAAAGAACTGAAGTCTGATTAAAAACAGGAAAAATATTTTGAAGCAGGGGGAGTGTGTTGGGTTTTTCTTAGAGCATCTCTGATGACTCAAAGAGCTGTTTAATTCATCACTAGACACCACAAGCTAAAGAAAATATTTTTTAAGTAATTGTCTCATTTCCTTAGATAACACACATGTTTTCTGATAGAGCCTGAGCATTTGAACATCAATACTGTTCTAGGATCTGAGGACTTAATTCAAGCATCCGATCATTACATTCCCTAACTTGGCATCTTGGACTTTGTATAGTTACCAACTGGAATATAACCACTTTATAGCCAGTGACATAATTCTCTATCTCTTTATGTATTTTTTCACTATTACTGTATTACATTAAAAAAAAAACACTTATGGCTGAAGTTACTATATTAACAGAAAACTCATAGGGCAATCCCTATGTATCAGGCATTTTATTAACGGCTAAATTTATAATCATGACCTCTTTGAATTCTCACAATAGTCACACATGGAGGCTTTTATGGACAAAGCAACTGAGGAGCAAACTGATGGGTGGACCTTGCCCAGAGTGACATAGCTCATCAGTGACTGGGCCAGGACTTACCCAGAGCAGATCTGTGGCCCATGTACAAACTCTCACCTATGCTTTGCACCATCTGTGTTGTAAAAACTTGATAATTATCAAAAGAATTGCTTGGTCAAGAATAATGAAATCTGATTTTTTAAAATTACATTTTTGTATAATCATAGAAAGTATGGAACCAGTGACTATGGGTTTAAAATTTACACAGTTTGCTAGAAAGCAAAACTTTGCAAACAATTCAGTTATGCTGTTAAAAAACAGTATGGTAGGGATCAATCATTTTGAGCAAAAGGTAATGAGAAAACACTTCTAAAATTCTGGTAAAAGAGTAAAAATATCCAAGTATGAGAAAAGCGCAATGCAGGAAGAATCTCACCTATTTTCTTTTTTGGTCTTAATTGTATGAATTAATCTCTCTCTTTTTTCCTCCATAGCTGAATTAAAGGAAAGGATTTTTCTTGGGTGGAAACAAACTACTGGTTATAACAAAACTCCAATAGTACAACAACCCTTCATGAATGAACAGATGAATTCTCCTATCGGGAGACATGAGCCAGCCACTTAGAATAACATTAGATAAGGCTGTCACAGCACAAATGCATGGAAATCCTTGTTTCCCTGACTTGCCACTATACTTTCAGCACAGAAGAAGGAAAGAGGCAAGAAAAACCACATCCCTAAACAAGGGCAGACCTTTGTCTTTTTTGGCTAATAAAGAGAGATAATGCTTAAGTGGGCTCCTTTGTGTCTGAATTTATTGCACATTCTTTCTATCTCATGTTAATTTTTTTGGTATAAATCAGAAACAACTAATTAAAAAGCAATATTTAACTCTGATATGTTCTTTGAACTTAAGTTCCATCTGGTTCTGTTTAAATAGTAAAATCTGCTGTAGTTGTTAAAATTGGCAAGTGGCATGGGCAAAGAAAAAAAAAAAGAAGCAAAAGGGACTCTGCACAGCAGGTTAATACTTTAGCATTTCAACTAGAGTCATTTCCAGAATCCAGCTAGTCAAATCACTCCAATATGGAAGCCATAAAGATGAAATGTTCTAGAATGGAGGCAATACCACTGGTCTACATTCCCTCTGTGTGATAGATATAGCATGAAGCTTTGAAGATCTCTGGATCGACAGCAGCACATGGGACTGCGACCTCCACCCGAAAATGTTCAGCTTAGTTTATGAAAAACATCTTTAATACAAGTATGGGCAGAAAGCCTCACATATTCTCTGCAAAACAGGAGAGTTTTTTCCTTCCAGATTTTCTTGAAGAGATATAATCATGTTCAGAAAAATCAGACAGTTATTCCATTTGATTTCCTCTCTTACTTAAGAAACCTCTAAAATCTTATATAGAAAAACATTAATGATCTTTTCCTTAAAAATATTTGAAGGCAAATTATAAACTAATAAATGGAGCCAGGGAGCATGCTCACATAGAAGTGTCTTAAATCTCAATTATGGCACATCACACATCATAGATGTTCACTTAAAATGTGAAATTAAACTGAAAGATCCCAAGTGTCCAGATAAAAACATCTAATCTATTAAACCCAACACATATGTACTGTTTTCCAGGCTCTGGAAGTTGGTAGGCCTATGTGGAAATAATGATAACACAGGCTGAAAGTAAAAAAAAAGGCCACTATGCTGACAGATGAGGCATTATGGGGTCCCAAAGAATAAAGATTCCAAGCAGGAAGAGAAAGCCTAGGCTTTATGGGAAAGGGGTCATTTGAATCAAACTAGATCTCATAAGATGGGGTAAGACTTTGGCCAAGGAAGGGGCCAAGATTGATGAGCTAAAGGCAGAATTAGCTGGAAAAATATCCCACTCAACTGTCTGTATTTTGAAATAACAGATATGATGAATATTTTCCTTCTATCTAATATCTCCTGGCAAAGTTGCTTTAGAGAGCAAGGATAAGAGTCCTCCCCATCCTCTCCCCCTAACATGCATCACCCTTTGCATGGGCCTTCATGTGGTCTACAAGTCCAGGCCAGGAAGGGCGTGGCTAGTGACAGAGAGACAATGAAATCTTATTTGTAATTAAGCTTTAAGCTCATGAGCATGTACTGTGCTGCTGAGATAATCCTGCTGAAATACAGGCTTTCCTTGCCTCTGGGAATCCAAGCATTCCTGGGAACATACCTAAACCTCAGTCTGCATGAGTCAGAAACATCTCTCTCGAGTTCTAATGGCACACTTTGTAGTCCTACCCTAACTTTATATATACATTTAAAAGAAAACATTTCAGTGAAGTGGCATGAAAACTATTATGTTTACTTCAGGGATTCACACTGCTGTGGAAATCATACCATTTGCTCCACAAACGTTTAAGGAGAGGGCATTGAGTTCAGAACATGAGCTTATAATGGTGAGTATTTTTGTTTCGGTGGAGGGAAGTTGGTGGCTGGCAATTATTCATTTATAATACAATTAAGTGCTAGATACTTGGGTGAAAGAGAGGGAAGGTTCCCAGATTCCTGCCCTCTAGTCAGTGAGGGAAAAAGTAAAGTAAACAATAAATCTCTGCACAGAGTGGATAGACTGCATTATAAATGCTCAGTCAATTCTAGACTGCAGGGAAAAAATTGGGGTGATGCAGGCAGCGTGTGGTGGCATGTAGCACAGGCTCCAGAAGTACCTCTGTAGCTTTGACATTAAAAAGTGACCTGGACAATGTTAAGCAAGTTAATTAGCCGTCCCAAGCCTTAGTCTTCTCCTCTCGCCAACAGAAATACCAAGGCTTATTCCATTTAGTTACAACCCATGGTTATTATGAGAATCATAATGAAGCATTCTTACACACATTAACCATAAGAATGTGACCCTAATATTTTTTTTCTCTTAGTCACTCAGGTAATTGGTGTGTGGTGTGGTGGTGTGTGTGTGTGTGTGTGTGTGCGCGCGCGTGTGCGCGCGCCTGGATTTTAACTCTTTTGAAGGAGAGACAGAATCCTTCATTTTAAATTTACCTGGCCTGGCCCTTATATACAGTGTCTAATCCTTAGCAGACACTCAGTATATGTCTGTTGGATTTAAATTCAGTGCTGTGTCCGTACACCATTGCTGGCAGGATCTGAAACCCCTTTCTTTCAAACAAAAGCCAATTGCCTGTCATTAAAGGCAAAGTTAGTGTTTGGCCAACTAACATAGGATTTGAATGTGATTATTTTTATCTTGGCCTTTATAACTTCAACTATTGTAACTACTCACAAAATTTCCAATCCTTTGAAAAGCCCACTACTTGAGGCTGGAGTCCACTGAACAATGAGTTTCATGGGCTAGGTTCATGCTGTGTGAAGTATTCCTTTTCACTTATTTCTCAGATGACCTCTCAAGTAACTTAGTATGCGTCCTTCCTTCCACAAGTCACCTCAAAGGCCAGTAGGACTTACATAATTTTTTTTTTACAATATCTATCATGCTTTCAATATTATGCAAATCTTTTATTTTAGAGCTAAGTTATTTGCAAGCATGATGTCCACAGGATGTTTATGTATTGGATGTTTATGTATCTGGTATCTCAGACTTTTCCCATACCCTTCCCGTATTTTCTAAAAAGGAACAACATTCAACATTTCACCGCGTAACTATAAGTCTCTACGGTTTTACCAAATTAACGTGTGGTCTTTATAAGATGTTGGAATTATAGCTGCACGTGGCTTTGAAATGCATGCAGATTTCAGGCCTTTGGCGAATTTTGTGTTCTTTTGTCTTATGGTGTCTGAGAAGAAGCCTCACAAATGAGCCTCCTGGCAGGAGGACTGGAGCTCTACACTGAGGCAAGGTCGCATTCACCCCTTTCTAGGTGCAGTGACCTCAGTTACGGACACATACATCTTCCAGGTCTATCAGGAGTTTAAAGAGATTTTCAAACCTAAAAGACCAAAAAGCATATTAAATGTCATGTACAGGTAAAGTATATTTATTTATGTTTCAGAAGCTGTTGTTCCATGCTTCCTGTTAAGTTTTATCTGCATTAGTGGGGAGATCCCTAAATGACTCAAGATAAACACACATTTGTACTCCAAAGGCATCTGTCTATTTCAGCACAAACAAAAAGACTTGTTTATTATTAGTTTTCCAGTAATCATGCCTTTAATTTTTCTCCCTCCTCCTAAAAGCTTGGTTTCAAAAACAAACACAAGGATGAATTTCTGGAAACTAAAGACTTGCAGATGAGGGCGACGGTCTAAATCAGCCTCTTGGCCTATAAACTCTGATGGCGTCCTTTTACACCAATGTTCCATGTATTTCTCAAGGAGCTAGGTGGGCCTGTCATGTTAATGAGAATTTCATGTGCTGATGGTGAACCCACAAGTGCAGGTGTCCAAGAAAACTCCTCCACTTGGCATGAACAATCCTGCAAGGAGCTGATGGGATTATTGAGATTAAAGTCGCTTACCCGCCTAAGGTTATAAGGAATGCCGTCCCGGAGACAAGAAAGGAGAGAAAGAACAGACTGCCTACGTACAGCTGGCTGTCAGAAAGTGTGTGTCAACAGTTAGTCTCTGAAGGGATGCCAATCATTCCTGAGAACAGATGAAATGAACATCATTATTGAATATTTGGTCAACTGGATTTTCCCTGTTGGAAGCTTATCATTCAGCCAGGAAGTGTATACTGATTCTTTTTGAAGATCACTGAGAAAGGGGAGCAGGAAAAACCTTGAAATAACGCATTTTGAAAAATTACTCTCTAAAAGAATCATTTGCATTTACAATTCACAAGGGACGTTCTGCAGTTTTGGACTGACCGGCTTCATGTTGGAGCTGGACAATGAAAACAAGGAGAGGAGAAATGTTATATAATGATTAGTAATTTCCAGGCTTCCCTTAAAAGAAAGGGAAAAGGCACGACATCATTCTGTGCTCTGAAGATATGCTGCTTTGCCATCCAAATGCAGGCTGAAAAAAAATCTATATTAATTTCATGCATTTCAGCCTGGGTCACACAATGGGAAAAATGCACGTGCATGAGTACATTCAAACCACAGGAGAATGAGCACAGATGTTACACTAAGAATATCATGTTATTCGTCCCCTAGCACTGCCTAAAGTCCTTAACATAATGGAAGCTGTGACTTGCATTTATCCACTGGAACCATTCTTAACACGTGGTTGGATACATCTATTTCAATCACAGACTTGGAGGTGGTAAGAGGTGAAATGCTTTCTTGGGCAACATGGCCACACTGCTGTGTGTGTGTATGTGAAAGGGGCAGTTCTTGACAGAAAACCATAGCACTAAGGCCCATATTTGGAAATGCTAGAGAACCATTCCTTTCATATACCCTTGCGGGTTTTTGGAATGGTAAGAATCCTCTCCCATTGTTACTATACTTTTAGACACTAAAGTTAGGATAAGAACACATCACTTGGCACGGTTTTACTAAAACTGCCGGTATTTAAAAAGAAATCAAATTAGCTGCTTCATAACATTTGAATTACTTTTGATAAAAAGATTTTAATTAAGAAGAATCTTATACACATGAATATTCTTTTTTTTTTTTAAATGTTTTATTTATTTCTAGGAGAGAGAGAGACAGCGTGAGCAGGGGAGGGTCAGAGAGAGAGGGAGTCACAGACTGAAGCAGGCTCCAGGCTCCGAGCTGGCAGTCAGCACAGAGCCCGACGCGGGGCTCGAACCCACGAACCGCGAGATCATGACCCAAGCGAAAGTCGGACGCTCAACCGACTAAGCCACCCAGGCGCCCCGAGACACGTGAATATTCTAAGTCTAGACACTTCAAAGAAAGATAAGTAGACAAACAGATGTTAATGTAAATTCTTCTTGAAAACCACAAAGTTCTTAGACTAAGGGGACTGGATTATTGTGTTACAGAAATTAATAATCACAAATAATTTCAGCATATACAGGATGAACCCCAAATTGCCTACTCCTGCCTCCTCTTCCTTCTTGTCCTACTGCCCAGAAAACACAGGAATGTGCAGATGGAGATCACGTAAGATACCTTCCATGTTTGTCGCAATAAATGGGATTCATTTATTTCTTAGTGGTTGATCGAGAGGAAATACCACACTATAGGCACAAATGTACTGACTGGTTTTTCTTTCCATGGAAAACTGAATTGTTAAATAAATGAATTCTTGCTGTCTTGGCATTGTAGCTTTCTAAGTTAATGAGAACCTCCTAATTGCAATATTTGGAAACATAAGTCAAAACTACAGAAATAGTATAATATGTGTATGATAGAATGTTGCTGATCGAGAGTAGCAATGACTAGTTTGGATTTTTAAAATATGGTTTAGGGGCTCCTGGTGGCTCAGTCGGTTAAGTGTCTAACTTCTGCTCAGGTCATGATCTTGCGGTCTGTGAGTTTGAGCCCCACGTCAGGGTCTGTGCTGACAGCTCAGAGACTAGAGCCTGCTTCGGATTCTGTGTCTACCCCCTCTATGTCCCTCCCCCACTACATTCTGTCTCTCTCTGCCTCTCAAAAATGAATAAATGTTAAAGAAATTAAAAGAATAAGATAAGGTTTAAATAATTAGGTCAGGAAAATCCTGTGTACTATAGCTTCATTTCTTAACACTGAGAATGTAAAAAAAAGAGCTATTTTCTTTTCTCCCCATGAGCTTGGTGTATCTCCTAAAATACCAAAAACATTTTCTTCAGTATTTCATACTTCATAATTTGCTAGCTTCTTTTTATTATCATGAGTACTTCCCACTGCAAATTCTAGATTTCATTTCCAGATTCTCAAACTGTAGGCTCTGTCAGATTTCTTGCACCTGCAGCTATTAGCCTGCATGTCTGCCTGGGTCTTGGTCTTTCTTTCTTCTGAGATGTATCTATCTGCATCAGCTTTAGACGAAAGTAAATATATCAAGTCTTAGAAGCATAAGACACTGTAATGTCCTTCTTCATACAGCTTCATCCAGGTTCCCTGGGGCCACTTTTTTTTCCCTGTTATTTTTCTGGGCTAGTATTATGGCCTGTAACATCCTCAGACTTGAATGTGGTGTTCGTCTTCTTCTTCTTTTTTTTAAATGTGTTTAATGTTTTATTTATTTTTGAGACAGAGAGACAGAGCATGAGAGGGGGAGGGTCAGAGAGAAAAGGAGACACAGAATCTGAAACTGGCTTCAAGCTCTGAGCTGTCAGCACAGAGCCCAATGCGGGATTCGAACCTACGAGTGGTGAGATCATGACCTGAGCTGAAGTCGGAGGCTCAACCGACTGAGCCACCCAGGGGCCTCAGTGTTTGTCTTCTTAAGGAAAGAAAAAAAGACTGAGTACTGGAAGGACTTTAAGGTGTGAACAGTCTATAATGGTAGGTAAGTCTATGCCTTAAAGATATTTCCTTCAAAGATTGGAGAGACACGAAAGGTGACCTCTCTGGGCTTCATCTTATGTCCCCTGGTGGGCAGCTCATCCCTGTGAGCTAGTACAAAAGAACCAAGGAAAACATGCCTTGCTAGTGAAGTTTCTATGTGAAGTCCTCAGATAAGCTTCATGGTGAAGCCAACCTAAACAATTACTTGATCAAAGGAGAGAAAATCTTTTGAATTAAGAATACATTTTTGCTATGTGCTAACTCACACATTAATCAGTAGTATTTATAATGAATTCCACTTATGCTTCATATATTTATGTTTTCATTTAGGCAAAGTCCAGGGCACCAGCTGATAGAGTAAACTTATTTTTAATAGAATCACAGAATCTTAAATGCTTGAAAAGACTTCAGAAGCTTTCTGGTTCAATTACCCATACCCTAAAGAACTCTATCAATAGTCCTCCTCAGGTCTGCTCAAAGAATAAAGGAGCTGATTTGTTTTTCTGCTAAATCCAGAAAATGTAGTTAGAAATTTAAAGCATTAGAATTGTGAGAAAATAAAACTTTGGTAAAATTAAGATTTCACTCTTCTGAAGAAAAGCAATTGTAAGAGTGTCATAACTGTGGTTTTAACCCCTTAAGGCAAAGAGAGCTTTAAAAAAACCTGCATGTCACATGCACAATTACATATGCGATTATTCTGAGTCATAATGTGTGCAATTAGTTTCACATGCTTACTCTGTTCAATAGCTGGAAATATAAAAGCATAATGCATTTTATTACTATTGGGATTTATAGAGCGTTTTTGATTTAATCTGCTTTCCTCTCTTTATCTGAACACAGAATTGAATGAAATTTGAAAGCTGGGGGAGGGGGCGGTGCAAGTGGAGAAAGGAAATAAATGTGAGTATCTGTATCTCTTGCAGGTCAGCATCCCAAATTGTTATTTTGATGCGGATCAAAATTGTCTGTTTGATGTGTAGCTTTCAAATGGTGCATTAAATGAGAAGTATAAGTGGGCCTGGAATGCCTATTTGCATCCAGGCTTTGGAATTTCCAGGTTGTACCTTTTCCACCTTTGGAGGAGGTTGCCGTGAACGTGCTAGATAAGTTTTAAACTGTGGGTTGTGCCAATTCTGAGGAACGCACATTTTTTGCTCTAGGGCTTTCAAATTACGATATGAAAGTTATTTAAAGCTTAGGAGTTCGGGTGTTACATTACACGCTGCATAAACGTAGCCATTGCTCCTAAATGCGAACATTAATGCACTCTGTAAAAGGTACAATTATTACCGCCGGGACAGAAATCAACAAACCCCACCAAAGGAATTTCTTAAAACTACTATCATAAAATCTGTGCATGTTATGGATTTCATTAACATTTTACTCCCTGAGGATTCCCAATTGTATAATAACAGAAGTTCTTTAAATTTTAAATACCACAGACAGGAACAGCCTTTCACCCAAAACAGATGTGAAACCATCAACTTTGCCTTCTTATTGGTCCACAGATATGAAACTGATTGGCAACTGATAGCTCTTAATGTGTTGTTGTTTAGGTTACAAAATTGGAAACTTAATAGTATTTTTCCCATGAAAAGATAAGTTAATAAGCAATAGACAAGCTTTTCAAACACAGCTCCTTACTCTTGATTACCATGGAAGTGAAACACACACACACACACATTTGATTTACATACTGCACAAAAATTAAAATATGTCAGCAAAGGTCAGTGATACACAATGTCCAGGTGTCGAGGAGCTCATTTCAGTCTTATTTTTCCTAAATCTTGTCAACAATGACTTGTGATTTTATCTTTGTGTTTCCTTTTCTTAATCCAGTCCTTATCAGTGCCTTTTCAGACCCAAGCTGTAGTATTCTGAAATAACATCTGTATTTATTTAGCTAAAAACAGTTCACTTTTAAAAGCTAAAAATAGAGAAGCTTAAGATAAATAAGCCAGGAGGTTTCTGATGCTATTTTCCTGCATAAGGTAAACAGATGCATCTGTATTTTTGGAAAACAAAAGAACTACAATTCTATTCAAATGATATCTATGACAAGCAGTTGAAAAGTGAGAAAAAAAACAGCCAACCAACCAGTTTATCTTTCCTCTGTGATCAATCTTATTAATGGTGATCAACCTTATTATTTAAAAAATGACTTGATTAGCACTTGGGGCATCTTCTATACCAGTGGTTTTCAATTGAAGGTGATTTTTGTTCCCAGGAGGACATTTGACAATGCCTACAGACTTTTTTGGTTGTCATAATTGAGGCATGTGTGTGGGGGGTGGGGGGTACTAACTTCTAGTGAGTGGAGACCAGGGGTACTGCTAAATATCTTACAATGCACTGATAACCCCCACAATAAAGAATTATCTAATCTAAGGGCACCTGGGTGGCTCACTTGGTTAAGCGTCCGACTTTAGCTCAGGTCATGATCTCACAGCTCCTGGGTATGAGCTCTGCATGAACCTCTGTGCTGACAGCTCAGAGCCTGGCACTTCTTTGGATTCTGTGTCTCCCTCTCTCTCTGCCCCTCCCCACTCATGCTCTGTCTCTCTCAAAAATAAATAAACATTAAAAAAATTTAAAGAATTATCTAATCTAAAATGTCAGTATTGTTCAGACCAAGAAGCTCTGCTCTGGAAATAGTCCAACCATTGACCAAGGTTAAAGCTTTGGCAATGACTGCTCATTTTGATAGATATCATTTACTGATTAATAACAAAGATGGGATATGCTGGGATTTAAATGTGCTTACCTGATCTTCAGGATATCATCTTCAAAAAGGATCCAAATTCATGTTTGCACATGCTTAAAACTAAGTAGCAACAAAGAAGTGGCAGTAAGGATGCTAAGATTCTAGTCCAGGTTCTGTGTCATTAACTTGCTATGTGGTCTTCCAAATCACTTAGCCTCTGAACTCATGCACAATAATGACTTTAAACAAAATAATGTTTGCATCTACTTTTAGTCTTATACTTAAAGCTGAGCTATCCTAGAAAGAAAACAATTCTCCTCTAGAATATAACTATGAATATTGTTTCCAAATAGGCATAAAACAATTAAGAAACCAAAACCATAAGCAAATGAAATGTGTGTGGTATGCAAATTAATCTATGTGAAGTGTAATTCTACCTGAATAGTTGTGGCTTTTTTCAAGATTGTCTTTCCAGTGATTTCATCATAAAAACCTAAGAGGTTTTTTTAAGTGTCTATACACTCTCTTTGGGGTGTGTTGACATGAAATCCTAATGAATAAAATCATTTGACTGATTTTTAAAACTGAATTTAAAGTGGTTGATTTGACCAAAAACAGTTAAAATGATCTTTGTATTTTCTTTATGATAAAACAGTCAGGTAAAAATATCTAAATAATTATGTCACACGCTTCCCCATGTTCCCCAAATCATAATATCCTTTAAAGCAGCAACAAATTCTGAATGTAACCCATCCTTATACATGTTTCCTATAAGTATTTCCTTCAAATGACTTCCAATAACTTGAGAAAACAAGGTACCAGAGAAAGCAAAGGAAAAGTTCCTCCAGAGAGGAATTTTGGGAACAGGGACTTCCTGGGTGGAACCTAGTCACAGAAAACAGCCCTGTGATAGGATGTAAAACACTCATTTTATGCAGGAAGTAGAGGTCCCTGCAGAATCAGGGTAAGATAACCAAAGGCTTATCTTAGGGGAATTTTTTTAAAGCAGTCTGTCTTCTTTCCAGATCAAGGTTTTAGCTAAAACAGCATAGTAATATTAGTTGCACCAAACACACACACACACACACACACACACACACACACACACACACAGCACACCTGGGGAATAAACATTCAGTCAAACAGCTGTATTTTCCCTAAATTTGCCAACACTATATTTTACATGCCTCATTCCACATTTGGGTAACCCAGTGAGCTATTTTTGTCAGTTCTCTAGTTACACATTTATAAAGGATCATCTTATTGCAATTTCAGCAATTTACTAATGATCTGAATGAGATAATGTACCCTAAAGTGTATGGTTTATAAACAGAGAGTTTACAGTCAGGATAACCTGGCTCAATATATGTTCTGGACCAGTCAATTTAGCAAATGGAACCAATCGTGAATACAGCATTACAGATTATAAACCTGCTAAAAACTAACAATTGTATAAAAAGTCAAAAACTATTTCACCAGACATACCTGTTCCATACCTAACACATTATTATGAGAACAAAAGATTTTCCCCGTAAGTTTAGAAGAAAATTATACATGAAACTTATTAAAATAAATGATATTCTAAAGCTCTAAGATAAATGATTTTAGTTTCTACTCTAATTTTGGGAGACAAGTAACTTTAAAGATAAAAAGAAGGATTCCAAATAACAAATCTTTTAACTGAATGAGGAGCATTCACTTTTCCCACCTAAGATTTGCTAAAAATGTGTAATAATTCCACGTGGCGAGAGGAATATTTCCAAGAATTCATGAGTTATTTCATTCCATTTGTTACTTACAGGGCATCCAGCTGGCCCCTTCTTAGCTCCTGAAATCAAGACCATGTCTTTATTTATTTTATTTTATTTTATTTTATTTTATTTTATTTTATTTTATTTTATTTTATTTTATTTTTTATTTTGTTATTTTATTTTATTATTTTTTAAAATATTTATTTATTTTTGAGAGAGAGAGGATGAGCAAGGGAGGGACAGAGAGAGAGGGAGGCACAGAATCTGAAGCAGGCTCCAGGCTCTGAGCTGTCCACACAGAGCCTGAAGTAGGGCTCGAACCCACGAGTGGTGAGATCATGACTTGAGCTGAAGTCAGATGCTTAACCAATGGAGCCACCAGGAGCCCCAAGACCATGCGTTTAAATTACCTTTTATATCCATTATCAGTACATCATAACTGTTAATTCCATTTTTTAATGATGACCAAGCCACTCTGGAAGTTTCTGATAGGTGCTAATCACAGCTTTGGAAGCTGGGGAAGGCTTTGGGCAGTGAGCTGGAAGGACCCTCCTGGTATAAAGCAAAGCCCCTTGGGCTGGGGATTATAGGAACTTGGCTATTTGAATGACTGTGTCTCCTCTGGGATCTGTGAGCCCTTACAACCTTACAACCTTGCCAGACTTTGTGGCTTTTCTCTCTAGAGCTGGCATGAGAAAATTATGCAGCTTACTGCATTTGAGATAGTGTAAGGTGAAAAAACCCACAATTTGAGTGGCGAAGGAGCTATGCAAAGGCCAGCTGCATGCTGGGCTTGGATCAGGTCTGACCACAAGTGGTGATTCACCAGCTGCTGTCTGCCTTCCAGATCTCTCTATGCACACTGACTCCACTCTCACGTGTGAGGAAGGAAGTCCACTTCCATTGTGTAAGCCTGATTTTTCCCACAAGTTTCATCTTTTCCCCAAGTTGGGACTCATGAACCATTTAACTTCTCTGAGCCTCCGTTTTTTCACATAAAGATGGGGATGTAAATCTTTGGCCTGCTTAACTTACATTCTAAGACTAAACTGTGATGTGTACAAAAAAGGTGCTTTATAAAAGGAAAAGTAGGGTGCCTGGGTAGCTTAGAGCAACTGACTCTTGATTTTGGCTCACTTCATGATCCCAGGGTTGTGGGATCGAGCCCCCTGTCAGGCTCCACATTGAACATGGAGCCTGCTTAAGAGTCTCTCTCTCTTTACCTCTGCCCTTCTCCCCCACTTGCATTCTCTCTCTGTGTCTCTCTTTCTCAAAATAAAATAAAATTAAAAAGAAATAAATGAAAGAAAAAAGAAAAGTGCTATAGAAACACAAAGTTTTGTTGTTAGAACATGTTTTACAATTAATTTTATTTATTTACTTGTTTATTTAAATTTTTGAGAGAAAGCATGAGAGTGCAAGCGGGGGAGGGGCAGAGGGACGGACAGAATCCCAGGCAGGCTTCATGCCTAGTGCAGAGCCCAACACAGTGCTCGATCTCATAATCATGAGATCATGACCTGAGCCAAAATTAAGAGTCGGATACTTAACTGACTGAGCCACCCAGGCACCGCAATTTTACAACAAATTTTCAAATCCACAAAGCAACTCAAAGGCCTTCTGGACTTGATCAGTTTCACAAGTTGACCATTAATAAGGGCATCTACTTTCTTTGACACTATGATTGTGAGTGAGTGAATGAACATAAGGGTGTGTGTGTTTGTGTGCGTGGTGTTATGGGTGTGTTATGACTCAGTTCAGATGACCTTCTTTCCACACTAAGGCTTTTTGTTGCTGATGTATGTTTTCAAAGTTCCTTCAGTTAGAAAATGTGGATTATTATCCAACAGGAACATATATAAGGCAAAAGGAAAACACAGAAACAAGCCTCCTCATAAAGTTAGTGCTAGCTCCTCTCTTCTGGAACTTCCCTTCTCCTCATTCCTCAGAATGAACATCTGTACTAAGAAATGCAGTGGAGAGAGAAGACGATTTCGCTCTAGGGGCTTGGTGATGTATTCTCAGAACTACAGAATGTCTTTGTGGAAGTTCCCTTCTTCTGTGTGATTAATCCATAAGAGACTTACCAAACTAAACAGGATGGGGTTTAGGAGCCAGCCGCTTTCACTTTCTGCTTCTCTGGAATAAGTGACAGCATAAATAATCTGGTACCCAAAAATTTTCCCACAATGCCTCCAAATTTGGAGAAGAGTGGAGTTTCAGCCAGAGTTGGTTTATCAAGCAATTCTATTTCTAAAGTCACTGGAGGGTGTGGTAATCGATTAGTCCCTGGTGCCATTTTTATTTCTTTGGATCAACAAAGTTCATATCTTATCCAGGCATTATATCTCTTGCTTTTTTTTCCTCCTTGTCTCCTGGCATTTTAATCAGGGAAAAGTCACAGTTGTTTTGAGGAGAGCGCTCCCAAGAGCTTTAATTAAAGCGAGAAGGATAAATCTGTTTACAGTGTGGTGAACACTATCATTAATAAAACATTGAAATAATTAATGAATTAAATTCTGCTTTGTGTGTGAATGGCTACACTTAGGATCTATGAGAACACGTTTCCGGAACAGACAGTACGCTATGCACTTAGTATGCAGAGAGGAGAAGAAACCCGAAGGCTGCATTTCTCCGAAATTTATAGTATCATGAACTGCAAGAGCTTGAGTGGAGAAGGCTACAGTACCTTTATTTTACAGGGAAAGAAACTCAGCTTCAGTGAGATTAATGGCTTGGGCTCTGATGATGTGCTTGAAAATTAAGAATTTTTATAGCACCACTGATATACAGAGTCTTTACTTGAACCTTTATTGTTTAATCAGAAACAAAATGAAGAAAAACGTGAAATTAATAATAAGATAAGCAGTTCCAAGATACAGAACAGAGTGGAATACTCTGAAAAACATGGGCAAATTTCACAAATTAACTCTGCTGTTGACCATTAAGAGGTTTTAGCTGCTCAGGATATGAAGTGGCCTTTTGAGCAGGATATGACCATGTGCAAAGCTCTGAGTGGGGACTTCCCTTATGCCCCTTCCCACTAAATTGCCTCTTGACTTGTTTTTAAGCTTTCTGGCAGACAACAGATCTCACAGGAAGCACCAATGTAGACGTTCATACCCACGGTTAACGACGCATTGTTTTTTTATGTCACTCAGTAATTTCCTAGAGAAAACAATGGCAACCAAAGACTGTTCCTGTCTTGAAGGAAAGTCAGCTTCCAATACTGCCTTATTAATTTAACACATGCAAGTGTTTGTTCTTGTTGCTACAGCAACATGTTTTGTGGGGTATATCTCATGCAAAATGTGAAAAAAGCAGAAAAAGAAAACAAATACCATCCGCATACTGTTGTGCATATAAATAGAAATGTCTGTGTGCTAACGTTCCTGTGATTGGAGGTATGTGTCTCTTGCCCTCAGCCTCAATTATGTTTTACTTGTTGGTTAATTTAAAACATCTACCCAATGAAAACAACAAGCCAGCCACTTCCAAGGAGTTTTGGAAAAGCTGGAAACATATGAAATTATTCATAATTAGGTGATGGGTGAATGATAAAAGCTCCCACCATGTGGGAAGACACAACAAGCATGTAAATGAGTCCACTGAGCTCCATAAGGAGCAAAAGATAATTTTACCTCAAGGTGAACAGATGCTGAGACTCTCTGATATTCATCTTCCATAGGGATGGAGGCATAAGGGCACTGAATGCTAGGTTTAGAAACAGTAAGCACCCAACTCATCTCAATGTGTCTTCTCATGAGGAAAGGCATGAAGGAAGTTGTGGCACAAGTTACACTTGAGTTTATATGAAAGGTAACAAATGATAAAGACAGAGGAGACCGAAGTGTAAAGAAGCAGGTGTTGGGAGTCTGGCAGATCCTGCTTCCAAGACCGGTCACTCACTGTGATCTTGGGCATTTACTAACCTCTCTGAACCTCAGCATCCTCGTTTGTAAAATGAGGATAATTGCACCTCCTTCACAGGATTACTGTGAGGATGAAATAAAAATATGTCAAGTACTCAGCAGAAGTTGGGCTCCATAGTAGACACTCAATAAATAGTCACTATTCTACAAATGGCACAATTGTCATTCATGCTGTTCACCAAATTTCTAGCTCTCCTCCATCCAGCATGTGACAAATTGCTGCTAAGTGTGGCCAGGGGATGTGCTTTGGCGATGAAAATGGGTGGAAGTGTTCTTCAAGGGGACCACAAGAGCTAGCATGATGGCTGTGCTCTCTCTTTCCTTCTGCTTGGTGACCAGCAACATTTGAGATGACAGCCACTCCCCCTGTCTGGGTCCTGGTGTAAGAAGACGTGGAATAGACCCCTAGGTGGGCAGAGGTGGAGAGTAGCTTTAATAAGAGGTAAACCCTGTTTGAGGGATTTTGGTTACTTAGCTTCTTTTAACCATGGCTCTCTGTGCTTTGACAGAAAAGAGTCGGATCATTTCAGATTTTTTTCTTTTGCCTAGCTCCTGAGAAGGATGTAAATCTTGTCCTGTTGACAAATGCTTTGTGAGAGCCCATCTTGTCTCCATGTTTCTACTGACACAGAATCGCCTTGCACAGAAGAATTGCTACAGTTGCAATTTTAGAACTCTTTCAAGCCCACCACTGTCCCTAAATTATGGAGCAGTCTCCACATTATCAAGAATAGGACCACGTTACCATGCAAACATGCTTAGCACTGCAAAATGCAAGCTTTCCTCTGGACACATGTCTGTCAATCATACTGAACTGCCTGTTGGTTTGGGGATGTGGAAAAACAAATTACCAAGAGCTATTTTGACATAGGCAAATTCATGTAATTTCTGATTCAATCTAGAGCTGGGTTCAGCAGTCCTCAGGTAAAAATCTCATCTTTTCTCACCCTCTACACATTTCTCAGTGTTATCATTTAGAGGTTAGCAGGAGTTCAGTCTCCTGTAATAGGCCATTTTACTTTAAGTGTATGTTAAACTAATATTGACCTTTCCAAAGTAAAACAAAATCTGGGATTTGTGCTCAAAAGACTGAGACAGCAATGGATGTACAAAGTAGGGGATTAATCATCTTGGTTGTTTCCTTGCTTAGAAACTCTCTCTGGGAATTAGTCATCTTTATATATCTTGCAATGAATGTAAGACAACTTTGCCTACTGTCTGAAAAGGAAGACTGGATCCTTCAGCAAATAACTTTGTATAATTTGCCCACAGTGTAACCCACACAGCCAGATACGGATGTTTCATTTGACAGTGGGTGAAAAAGTGAAGAACATGAGCATCAGGCCTCGGTGGGAATAGCCGGACAACAAGGTTGGACAAGTTGAGGCATTAGGATTGGTGCCAGAGATGAGTTGAGGGCAAGAGAGCCGTGGTGCAGAAGAGAGTTTGTGGGGGATGTAAGGGTAACAGCAAGGAAGGGAGTGTCAGGACAAAGAGAGGAATGCAGAAGCAAATAAAAAGGATACAAATGTGTCCCTTTCATACATATATGTGTATACACACAGCCCACAAAGACCAGTGCCCTCCATCTGACTGTTTTCTTGGGCATGTGCTATGTACACCTATATGGAAAAGTAAACCTCAGCTCCTTTCTTCCCTTCTGCTCCTCTGAACAAACAAACAAATAAGAAGCCTTATACTTTGATATCATTATTTCATGCATGTCTGCAGGTTGGACTAATATATTTCATCCAGGAAATAAAAATCTGTTGAAGGAGGAAGTATATGAATAGAAAATGTGTAGTTGTTGGGGAAAATCAGATCTTCCAGTTGTTACCAAAGTGAGACATCTGTGCTCACATTCTCTGAAGAGTTGTATCTAAGTATCTGAGGAAAAAAAAAGAATTTCCAAGGACATCAACCAGGCCTGCTTTCCTTAGACTGTGGTGACATGATAGCCCTGCAGAGTGATGACACTTGGTGCCCACTGCTTCTCTCTTCTCACCTGAAGGCATTGGGCACGGCACTGCTTTCTTTCCAACAACCTTTCTAGATGACCAAAATCTTCAACCCTAAAGATGCCACGTCTCATGCTACATACCTGTATCCACTCTCTGTAGGAATCTTCTCCAGGAGTCCACCCATTCTCTGGGTAGTTGAGGCGAGAGCGTTCTGCAGACCAGTTGGTGCTATACTGGGATGAAGCCGTAATTTGGTCAGAATGAATCTCCCCTGATTCCATGCCCAGAGCTTCCATACATTTGAAATCTGGAGGGGGAGAAAATGACCCAAAGTCATGAAAACATAGGGGCCCTGAAATGCAGATTTCCTTTTATAATCTGGCAAACTAAAACATTCCTTTTGATGTTCACACAAAATCTTACAGAAGATGACAGTGAGGGATTTATTGGGATATGATACTGATACGTGGGAATAATTTCATGGCAGTAATTTTTAAAAGCAAGGCTCTTAGGATCTTGTAGTGATTAATTATTTTCCTAACTGGACCTAGGTCAACAGAAATACTATTAGAAATTTACTAGGGGTGCTTAGGTAGCTCAGTCAGTTGAGGGGCTCAACTCTTGGTTTCAGCTCAGGTCATGATTGCACGGTTCATGAGTTCAAGCCTTGCATCAGGCTCTCTGCTGGCAGTGCAGAACCTACTTGGGATTCTGTCTCTGCCCCTCCCCCACTTGTTCTGTCTCCGTCGCTCTCAAATTAAATAAATAAATCTTAAAAAATTATTAGGAAATGATGGCACTTTTGATTTATTTTCAAAGTTTAATATATGTAGATATGGCATATGGGTACACACCAAAAGTTATTTTACTATTTTCTCCAAGATCCAGTAAAAGTGAAAAAGATTCTATGTCCATTTCTAATCCATATTTGGTGGACTGTAGACCTTAATTCTCTTTCAGATTTCCTTATATTTGGCACCCGGGCTGCCTCTTCCTGATTCCCTTTGTTTTCATGCCTCCTGCCCCTGGCCTGGTCATGATTATTAACATCATTAGTTTATATTATTAAAACACAAGAGTATCCATCAGAAGTAAATCCCAGTATCATATGGCCCCAAAGAGGACCACAGTTTTACAGCATGAAATAATAATGCTCACAATGATGACTATGAATCATTAAAGCATGTATTCCATTAGACTTCATATACTCAGTGAAACAATGAAATATGACATAGGGAAATGAATAATCAGCTTTAGGAAATGTGAATCAAAAGTACTAACACGGGAAAAAAGAGCGTTACAGATTAAGGATTCTCAACCATCAAGAAAAATGCCAACTAACCAAACTTGCACACTTTCTGAATTTTCTATCATAATAGATAAAGGTTTTCTTTCACTGGTTTCATACTTTTAAGCTTGTATTTGTTATTTGTAATATAGAAATATTTATAAGGGCACCTGGGTGACTCAGTCAGTTGAGTGTCTGCCTCTTAATTTCAGCTCAGGTCATGATCGCATGGTTTTTAAGATCCAGCCCTGTGTCACATTCTGTGCTGACAGCATAGAACCTGCTTGGGATTCTCTCTCTACTGCTCTCTGACCTTCCCTCGTGTTTTCTTTCTCTCTCTCTCTTTCAAAATAAACATTTGAAAAATATTTATAAACACAAAATATATAAATATATTTATATAAAATATATAATTAATCAAACTAAGTACAAATAAAATCTTGAAATTTAATTGGCCTTTTCATTTTCCAGTAAGATCTGGTAGAAATGATACTAGTATATCTATGGAGTGCCTGGGTGGCTCAGTCAGTTAAGCCTCTGACTTCAGCTCAGGCCATGATCTCACTGTTTGTGAGTTCGAGCCCTGCATCAGGCTCTGTATTGACAGCTCAGAGCCTGAAGCCTACTTCTGATTCTGTGTTTCCCTCTCTCTGCCCTTCTCCTACTCACACTCTGTTGGTCTGTCTCTCTCAAAAATAAATAAACCTTTAAAAAAAAAAAGAATAAAAGAGTGGGTTGCCCAACTGACTTAGCCACCCAGGGCACCATCTGACAAATATTAAAAAAAAAAAAAAAAAAGATACTAGTATATCTGTAAGACAGGTCTCCAAACAGCCCCTGTCTTTTTCCCTATGTTAGTTTACAACCTGGCAGCTAGACCTAATTAAACACACAATTTATTCATTGTTCTTTCTGGTGTTTTCCATAGGCCTTTAAAAGAGCTGGACACCACATAATCTTTGAGGAAGGGTTGAGTTGATTGAGTTGAGTACTTTACTAAGATATGAAACATAGTACTTCCTCTTTCTTTTGTGGAAAGTTATAACCAAAATGAAAAACATGTTCTTTTACACTAATATCCACTTTTATTCATCTAAGAACAAAAACCAAAATGGCTTCCATCCGGATCTTCACAAACCAAACCACCAGGTGTCATCTATTCTGTAAGGCTGTCTTGTCAATCAAGTATGGCAGATTGTTCCTATCCCATCTGACCAATGCCTGTCCTTTTATGATTCTCAGCCCAATACACATTCAAGGGTGCCAAATAGAGTCTGGCTATATTTCATTGTTTCAGGACACTGTTTTGCATTTCTCACTTTATCCCATGATTTCAGAGGCTTACAAGCAGCCTTCTCATCCACAATTTCCTTAAGAAAGCACACCAAACAGTTCTTCCTATTGACATCCATGAAAACCATTTAAAAGAGAAAAATAAATACTCGACATTCCAATTCACAAACCATTTCTTTAGTGTTTCTTGTGGCCACAGGTGTGTGAGGAGGAATAACATGGGGTGTTTGCCACAGGGCTTTGCAGGGTGAATCAATACTGACCTTCTGAGATACTACTTTGCAAGACACTGTAGTTTGCTGAGAAGCCTTCTTTTGCGATTGCACTGTCAGTATAGAAAACCATGGAGAGAATGCCTGATGAGGAACGGATTCGACCTGGTGTCTTCTGTCCACAGTAACGACCAATGTGAGGGCCAACTAGAAAGGGAGAAATGTAGAGAACATTAAAATATCCTTTGTTTCACAGTAGATGCAAGAATAACCATTTGCAAACATGGGTCCCGGCAGAACCCAGAAGTGTTTTCTTACCCAAAACAAGTCTCCCCTGGTTAATTGGTTCACTGTGAACATATTGGATCAGGTTTATGGAGAGGGATTTAAAGTGTGCTCATAAGGGCAATAACAGGCATAACTACATTCCCCCACTGAGCAGGATTGTTTTCAAAAACAGAATCAAAATGCTTGCTTCATCTGCAGTGAATGATATTTGGGTTGTCAAGTGTCACCTTGACATTCATCTCCAGGACTAAACTGCAAACCCTGCCCAGTGTTGAAAGATTCTAGTTAGGCTGTGATCACCGAGGGTTCTGGAAGCTGCCTTCCTCACTTCTCCCCCCTCTATGAGGAGATCCAGGGAACAGGTCCCAGATGCAACCAGACCAGTGCCAGGAATCTGATCCAGTATTGAGTAACCCCAATTTCCTTCTTCATTCCATCTTTTAGTCCTGGAGCCTTATTACAATGAAAATCACAGACAGGGTTCTATCTAAAGGCTAATTAATAATTGAGCAATTAAAAAAAAATTAAAGCTACAGATACCAATAATTTATACATAATAATAAGTTGTAAGCCAAATGAAAAGAAAATGCATCCAACTTTTCTCTCAGTTTTTTCTCCCCCAGACTTAAAAGACATGACCACATTGCACTTAGGCCCTGTGACCAAAAGATGGCCCAAAGCCATTTGACTGTGCATACCAGGAGAAAAAGTAGTAGCTGGGGCAGTGAGAAAATTGGGAACACTGATTAATTTGTGATAAGTCAAACTGCAATTTGGCTTAAACTGGCCACCCCTTTGTTGAAGTGCTTTTAGATAAACCTTGGCAATTAGTAATTGCATCTTGCCACATAGACAGTGCACAAGCCCTCTGTGCTTGGAGAATCTCTCCAATTCCCTGTCCAGATCATCAGCAAGGAAAAAAAAAATCCCCTTTTCTCTAGTTTTTTTGCATTGCACATATGGCAAAAACATACCAGATGGTTTGGGCTTAGAAGGACAATCTGGTGTGGACCATTTTCCCCTCCAAGAAATCCATGGTTCTCTGCATTTCAACTAAGAGTTATTGCTTTGTTCAAGGAAGCACAGTGGGTGAACCCCTCTTTGGAAGGAAGGGCCTACAGAAGGGACTTGGTGTGCCAAGGCCCGTGTGTGTAGCTTGGATGCAGAAAGCAGGTGATGAAGACTAGGAGCAGTTTCAAATGTGATTGAAAAAGTGAGTCTCATAAGAATTGATCTCCCTGGAGCCCCACCTACCCACTGAGTTCCTAGTAGGCAGCTGGCTAGTGTGAGCACGCTGCTTTTTAGAGTGCTCAGATCCTTGGCTAACAGGTTTTCAGTTCTTGGCTGGCCCTCTTCAAACAAAAGAAAACAAAAACCACAACTAAACCAAAGTGTTTCCACATTTGAGTTAGTGAAAAATGCTTACTTTGATTATCTGATAACTTCTCCATGCATTCACAGCAATTGATTTGATTGAATTCAAAGAGTTTTCTTTACTGTAACCCCTCACCCTCCAGCAACCAAACACTGTGTGTGTGTGTGTCTGTGCATGTGCGTGAGCATGTGCACGCGTGTGTGCACCTGTGTAGCCTGGTTTGTTATGAAGAAAACAAGGACTCTGGCCAGTTAGGGGAATTGATACAGATTATCTACAAGGCATGACATGGTCATGAACAGGAACTCTTATGGGAAGAAAATGTTGTTCTATCAGGTTTCCCAGTTGGCAGAAGAGAGTATCTCAGGAGATGAAACCCTCAGTTTTGTTTCTCGTGAGCTTTAATCTGAGCCTCAGCTTCTTCAACAAGTGCTAGTTCTTTGGCAGATTTTCTTATTCTGAATGAATTCAACGTTTTTTTCCTTCCCTATGGAGCACAAAGTTGCCCATGACATATGCATGAAAACATCGAGCTAGAGCCATAAACTCCAGTCTTTCTTCAAAAATCCCATTTCTGCTTTGCACTCTTAATGAGAGGCCTAGAGTCCATTCATAGGCTCTCACTGTTTCCCCTTGTTTAAATTCCATTATTGTGGTTTCATAACTTTCTTTTTTTTAGTTTGTGGGCAAACTTTTACAGCCTTAGTCCTTGGAGCCGGTCTCTGATCACCACAGCCATTGACCCTCCAAGAATACAAGTGCACAAGGGAAGCTGCACTCACCCCCTTAAGCTCTGGCTGCAGATTCTTCCCCCCACCCCACCATCCCATTCCTCTGAGGAGTGGGGAGGGGGAGTCTCTTTGAAAGAGCAAACAGAAGAGAACTTGTCTAATGCAGACTCATAATTTAGAGAATCTCCATGACTCACTGGTTTATAATGTTTAAGACATGCTGGGTAAATCTGCCTTCTGTCCTTCAGAACATTGCCCCCGGACAGCAGTGTGCAACTCTCTTTAGGAGCCCTCAAGATATGAGAGTGAAAAGGCTTTTTCGACTATAAGACAAAGAAGTATTGAATTTTCCTGAACAACAGCAAGACCTTAGTCTAGCAAGCTAATGCAATATTGATCTGAGCAAGAGTGGATGCAGTACTTATCCATCTCATGCGTGTGCTCATTTGTGTATTTACATGAACACAGCTATTGGATTTCCTTCTTCTGTTATCATGTACCCAAAGGCTAACGAGATGAATGGAAACTGTCACAAAAACAGAAGTAGAACTAAAAAAATTGCATTATTGAAGACTTTAAGTAAGCAATATATACTAAGCAATCTCTTGGGAGGGGGTGCAATAGGTCTATAGTGACCATATCTTTTCAGGCTCAAAGGCAATATAGTATTTGTGCTGTTTAAAATATCTAACTGCAACTGGGAACGATAATACCCTGTCTTTGTATTTTTCTATTAATCTTTCCAATAATTAGAATTATTCCCACCTCAGAATCAGATGATTTGATATCCTGTTCTTTTTCTATGAGGAAAAAAAAAAGGCAGCAATCTACTATAAAGACGGACTTTTAAAAGGAGGCATTCTGAATAACCAAACAAAAAAGATAATCACTTCGAAGAGGTACTAAATAGACCAGGTATTCTTTTCCTACAATTATAAACTTTTTGTTGTAGAATATCTGGACTTGGCAACTCTTCCTCAGAAAAAAAAATTAGACATTTATATCATTTATATTTTGAAATGTTTATATTTTATGTTTATATCATTTCTATTTTATATTTCTATTTTAGAAGTTTAATTTTATTTTTTATTATTTTTTATATTTAAATATTTTTATTTATTTTTAAGACAGAAAGACAGCACATGAGTAAGGGAGGGGCAGAAAGAAAGGAAGACACTGAATCTGAAGCAGGCTCCAAGCTCTGAGCTGTCAGTACAGGGCTCGACATGGGGCTCAAACATACAGAATGAGATCATGACCTGGTCAGAAGTCAGACTTTTGACCGACTGAGCCACCCAGGTGCCCCAGAAATTTAATTTTAACATAAACATTAAGTCAATAAAAAACAATCAATCTACTATTCATGAAACTTATTCCTCAAATAGTTTATAGTTTTTGGAATGTAGGTAACTACAGCAGCTATAGCCTGGGCGGAGAGCTGACTTCACGTGTGCCCCTGTGGTGTGAGCTAAGCATTCATGTTTGGTTCCAGAATTCAGCACAAACATTTGTGGCATCCATCAGGGCAGGGCAGTGTGCTCAGCTCATGGCTCACAAACCATATGTAAACTGCCACCGATTACTACTGATTCGCTACTTTGGAATCCATGGAGCATCAGGAGTGATAGACAGAGATGTATGATTCACAACCTGCATACCTCCATTTGAGTTTGGGAGTAAACTACTTTTCTTCAAAGTCAATCTGAATCAATGAGTAGTTTTCAATTACTTAGTCACCTAATTCAATGTGTATGATAAAAGGCAACACAAAATCACTTCTTATTTAAAAGCCTTCAGCGCCTTCTGGTTATTGTTTTTGGAAGGGATATCAAAGAGTAAAAGCAATTTTGCTGGCAAGGAACTGTATGTGTTGAACTACTATAACAAAAATGTTTCTAGGCCACTGACAAGAAACCCAGGCAGTCTGTCATTTTTGCCTAAAAAGGAGAGAGCTGTTATGCTGGCGTAGGCTGGACGAGGGTAGGTAAATTTTAACAAATATACAAACATGGTTTTCATATTCCAAGGCCAGTTTTCCCTGGGAATAAGTCAAATGCACCATAGTTTAAAACATGAGTGAATTGCAAGGCTGATAACTCTTATTGTTAATTGTTCCTTGCTTCAACTCAGTGATTTTCTAGAGCCAGAAAATTACTACTTTGAAAAACCCTTGACACTAATAACAATGTGCCTCTTTCTGAAAGTATTCTAAATAAGTTGGTTGATTGGACCTCCTTTTCAGATGTCAATTTAAATGTAAGTTCTAGAAAGGAAGGCTGCAAATTTGGGTTGTGAACAAATAAACCCATTATTAAATGTTCCAACTATTATTACAATACTATTATAATACTGTTTTCCTAATTATTGGATTGAATACTTAGAAATCAATCAGCACTTTGTTTGGGCAAATCTCATTACTTAATGAAGGAGTTTCGGTAAGATCATCATAACCCTATTTATATAGGAAAAGAGCAAAGAAGAAACTAAACCAATGATAACTCACCCATTTACCACAATGACAATATAAGCATTCTCTAAACCCAGTTTATCTCCATTGCTGTTTACTGTGGAGGAACATAGCTAAATTGAATTACACTGATAATTTTAATGTCATTTGAAAAGCAAAGGCAATCTCTTTCACATATTACTTGCCCTTCATTTACAATTTAATATTTATTTAAATACTCCTTCCTCCAGTCTGATCATAATATCTGACTCTATTTTATAGATGGTTATATATCTCTAACTGCATGATTCGTAAGAACTTCCAAGCTGCCCTTTCTGATCCGTGTAGAGTGTGTTCTCTAGAGAAATCCTAGTATTAAACCAGACTAAACACAAGACAAGCAATACAGCTGCAACAAATTATTTGATATTATCTCCCTCTGTTCAGGATTTGGATGTGTATTTTTGCCATTCACTTTCTAATTCACAAGGATAGAAATGGAAAACTTTCATTTAGGTGTCCACACAGCTACTCCTTGCCCCCTACCTCCTTCAAATCTTTGCTAACATGTCACTTTTGTAATAAGGCCGAACCTGACCACCTTATTTAAAATTTCAACTTACATATCCCTCTCTCCTAACCCTAGTACTTTTCATACCTTTGCTTTACTCTACTTTTCTTTCTTTCATTTTTGTTGTTGTTTACAAAACTTCTCACGTTCTGCATTTCAAGGACAGAATTCATTCATTCTATAAGTATATTATTTATTGGCCCATTGCCCTTGGCAGAATCGAAACTTCTGGGCAGGAGGGGGTGGGCAGCCATCTTTGATTGTTCTGTTTACTAAGTAGCAAGACCAGTGCCTGGTAAATGGCAGGTATTCAGTAAATATATTTTAAATGTAGGATGAATTTAGATGATAAAAATAATGTATACAGATGATGTGTTGAGGTGATTCAAATTGTTAAAGATAAAAATTTCCTAGGGAACAGATAAGGAATCTGTCTAAATTAGGAACATCCAAACATCTTCATTCTTTTTCTAAATTTCTAAATTTTTGGTAACCACATAATGGGTGCACATTTCACCCTTAATATTGTATCAAGTACTTAACCTCTCTGTCTTGAGTCTCTGCATTTGTGAAGTGAATTGTATGACTTAACTGATCTCTTAGTCTATGAATTAATGGCTAGTAGTCAGGTCAACGAAATGAGCCAAATACTTTAGGTGGGAAAACCATGTGTTGGTCCCAATTCTATCACAAAAATAGCTATGGAGACCATGTATAATCACTCATAGCCTCAGTTTCCTTATCTATAAATTGAAGAAATTAGACTAGATAATTACTGTCTTTTGAGCTCAAATATTTCATCGCTGTTCTTCATAAAGAGAGTTACCATTTTGCTTTGTTTTCTCTCCTCTTTCTGAACTATTTTTTAAAAAATGATGCATGTATCATTGACACTTGTAAAAGGATCTTAGTGCCCTTCCCCCAGATTCTTCCTTTTTGGGATGCTTCCTGCCCTTCTTACCATCAGGGAATCCATCCCAGATTTCTAGACGGTCATAGCGACAGAACATCCCCCCTGGAGGGTTTGAGTCAAGCTCCAGGTCAAAGCTTTCAAATTCCAGGATAATCTCTGACATCTTTGGTGCAAAGATAATATAAGTGCATTCAAGGCTGTTGGGATACTTTTCAGGGAATCCTGGTGACTTTATCACTCCACTAGGTGCTGTGTAATTCTGAGAACATTCAGGACCTACAAGCAAAAGAAAAGAAAGAGCAAAGTGAAAATCCACTCACACAACTTCACCAAGAAATAACCTGGGCAAAGGCAGCATATCTTTCTAATAAAAGCTCACCATTATAATCACTTTCCTAATCACTCATTACTCAGCCTTTCTATAGGAGTGGTAGGTATGGAAAGTCAAGTTCAGATTTATTGTGTTCACCTTAGTTTTCCATTTGTGTGAAGCAATTTAAAAACTTCTGCTGTTGCAGAGGAAAAAAATGACAAATATCAAATCATGTGGGAACAATGAATGAGTAAGCTACAGAAATCTCGACAGAGCCCTAGAGAAATAATTATAGCCCCTTCAAGCCTAAATCTTTAAATCTTGAGGCTGACAGCCCTTTATTGGTGAAATAGAACATTTACAAAGGCGAGGGAGAGAATTCAGTGGAGGGAGTTTGGGTTTCAGATTCCTACGCCAGTGACTCAGTAACTCTGCCAGATGTGACCTATGCCTCTTTGACAAACTAAATGTGAAAGGTAATTCGTACATGTACCCGGGTGAGTGACTCATTTTGAGTGGTGTTGACACAGGTGTGCCGGTAAAGTGTGGCTGTTAGTGAGGGCACGATAAACTGTGATTACAGGCCGTGTTGCTAGAAGTCACTTGATATCAATGTTGACATCGTTGCCTTCCCCAACGTATCAGATACAGTGCCATTCTAAAATTATTTTTAACGTATATGAATGGGTATGTTATGTGTCTATTTATAGTGTATAACTTCAATGACTATTCTGTGTTATCAACACTTTACAAATTATGGTAATTTGTAATTTAAATTGTCAAGTTCATACACACCTATATTGCAAATTGACCTTAAGATGGTACAAATGACCATGAGATCGATTCATGGTGTCCAGCAATAAATGGGGTGGTATTC
This sequence comes from Hyaena hyaena, assembly GCF_003009895.1. Classification (NCBI taxonomy): domain Eukaryota; kingdom Metazoa; phylum Chordata; class Mammalia; order Carnivora; family Hyaenidae; genus Hyaena; species Hyaena hyaena. The sequence goes on from NW_024081530.1 coordinate 374,394, forward strand.
ACCACACCATTGAAAATGGCCCATCTGGGGCGCCTGGGTGGCTTAGTCGGTTAAGCGTCCGACTTTCGCTTGGGTCATGATCTCGCGGTTCGTGGGTTCGAGCCCCGCGTCGGGCTCTGTGCTGACTGCCAGCTCAGAGCCTGGAGCCTGTTTCAGTCTGTGACTCCCTCTCTCTCTGACCCTCCCCTGCTCATGCTGTCTCTATCTCTCTCCTAGAAATAAATAAAACATTAAAAAAAATTTTTTTTTGAAAATGGCCCATCTACAAGAATATGAACACATCAGCTTGACCCCTTATCAGTGCCACCACAGCTAAGATTTCCAAAGAGATCTCTGGGAACCAAAAATGACCTCAAGATCCAACCTGGGGATGTTCAATTCAACAAATCTTTCCCTGGGCCATTGTCTCGCTGATGGGCACCCTATGATGGCATGCATGGATTCAGCCCTAATAAGGAGGCTTGTTGAGAGTGTTCTTAACTAAATATTCTCCCACAGAGCCAAGTACTGGAGGCAACACTGCAGGTATCAATACAGATTAAATTTAACCAACAGATCTCTATTTTTAGTGTCTAGAATTGGTATGCTGAATCTCCACCTTAGTACATCTGGCAGCCTTTTGAGAAAACAAATCAATTGTTTGCTCCCCATGTACGTATTAGATGTTCATGGCACTGGAGATGCAGAAGAATAAATATTACTAGATGTGCACAATACACCTAGCCGGTAGAGGTCTGACTTATTTAAAATGCCTCCCAAAGCCTTCACAGATGAGGCTCATCCTTCACCATGATGGCTTCAGATACTTACTTACTTGATTCTGGTTAAAGTTACTAACATGTAGCATTTTACCATGTCAATTACAGGTAAGAAGTTTATGAAATGTGCTATATAATTTATAATCTAAGTTCATGAGTGGCTTCTAAGATGACAGGGACTTTGCCAATTTAAGACATTAATTTACAAAGAATAAAAATATAATATTGGAATCCCTTTCATTTGATCTTTAAGATGTAGGAATAGTGACGCTGAAGACCTCCAGCTTCCTCCCTGTTGCCAGCGTTGGTGTGTGTGGGGAGGTGTGGGGGATACTTTGGTTAGGTCCTTGCAAAGGAAAGCTGAAAGTGGGGTTTAATTCAGGTACTATTTTCTCCTTCTTAAAATAATAAAATTATCCACGTGACATCAAGATTCAATAAGAGGAGAAAATGATAGGAATTAAAGGCATACTTTCAAAATCAAATAATTATGGTGTTTTCACTAAGGCTGGCCTAGGTTTACTAAGGAGTGTAACAAAAACTGGGGAAATTCCAGGGAGTAGTGGAAGAGAACTGGATTGAGCACCAGATCTGTGATCCAGTCCCACCTCTACTGCTACTCTGCTGTGTAACCTTGGGTGGCCTCCTAACCTTCCCAGTCCTCAGATTCTGTATATTACAAATGGGAGGTGGGCTTTAGGATTTGGGAAAAAAATCCCTTTAAATTTCAAGATTCTGTAATTTCCTACTTCCTCCAGTAAATGTCAAGATTTGTTTTAATATTTTTCCTGTTCACTGTTGCATAGGTTTGCCACAGTCGAGCCAGCACTTTCCAAAAAGGAGCATGGCCAGAGTGGGTGAAGGAATTCTACAGAGAGTACCCGAGCACTTCACAGGAGAGGAGGAGAGCAGCCCCACGTTCCTAGGTGAGGTGACACATGGCATCAGCCGCCAGTGACCACTGTGCTTTTGATGTTATTTGTAAGAGCTGGAGGACCTTGTGTGGCTGTAACAATGCCACGCTTCATTGCTAATGACAGTAAGGGTACATAATAATAATAATAGCTAAGGTACTCTTTGGAATTATTATTAAATATCCAGACTCATAACCAAATAATATGTGAGGGGACCAATTTGCTGTCAATCAATGCCAAGCTTACCCCACATGGACACCCACAGAAAATATCTACAGTTTCTTCCAGTGGTTGATCCCAGATGACCCAGGCCAAGGAAGGATAAGGGAAGAGTGATAGGTAGTGATGTTTGGATTTCCTGGAGAAATTATTTTAGGTGAATGGTAATAATTTTCAGGTTGATGGCCCAAGCCTTCAACATCTAAGAAAAGATACATGGAAGAGGGAAGCGAGGGACCTGGATAGAAAATTAGGGTGTCCAGGGTGGCTTCAAGAAGCATGGGAAGAGGTGGGGACTGGCTTTGCTGACTGACCTTTGCAAAGGTGGTCTTCTAGAAATGCTGCCTTAAGGATGCAGAAATGGCCTAAATTTCCCTTAGAACTGTATGTAATCTAGTGCCAGAAAACCTCAAGGTCGATAGGTGAAAGACTCATTTATTGGTCCAACTATGATTAGTATAATTTATGTATAAATTATTAGTATAATTAGTATAAATTATGAGGAAACTTGAAATTGCTGCACTCTGGAAGAAGTGGTATGTTTTCAAAAATAAAAAAGGAGATTAATGGATTCTATAATATCATTAAATGGCTTTTGAGGAAAAAATGTCTATGAACTTGTATATGTATGCATAAATGTATTAGTTACTGACTTTCTATGGAACATCTATAAGGACTATAGTACATGCAGTGGGGCAGGGGGAAGATGGTTTTTTTGCATCTTTCAGGTGGTACCTATCTGGTTGGGGCATAAGATGTGCACATATGAACAAATTTGAAAATATTAAGAAGCACACTGGTTAGTGAAACATATTTGGATATATGTGTGTATATATAGTATGCATATGTGTATATTGTGAGTATGTGCATGCACTTGCATGTGTAGAGGACAAATTGGTATATGTATAGGAAATAAAAAAGTAGAATAGTTAGGAAAAGCTTCCTGAGAAGAAGAAAGAAAAGAGCCAGGTTTCCTGGAGGTTAAGGGATGTAAACGGGCAGAGAGCAAAGGCTCTGAATACTGAGGGTACTAGCTTTATCTGTACACACTGTTTACTGAACACATCATTGGTGACAGGCACGAGCTACATTTTTCTCATGTTTTCATTTCAACCGATCTTCACAATAAGCCTGTGCCAGATCCATTTACCACATGAGGAATCCAAGGCTCTGAACATTCAGACTGATAGTCAGAGGAAGAATTAAACTTTACATTCAGGACTGCTGGACTTTCTGTGCACTATCCAAGGCAAGAGGCCAGGTGTGGGTCTGTAGGATTTGATGCTGGAGAAGGTTGGGCGTCCTTGATGTCAAGCCTTGAGCTTGACCCAATGGGACATTGGGTTTGACCCAATAGGGGACGGACACCTGCCATAGGCCTCTGGAGGACAGTGGCTTGATGACTGTTTGAGAAGCCGTGTGTTTCATAAGAAAACAGGGAGAACCCAAATTGGGCCTATTCAGTTAATGGCAATGGATGCCGAAAAGCAGAATGACTCTTGGAGGCTTTTGGATGTAAATTCAAAAGAACTAGAAGCCATATTGGATGTAAAGCGACAAGAAGAGAAAGAAAAAATAAGGCTTCAGGTTTTACGGGTGGTTTTGGAGATCAGGATAAAGAAATTACAGTGCCTCTGAGGAAATGGAAGTATAGGGAGGTGAGTTTATTTGGAAGGAATATGAAGAATTCTCAATGACTTAGTTATAGATCTCTGTCTCTCTTTCTCTCTCTCCTCTTTCAACCGTCTTCAGATCTTTGAGAAACACTGAAAATAAAAGGCGACTCCTAAATTCCTTTCTGACACCTTTTTTCTTTGATAGTGCCATATAGAGGTAAGAGAGCAAATGTAGGTGTGTGTGCGTGTGTGCCATATACATACATGTACAACATGATTTCTATAGCAGGCCAAACAACTTTCAACACAAGAAAATATGTACATATGTAACCAGCGGTACTTACTGAAGTCAAATGTATACTACTATTTATTCTAATAAAATATTCTTTTTTAAAGTTTTTTTTTATGTTTTATTTGTTTCTGAGAGAGAGAGGCAGCATGAACAGAGGAGGGTCAGAGAGAGAGGGAGACACAGAATCTGAAACAGATTTCAGGCTCTGAGCTGGCAGTCAGCAGAGAGCCTGATGCGGGGCTCAAACCCACGAACCGTGAGATCATGACCTGAGCTGAAGTCAGATGCTTAACCGACTGAGCCACCCAGGTGTCCCTAAAATATGCTTTTCTAAGTATGTGCTTATATAAATTTTTGCAGAAAGTTGTCTCTATCTATTCATACTTATATGGGGCAGTGGCAGATTTCTTTGAAATTTTAAGAAGTTGTACCAATATTCCTAGAAACTCCTAATGACTCCTTTTGGTTATTCTCAGTTGCTGCTGAGAGTCTATAATTGATGTCACTAGATTTTTTTTCTATTAATAAAAGAGCTCCTATTCTAGGACAGTACACTCAAATCTTAAGTTTCTGTCCCTGACTTTGTCCCCTTACCCACCACATTACTTTTAGGTTGACACCTAACAGGGAAGGTTGAATTTAACAGATTAAAGGAATCTACCAGCTATTGTGAAAAACAGTGACATCCAGAAAAAGATACATTGTTTATCAATTGACTGATATATGCATTTAATTCTTTAAGGGTGGGAGACTAAGAACTGTCAGATTCTATCCATCTCAATATATACCATTTGAACAGAAGATTACTGAGTGATTATATTGGAGATGGAGAAAGATCTTTATTTCCTAAGGGAAATGGAATTTAAAGTTTTACTGTTTTGTTTCCTCGAAGAGGTTCTTTCCCCAATGATTCCTCTTCTTAACAGACATTAATAGAAAGTCTCTTCTTCCTTCAGCAGCTTTAGAAACTCTAAGTCCAGTAGACTGCTTTCCTTTTCCTAGGAAATACTAGTTTTGAATTTTGTAATAATATAAAGGGAACAGGATGTATGTAAATGGCTTTAAGTAAAGGGGACTCACACATTTTGAGTAAAAGAAATCAAACTTCAAGAGAAGATCGCACTTACTTTTGAAGAAAGATAAGAATAAAGGCTCTTAAAAGAGTTTAACAGAATATATACCTTGTAAACACTGGTCAGCACATTAAAATGATGCAATTTTGAGTCCTGAAATATTTTTAAAAATCTTTTTTAAAGTTTATTTATTTATTTTTTGGGGGGAGGGGGAGAGAGAGAGAGAGAACGCACAAATGGGGGAGACAGAGAGAAGGAGAGACAGAATCTGAAGCAGGCTCCACACCATCAGCCCCGAGCCTGATGCAGGGCTTGAACTCATGAACTGTGAGATCATGACCTGAGCCGAAACCAAGAGTCGGACCCTCAAGCGACTGCATCACCAAGGCGCACCACTTAAAAAAAATCTTAAACATGACTTCCTCTATATATTGTGTAATTTTCCTTTGTTTAAAGTATTTTCCAACAGTTTTGTAGTGGAATATATAATTTTTTGCAAGAAGATCAAAGCCTTATGCCTTGTCTTCTTTTCCCTTTGTCGTTCATGGAATCAAACAATGGTAATGAACATTTAACCACACTTGTTCTGCAGGAAGCCACTCACCTCTCTTGAAAATTTCATAACGTATGGAAAATCCAGCACCATGTGTCTCATAGTCAGAGACAAATTTAATAAAAAGAAAAGGCCCTGAAGACACCACGGGAGAAGGAGCAATCTTCCCACAGAACTTTCCCCATAAGCGTCCATTTTCATTTTCTCCATCGATGACCTCCACATAGTCATACCTGGTACATAAATACAGGAGACAACAACAGGTTAGTGAGAAATGCCCTCTTAATTTCAGTGATTTAGAAGGCAGCATTATCTAGCATAATCTGTTAGGAAAACAGCGCTATCTGCATTCACCACCGTATTACATGGAGGGATAAGAATCTAGCAAAATGAAATAATCAAAATGGACTACATCATGTCTGTATACATCATCTGGCAACACAGAACTATTAAGAATAATGGTGTCCATTATACTTGCAGACAATGTCAGTTAAAGTAACCAATTAACAAGAAAAAGAAAAATCTCATGAGCACAATTCTCTATTATTAAATTGTGTTCCTTTGTCTGTGGTGGTAGGGTGTCAATACATAATGCTATGCATTCTTTTCAAACTGTGAAGTTCTTTTATGAATCCAAAATGTCTCCTTGGCTGGAGCTCTCCATGAACAATACTTTGATTTCTGTGAGCGACCCTCTAAACATATGGCCACAGAATAATAAACAGATTCTTTACTATTTAACTCAATTCTACCAAACTCCAGATTTAGAAAAAACACTCTCAGTACCCACAGTGGTTAAAACACAGATCATCTTCGCCAAAACTATACTTGCATTGCAGAACATAATCTCTCCAAAGAAAAAAGTTTATTTAAAAATGGAAAGTTACTTTGTTTATACCCACCAGCCTGAATCTTTAAAGGAATATTGTTGCTTGAAAAGGAAATGTGACACACTTGAGGTCACCAAAGTGATGTGATTTTTTAAAGATTCAGGCTTAATAACAATATACTAAGGAGACAAATGGTGAAGGAAGTCACAATAAAATGTTATTCTAAATATTGCACTGAGATAACACATATACTTCTTTATCTCCAAGAGCTGGGGCACTGTCTCCAATAAACTAGCATTCCCCCTCAAAAATAGGAAGAGTATTGTTTGTTTAGTGTTATACGTTTCTTAGTGTCTTTCCCTTTCTTCTCTTGTTATTTACCAAGTCACCTAGGACCCAGATAATCTGAGCTGTCCTCCATTTTTCTTCTAGACTGACATGAAAACATTATAATCCGTTCATTTCAAACCTTTATTTTATTTCTGTGTTTAACTTGGTTCAAAAGTCCTGGGATATATTAATTTCAGAAATGGCTAGAATATGGCAGTAATATAAACTGTATCTGGCAATTTAAAAGAGATCAAAGTGGGGGAAATCTTCATGATGACCAATGTCATCTTTAACAATCTCTTTTCAAACTGTCCAGGACACATTACTTATGTTTACATAAAGTCTCACGAGGGAACCACAAAGATGATATCACTAGTTAGAGTGGACAGCTTATGGCTCTCTAAATTAAAAATGACATTACCTCATCAGTTAAAATTGTGTGCCAGCTTTGTGTATATCAAGAAGAAAATAAAGCCGACATTGATGGAACTAAGCATTAACATATGTGAATTATTGTATTAACTGCATTTCCTTTGCTGCATCTGATGTTTCCAGTAGTAATCACTGGCCAGCTAGCTTTGCTGTCCGTCTGCAAAGTTACGTACGTGAACAGAAGAACTGTTCATTTCTCAATACTTTGGGAGATGCTTTGCATGTTAAAAGAAGATAAAGCAGGAGGAGGAGAAGAAAAATGGTGGAGGAGGAAGAGGAGGAGGAAGAGGAGGAAGAAAGCATCTCAAAATCCTTACTGGCCTTTTATAGTCAACTGGGGGCAGCTGGAAAGAACACCATCTCTGTATTCATTAAAGCCTTCAAGTTGGCATTTATTTGGGAATTCCTTTTATCTCTACTGCTTCATTGACTAGACAGGTCTGCATGTTTTGCCCCATGCTTGCTTATAATTTAACTGTGGTTTGAACTCTTGGCTATGTTTGGCCTGGTGATGGTGCAATATAGGCTTTTTACTTGAATCTTGACATGGTCTGAATACTAAGTGGCCAAATCCTAGTGCATTTTGCTTTTCAGGCACAAATAAGAGAGGTGGGTCAGGCTTTCCTAAGAACTGAGGGCACTGCTGTGGGGGGCCTTTCCTCCCAGGTAAGAGAGAGCTCAGCTAATACAGTGCCGGTGACTTGCAACAGGGAAAGAAGCTAGTATTTTAATTCACATATTTTCTAATAGTAAATATCAGGCTCTCCTCTTGGCAATGGTAAAAGCTATTTTTAAAAGGAGGAGAGGGATTAGAATCTCTTCCCAGCAAGAGATAAGTCATTGCATCGTTAAGTGCCAATTTTAGGAAATTGAATTATTCAGGGATACAATAGTTACATTTATAAACTGGAATGCTGCTATCATTTTAGCACTTCCCTTCAACGTACCATCCAATGGGGCCCCAAAGAGTGTCACAAATAGCAGTTCATGTAAATATTCAGGAGGGTTTATGTGCACAAGTTGCAAAGGGTATTACTGCCAAGGAAGTTAAAGCAGCTTGCGTCTCCCTCTGGAGTTGATACCAGTTCCACTCCATGAGTTTCTTGCTGGCAAAAGTGGTGCCAGGAATGCAGCGGGCGTGCCAGCAATCCCTCTCCAGAGACTAAATGTGTCACCACAGCAACGCACCCAGCCTGCATTGGCCTGAGGCCCGGGATACTGAGTTTGCAAATTTTGCTCCCCCAGCCGGCTGCACATTGCTCTGTTACTGCTCCAGTGTGGCAAGCGCTGCACTTCTTGGAATGTCAAGATCCCCAGTCATGACGGCTGGGACCTACACAGGTGGAAATGGGACCACTTGCTTGCCTCTCATGCTGAACCGACACGTTGTGGCTGCCGGAGGAGAGCCAGGAACTGTGTCTCAGGAATTGGACAGATGCATAGAAGCTAGAGGAGGGGTCAGCTCGTTTAGAGCCCTGTTCTAGAACATCAGTGCTCCAGGTGACAGGGAAGCCGCATCTGAGTCCAAAGTGCACCGCCTTTCTGTGCAGGGCCCTGGACCACAGCAGACAAGGATTCCAGCCAGGGAAGCCCTTCGTCAAACCTCATCCTGACCACTTATCACAGGAATGTAAACATCATGTGGATTTTTTAAATATTTAGAGGACAACCAACCTCCCCCTTTAGGCATCCTACCATTTCTTTTCTTAACTCTCCTACCTTAAGCTTTCTGCTAAGCAGCCTATATTTATTGGGATATTGTACTGTTTTACAATTAAAAGACACTTTCTCATGGTCCCTGTTTGTTTTTAGGGTGTAGTACACTGGGGCTCTTCTCATGAGTGTCCTGGCTTGGGAGAGCAAGCTCCTTTTTTTTTTTTTTTTTTTTAATGTTTATTTATTTTTGAGAGAGCATAAGCAGGGGAAGGGCAGAGAGAGGGAGACAGAGGATCCAAAGTAGGAGTAGGATCCACACTGACAGCAATGAGCCTGATGTGGACTCCAACTCACAAACCCAGGAGATCATGACCTGAGTGGAAGTCAGATGCTCAATCGACGAAACCACCCAGGCTCCCCGGGAGCACAAATTCCTTAAGCTAAAGGGCATTTTGCTCCCACACTCCTCCTCCCCTCACCCCACCCAACCTAGATATATGTGTGTGGTACAATAGTCTGAATCCTAATACTAATCACGAGTTAGGTTTCCCATAAGAATGATAAAAGAATAAAGATTTCCTTCTAAGAATTCTTGAAAGGATTACCCAGAGATTATTATTTTTTTTCTTTTGGAAAGTTTGAATTACGGCTTTAGGAAACTCGCCAAGTAGGGGAAGAAAGGATGGGAAAATGAGAAATGTACTCAGTCACTAAAGAGCAGCTTCAGAAGCTTTATAGGTATGCAGTGCTGAATAGACGAATAGCACACTTTACTCAAGTCAGTTTTCTCTTGTGAGTACAAATGACCCCTGACTCTCCATGGTGGAGCCTGCTAATGGGAAGAAAGCTAATCCTCTGAGGGGTGTTGTCTGTGCAGGGGAGCTACTGTACCAGCCCCTCACAGCTTCTAGACATTCTCGCATGATTAGGAAGGGGGGTTACAGGTGCTGGTGTCTTTTTAATCTCCTTCCAAGAGGCTCTGCCCCCACGTGCATGTGCACATTAATAATGGAGAAATCTGATACCTGACATCATAAACCAGAGTGAGAAATGATGTTGGCTAACATAATTTTCACCTGCAAAAATGTGTTTCTTTGGATCTTTGGTTTATTTTGCACAAGGCATTAATAGCTATCCCTATTGAACAACCTGTAAACGATTACTACACTGCTGTCCAAGAATTACCTTACATATTCCCCGGCAGAGAACAGACTTTACTCTGAGAGCATTAGGGAGGGATTGGGAAATAAAAATATACAATGATGGAGCTAAAAGAAGCCAATTAGTCTGCATCTGTGTTTCTGAGTGATTTTATGTGAGATTCACCCCTAAGTTCTGGCTTGCTTGCAATGTTCTAATCAAGATATATGAAGAGACTTATAAGGTTCATAGCTTCTTATTTAGTATAAACAATTTTTAGAAAACCATTCAAACGAAATAATCTGGAATAATGTCAAACATTTATGCAAAAATATTTCCTGAAGTTTTATTTAGAATAATGGGGGGAAATTCAAATAAGGCAGACAGGAAAGAAACAAGAAGGAATTTATATATATTCATATCATGGAATATTACTCGGCCAATAAAGCATATTCAACACAAGATTTTATATAATATAGGAAAAATGGTAATGATATCATAAATGAAAAATCAGAACGTAAAACCCTATATATAGTATATTCTCTTTTTTTAAAATTTGTTTTAATGTTTTATTTATTTCTGAGAGACAGAGACAGACAGACAGCATGAGCAAGGGGAGGGTCAGAGAGAGAGGGAGATACAGAATCTGAAACAGGCTCCAGGCTCTGAGCTGTCAGCACAGAGCCTGACACGGGGCTCGAACCCACAAACCATGAGATCATGACCTGAGCCGAAGTCGGATGCTTAACTGACTGAGCCACCCACGCACCCCAGTATATTCTCAATTCTTAATCATATGAAGAAAAAGAAATGGAAGGGAGTATGTGGAGCCATTAATAAGTGATTGTCTCTGGGTAGTGAGATTATATTCCTTAGTCATTTCTGTATTTTTCAAAAATTTTACAATGGTTAAGTGTTCTTTGTAATCAAATAAGTTATTTTGAAAGGCATTAACTGTCTATATATAAAGTAGTAAATCAATACCTTGTTGCCTAGCTAACAATTTTTTATTTCTTGGTCAGAAAACACTATTTTTATGAGGTTTTATTTGGAAATAAATCAAAGACTGTCTTTTTCTTTTTAAAACAGCTGGATCAATGAAAGTCTCTGTGTGCTATTTTTTCTTAAAGCACTAGAAGGTTAAAATGAATCAGATTTGATCTTATGCTGTCTGATACTGGCAATAATACTTGCCATTTGTACAGTAATCTCCATGTTACAAAGTGCTGTCAGATGTATTATCTGAGATAGTCTTTACTACGATCCCAGGAAGGTATTTATTAGGTGGTATCATCCCAGAGGGAGCACAGAACTGGGGAAGCACTGGAGGGGAGACACAGATGAAGTAATTTGCACCCTTTCAACATTGCCTACTTTTGGGCAAATTTGATTCCAATTTTTGTTCTTGTTATTCCCTCTCATACATATATTTTGAGAGGTGGAGGATGGGTATGACCTTATTATTTTAGAATTACTCATTAACAACCCATAATTCATTTTTAACAGGTCACTAGACCTGGTTGCTAGAAAACCACCATGTCGACTAATATTTCATTGATTTTTTTTTCTTAATGGTGTGCTAGAGCTATATAAAGAGATATCTCAGAGTGTATGGAGGTTTATGTGCATGTGTGTGTGTATGAGACAGAGACAGAGACAGAGAGAGCCACTGGCTTCCAGGGAGTCACATGGGTTGAATGTTTCAGTGGAATTGATGGTGGTCATTGAATGGGCCTCCTTCCAGAGCTATTCTGGTCCTGGTCCTACTGCTCGGGCTGGATGTTCAGGGACCACATGACTAGAACCCAAGCCCAGCCTGGGCAATAGAGAAATAGAGATGAAACAGAGGAGGGTGCTGGAGTGGTGTTGAATAGCAGCTCTAATTTTGCTTTCTCCCCAGTGCTGGTACTGGGGCCTAAACACAGATTACTCCAATAAGGATGGGGCAGAGGCAAAGCCTGGGTTATGCAGGCCCATCCGTTCTCCCAGGATAGGTAAGTGGGAAGGGCAGGCCCCTCTGACCACCACCAGAGTTAGAGCCATCCTGGGCCACTCTCCCAGGAAGGAGGTGGTAACACCCCAAACTCAGGGCAGGGAGAGAGCCTGAGCCTCAGGCACGGCCAGAGGGCCCTCGATATTTTCAGAGGAACAGAGAAGCTGGGCTGTGCTGGCCAATTCTATGAAGTGCCAATTTCTAAGAAAGCCATTCTGAATCTGACAAATATTTAAAATTTGTACTATAGATAGAAATACAAATGTTTTGTTTAATATTTTCTCATATTCCCCTTTAATGTTTGTTTCTAAGTTAATAAAGTAATTTTCCACTTATTAAAATAATGCTAAATATCTTCCTAATGATATGCTTTCTCATATTATTATATGTGTTTTTTCTTCTTGTGTGCACTCTGTATTACAAGTAGGATTGTAGGACATTAGTCTTAGAGCTAGGGCTCATTTTCACTTGTGCTGACACTTTCTAACATTCAGTATCTCTTACTTCTATTCTGGCAATCCTTCTGATATACCCTAAGTCTAGTTATCCTTTTGATACACCCCTAACTTCTAGTCCATAGCCTTACTATAGTTATACTTACAATGTGGTGTTGCATAGTTGTACTAATTAATGCTCTTGACATTGTCAGGGCATGGGGTAGCATTTTTTCAGTTGGAGGAGATACCCAACATATTGGTAACCCCATTCACTTATAAGGAGAGTGGCATTTTATCGACATTTCCATTTCACTACCCCGGAATTCCTCGGTACAGAGCTCAAGGTCCAGAGGGCAGGGACGATACCCTGATTGGCTGGGCCCATGTCACAGAGCTGGGAAGTATGTGGTGCTACAGAGAACAGGTAGCTTTGCTTAGTGGCTGCTGCATACACTCCAGCCAAACCATTTCTCCTGTAACTGACTCCATAGATTATAAATGGGAAGCCAACCCCCTACCTCTCTTGGAACAAAAAACTTGCAAACACTTTTGTCTTTTGTCTTGTCATTGTCCTCCTCAAAGGCTCGAATGATGTTAATCTTGCACTTGTTCACAGGCTTCCAGATAATTCTCCTGCAGGAAATCCCGACACAATACAGTCTCCCTAGCATCTTTTCCAGAAGGTGGTTCCGTTGATTCAGTATAGTAAGGGTTTCTATATGTAGGGAGTCAGATAACTTGTTCTCAATAATCAGAGTACAGTAAAACTCATAAAGCTAATCTCACACATAAAAATTTTCATCTTTAAGCTTTTGTGATGCCTCAGGGTCATTATAATGAATATCCATAATTTTATTGCAGCTATTGAAAACTGATGATTAATAGGCTAGATAGTAACATAATAATATGTACAAGAGTTAACAGTCCCAGGAAATGGGGCATTACAGAAGTAAAGAAAGAAAATGGTAAAGAAAAAAAGCTTTCCTGGAGTAAAATTAAAAGAGATATTAAATGGCTCTCCCTGCAGCCATGCAAAGGGATGACAATTGATTATGAAGCATGCTGTGGGTTGTGGCCAGTCAGGACTAGGAGAGGAGAGAAACTGAAATAATAAATGTCCAGTAGATTATAGGCAAATCCCCACTGCTGCATAACAAATCAGCATGAACGGAGGGGCTGAAAACAACACACATTTATTAGGTTGCATAGTTCAGCAGTCTGGCATGGTGTGGCTGGGGTTCTCTGCTTGGGGCATCCTAAGACCAAAATCAAGGTATCTGCAGGGTTGCAGTCTCACCTTGAGCTTGGTGTCCTTGTCAAAGCCCTCACCACTAGGGTAGAATTCAGTTTCTTGTAGCTGCAGGACTGTAACCCCCACTTTATCGCTGGCTGTCACATGGGAGCTGCTCTCAGATCCTACAGACCACCTGCACCTGTCGTCATGTGGCCCTCTCCAACTTCAAAGCCACAGGAGAAAATCTGCCTCACTCATTCCTCATGCTCTTCAGAAAAAGCTCAGTCCCACCTAAGGGCTCACCTGATTAGGTCAGGCTCATTCCAGATTGCCTCCCTTTCTTGAGGTCAGCTTGTTTGGCCACTTAATTAAATCAGCAAAATCCCTTTGTAGCAGCACCTGGATTAATGACTGATTGAATAACTGGGAGAAGGTGTGTGCATCCCAGGGGCCGAGGGTTCTGGGGGCCCTTCTTAGAATTCTTCCTACCACACAAACCAAACTCTGGTAGAACATATGGGGCTTGGCAGCTACAGTAGAAACCAAAGCCAATAGGGATCATCCACTTGCATCTCCCGATGGAGCAAAGATTAGTGGATCCAGGGTAAGACTAAGGGCAGGATTAGGAAGTTGAAGCAATTGTGGAAGCAGTTTTAATGTTCTCATGTCATGTTGGCTGCTGCTTTGGGAGCCTTGAGCCCGCAGGCATTGCTTGCTGGGAAAAGGAAAGCAGGGTTCTGGAGTGAGCCAGACTCTCCTGACTGAAGCAAAAGCAGAACTTCCAAGATTGCCCAACACATATGTCTGGAGACAGAAAAGTGATAATAGCTTCATTTAAAAATAAATATATAAAAGAATTCAAGACATGTGGTGTAAAATAATGGTCAAAATATATAATTTTAATAGAAGATGTTTGGAGTTAAAATTTCTCATTTCTGAAGAATCTCACTTCATGATTAAGATTTATTGGCATGGAAGATAATAAAAGACTTCTTCACATGGGAAAATATTTCGATGATTTAACTCAGATTATGAAATCCAATGATGCATTTTAAGTGGAAGAGAAGGAACACTTCCCTAAAAACAACTACCCTCCAGAAGTGATGGAGTCTTCCAGTGTCAAACTCGCAAAGTTCAGTATTTATAGAAAAATTCACATGCCTTTAATTACAATAAATTCAGTTCCCAAGTAAAACTGTGCCATCTGGAAGATATTAACATCATTTACAACTTGTTTGCCTCCCTATTTCATAGAAAATTTTTACTTCTTGCCAACTTTCCACTGTTCTCAGGGGGAAAAAAAGGAATTACTTGTATGGATTGTCTCAAGATGGGTTTATACAGCAAGTCAAGCCATCAGGAAGTGACAGGTTTTTCTGGACACCTTTACTTCCTTTTTATTTATTTTAAATCTGTGTAGCTTTAAGCTTTTTTTCTAGAAAGATATTCTCTTCTCTCTGCTCCTCTCCTCTCAGCTCTCCAAAGGGAATAATTTCGAGTTTTTTAAGTTAGCTGAGTTTCTTTTAACCTGGTCCAGTGGACAGAGTTGGGGCAGGAAGCACTGGGGGCTTGTCTGGGCTCTGGACTTCAGTAGCCACTCAGGCACCTTTGGTCTATCAAAGTGTATCACTGTATTTGACCTCCCATAAAGTGTCACAGGGGTCAGTGAGGCAAGGAAGTGCCACCTGCCTGACCATCATGCAGCCAGTTTAGCCCAACTGGGACGACTGTGATACAAGTCTTTCCACTGTGCCACTTACTAGCTGAGTGCCTTGGGCAGGTACTACCCAAACTCTGAGAGCCTCTGTTGCTCACCTGTACAATGAACAACATGAGGATTAACCTACAGGATGATAGGAAAGGTTAGATTAGATAGTGAGTTTAATGACCTTTGCCAGGCCTGATATCCCTTCTCAAGTGAGGGTGGAATGCATGAGAAGGAAAGAGATGAATATATAGAAAAGTAAATGGCGCACAGCTTTGTTTTCCAAAAAGTATGCCACCCAGTTCAAAACAGATTGTGTATTTCAAGTAGTGCAGGAAATCTAACTACTGTTATCTCCCAGGGGGATCTATCAGTCAGATGACTAAG
Source organism: Hyaena hyaena (assembly GCF_003009895.1). NCBI lineage: Eukaryota > Metazoa > Chordata > Mammalia > Carnivora > Hyaenidae > Hyaena > Hyaena hyaena. The sequence goes on from NW_024081530.1 coordinate 389,963, forward strand.
TCTCAGAATATTACCATAACCTGTTATTCTGAAAAATACGATGTGGGATGGCAATAGGTCTTGCCCCAGTATTGCCACCGAAAATCAATAAATGAAAGCCATTGTCAATATTGGAATTAAAGAAATCAATTTGTATATAACCACGATACGTTTTTTTAAATCACTAAATCTGTTGAGTGTTTCCGCTGATGTACCCAACTGATTTAACGATCTGTAGTTGGATTAGTGCTAATAGCATGCAGTGCTGACTTTTCTCAAAAAGCCCTCATAATTGGTACAACGGAAGCACACTAGGTACAACTTCCAGTTCTAGAAAGGCAGTGACTCTGGCTTATAGTGTCACAAAATCATAATCCTCAAGTTTCCTTTTTCATTGTTTGGAAAAAGAAATAAAGTAATAATTCTATTTTAGACTATAGGACCTGAGGTGCTAATTTCAAGAATTTTAAAAATATCCTCCTGATTAATTAGTAATTATTCAGTGGGGATCTAGGTAGTTTGCATATCAGAGCTGCAGGAACTAAAGTTGGCAAATACTCATTTTTTAAAGTTTTTTTTTTCTTTGCAGGTTAATTACAGTAGAACGTTTTGGTGTCAGGTAGGTGAGATTATTCATTCTAGAATGGGGAAGTCCCTTACTCTGAAATGACTACTCACTTTTTCTGAAAAAATGGAAAGAAAAAAATGCCAAAGAAAAATAGTTCTAGTGAAACAAATTAGATTTCTTTTCCTTTTAGGGACACCAGGAGTGAAAGCAACATTAAGTTGAATTTTAGGATGGGCAGGGAGCACTCACCCAAGTTGGAATTCTACGATTCTGTTCAGTAGACCCTAGAGCTTACCTAGGGTACAAATCACTAAGCTGATCATAACCAAGAAACACAAATCTTTTAGGTATAGCTCTAATGCATTTATTTTTTTTAATTTTAAAATATTTTAATGTTTATTTATGAGAAAGACAAAAAGACTGTGCAAGTAGGGGAGGGGCAAAAAAAGAGGGGGACAGAGGACCCAGAGTGGGCTCTATGCTAACGGTGGAGAGCCCGACATGGGGCTTGAACCTATGAATCATGAGGACACAACCTGAGTCAAAATCAAATGCCCAATCAACTGAGCCACCCAGATGCCCTGGGGCCTAATCCATTTATGGTACTAGAATGAAATACATGAAATACGCTTGAGAAAAATAGATGAGGGTCATAGGGAGGTTTGCCTTTTCCTTAACCCCCAATGTTTACTGAAAGCAGCATACTGTTGACTTGCTATAAGTCATCTTTAGAGTCTGATGCATCCATGCTTACAGTATTTGTTCTTTTCTGGTTTTTGTTTTTTTATTATTTAAGGTTCTATTAACTCGAAAAGCAGGTGTATGAGCTGCACATGACTAGGCCACCTGTAGTTTTACTAACCTAGCATATATTCTGAACCCCCAAATTAATTTTTAATGCAGAGAATTTATGTAATGAGAATTGTATCTGTGGACATAAAATATGTTAAACATCAACTAGGGTTTCTTCTATATGACAACATGAAAGCCAGTTAAAAAAATATTCAGGGAATCATTGGCTATTGGCCTCAACATTAGTTTATATAATTTTTTCTTATCACTGATTTCCATTACAGACTCCGTAATTAATTGGTATAGAATAAGACTTGAACTCTCTCTGTGTTAGGAGCAAGCTCATGGAGGGAAGAAAGGATTTTAATGATGTAGGTGGCCTCATGATTTATACAGACCTTAAAGAGTAATTGTGTGTTTAGAAGAAAAGAAAGCAGTGGCCATAAACATTGTCAGTATCCTAAGAGCAGAAGCACCATCTAAGTTTAACCAGATGAGCACAAAGAGGGTCAGCTCGCTGAAATGGTTCTGTGGTGGAAGAATGGATTTAACTCAACCAGGAGATCAGGCAGCCTCCATCCTACCATCTAAACTCCTCCCTGACCCTAAGGTGTCTTTTATGGCCAGCTTCACAGAAAGGAAGAGGGAATATGGTCAAGTTTGCTGAAATAAAAGGGAGCATAAAGGGAGCATTTCCAAATACACTCTTCTCTTTAGCACAACATAAGCTAGAGAAAGGCATAAAAAATTTCCTCTTGATAATAGTAAAGACTCAGCTGTAAAAACAAGACAGGTAGGCAAAGGAGAGAGAAAGTTGTGCTTTATCTTCCTTACTTTGACTAATTATTCCATAAGCAAAGGTGACTTTTTTGCATTAAAACCAGAATACATGAAATGATTTAACATTTCATTATATGTAAACAGCCTACTTTCTTTGAACGCTTTTAACATAGAGGGCTAAAGTTTACTGCACTTTATCTATAAATAAAAGTTTATTTAGGGAATTGATGGTGTAAAATCACACGGAGAGACGGGAAGGAGGTTCTTCAGCATTTTAGTTCTTGAATTATTTGGGGGTAAATAAGTGCTCACTTACAAATGTACAATAAAACAGGCCCTTTGAGAATCCTTCCAGGGAAAATACTGCAAAATACTGCAGGTCCTTGAGATTGTGATATTACATTAAAAATACCCCATATTTCAGATATTTTGTTAATTGTGATTGCTTTTTTTCTCTAGTAATGGTAAATTACCTGATAATATTATTATTGTTTTCATCAATTTCCAGTCTATTGTTTGTCTTTTTTTTTTTTTTAATTAATGGAAGCAGAAATGGTGGAGAATTGGTCCTAAAAAAAACAATTTTTTTTCCCAAATCATATGGGAATGCTTCATGTCATAATGTTCCTTTTGTGAATATTCACAATTTATGTCAGTATATTAAAGGCTGTGAGAAGTCCCACAGGTCTGAAACCTTGATTTAACTTGGCTTAACCCAACATATGCCAATCTCATTGATTGTAAGAATCTTTTATTACATAATACCTGTGGAATATCTGATAAATATTGTTCATCAGAAAGTATTTTCAAAGTGCCATTTTGGAAAGTCACTGACTTTGAACTAGCCACAAGTCAGAAATAATAAAAAAAATCAGGAAGGGAATCAATTTTGTAAGTGATGACATAAATTTGAGAAGACAGAGATAACTTTGGCAACCTAATTCCTTCTTCTTTTCTGCCTTAAATGTTAGAATTTAATTTTAATCGGTGCTTGGAAAACTGTTTTAGCAACTGTTTCTAGCTAAACAAGTACAATGCTGATCCCTAAGACTGCCTATACTTGGTAAGATAGGCTTGACCACGCCTGACAGATCCACTTGGCATAGATGACTTCAGTTTGCCTCTCTGAGAGCAGGAATTGAGAATGTCCTGGTTTTTACTATGTAGTTCATGTTATGGTGAGCACCATGAAGAAAAGTAGCAAAATTTCACAGTGGGAAAAGGCCTGAGAGATAGGAGACCAATACTGCATTTTATAGGGGTACCTGGGGGGCTCAGGTGGTTGAACATCTGACTCCTGATTTTGGCTTAGGTCATGATCCCAGGGTTGTAAGATCAAGCCCCCCATCTGGCTCTGTGCTGAGCATGAAGCCTGCTTAAGATTCTCTTTCTCTCTCCCTCTGCTCCTCTCCGCAACTCATGCACTCTCTCCTTGTCTCTCTCTAAAATTAAAAAAAAAATTTCATTATATAGATGAGAAAACTGAAGTCAAGAACACTTAAGGGGAGTGGAGCAATATTTCAAACCCAGATAACAGAAGAACCACAACATTCTACTGTATTTTGATGAAAGAGAAACCATTACATCTCACTTGTGAGGAGATGATGAAAAGGGTCTTTATGCTCATCAAAAATTACTTCCAGTTTGAGATTCCTACCAAGGGACTGCTCAGTCTTGCTCCAAAGCGTATAGGAAGAGGAGATGCACTGAGTCCAGACAGGGAGTTCATTCCATCTTTGTGTACTGATGATTATTGTGTGTTCCTTGTTTTGCCTTGGATCTGTTCCCTCAATAAATGCTTCTTCAGTATTTAATGTAGCTTCCATCTATTATCCTAAGACCACATTTAATTCTTCCTCCACATGAGAGCTCTTCAGGTATCTGTGGATAAGCATCACAACCCTAAAGTCTCTAACTTTTTTTGTATTGTAAGAGTAGAAAAAAATTAAAGAACCCATATATGAGACTGACACCTTTGAAAATAGGCAAACGTACAGATAAATAAGGAAATCACTTCTAAAATTGCACTAAGATTGCTGAGACAAGCTTATTTTAGCAATTATAAGGATGGTGAGCACTTTGAGAGGTGCATATATATTTCAAACACTGTAATGTTGTGGGCACTTGGAGTAGTGTCGGTGCCATGAAAGGCAGGGTGTGTGGCTAGACTTCTATTCTCTCTTCCACACCCCACTATGCCTTCCTTCTCCCTCCATTCCCATACTCTCCAGCCTCTACCCTTCCTATTGATTTGGGGCTAGGCAATCTTGATGCAGGGTCTTTCCTATTGACAAATTGTCTCTGTGGAGCAGGGACCCAGGAAATGGAGGGAGGTATAGGGCAGAGGAAGGGCTGATCTAGGTCTCCCCATGGATGGAGCCAGAGGGCCAAAAACAAAACAAAACAAAACAAAAAGCCCAGGTGACCATTTAACACAAACATTTTCCACATTCACTTTGAGGGTTGGCTTTCTGATGCCAGAGAAAGAATATAATTTATTCTGCTGATTTTTCTTTTACAAACTAGGCACACCAGCCAAGAACTTCCAATGCTGGACTGAGAATGTTCCTATTTTTGTAACTGTTAAATTTGTATGCTGAATTTTCTCTTACCCACTTCCTCTTCACACTACTATGTAATTTCATGCCAACGGATAGTCCCTTTAACATTTGTGTATGTGTGTGTGTGTGTGTGTGTGTGTGTGTGTGTGTGTGTGTAATACAGCAATATTATTGCTATATTGTAAAAATTCCATTGATTCAGGATATTTTTCCTAATGACAGGTTGTAATAATTCACCTCGCCAGACATAGGTGAAATACACATTTTCTTTTTAATTTTTTTTTAGTTTTTTTTTTATACGTTAGATTTTAATTTAATTTTTTTAATGTTTTTGTTTTTTTCTAGGAGAGAGAGAGAGAGACAGCGTGAGCAGAGGAGGGTCAGAGAGAGAGGGAGTCACAGACTGAAACAGGCTCCAGGCTCTGAGCTGGCAGTCAGCACAGAGCCCGACGCGGGGCTCGAACCCACGAACCGCGAGATCATGACCCAAGCGAAAGTCGGGCGCCTAACCGACTAAGCCACCCAGGCGCCCCAATGTGGGGTATTCATTTTCACTAATTAAGCACACACATAGCCTTTATAATTTTTAAACCTTAAAATAGGCTTTTTAAAGTTTAAAATCAAATGACCTTTATATCAATTTCTTACTGCCAAATTCCTCCCTAATTATTCACTGATGAACATATACTCCAGAAACACAGGTTAATAGTTCAAATACTATCAAAGCAGAAGGAATGTTGGGTTTGGCAGCCATTAAAAATAATAACTTCAACTTGATGTTTTTCTAATTTTTCTTCTTTAAAATCCAATGTCTTCAAAAATACTTGCCCCTTAATGTGTGACAGACATGTTAAACACAGGCTGTATAAATGTTTGAACAGTAATAATATTGATCTGTTCAATGGAAATGTTCTGTGTAAATGGCAGACCATTAGCAAAAGCTTTGATTTTTACTCCCATTACGCTTTGCAATTAAAGAGGAAAGTATTCTTAGCATGTGTGACACATATATGTGTATATATAATTTTTGGTGAAAAAAGAATAATAGCTTATATTTATGCAACACTCTTTTTCTGCAAAGCTGAGGGAGCTTTTACACTTGGCATTGTTTTACAGGTTTGAAAGGGAAGACTGAATAGGTGGTGTCTGTGACACGTGAGGGTGTCTTTACTACAGCTATGTCCACATCATGACTAGAGCAGCTGGTCGATTTTGTTAAACTACTGGTGTCACAGATGATTCTTTACTGAACTGACTAATGAATCAGGTGAATTAACTCCTGAATTGTTCACCTAGAGTCACACAGAAGCTCCTGGAATAGAGTCAAGAGTATGAGTGGAAGTATAGACAGAGCCGACTCCTCATCCTTGGCTCTTGACCTCACTGTCAGGGACCAGAAAGTGAACCAATAGCATGGATGCTAGACAGAAAGTCTAAGAACTTGAAGTTGTGCCAGTTGAAGATGATTCAGGGATATTTTTCTAGCAGGGTGTTTTCCACTGCCTCCTGAGCATGCTCTGCTCATTCAGTACTTCAGAGCTGGCTCAAGGTACAGTCAGCCAGGCTCTTCTAGGGCTGCAAACAACATGGCGCATCTCCCTTTTGTTCTATCCTGGACTTTTGAAAAACAGTGTTTAAATGCAGATAGAAGGAATGTTTATGATGGCCTAAAAAAAGGCCCATAGAGAAATGGTAGGGTAGAAAGAATGACTTGAAGGCAAATGCATGTCCAGGTATTAGCTGCAGGGTCTTCGTTTGAAGACACAAACTCAAAGAGCTTTCCCCTGGCTAGTTCTGTGGGTCTCTGCTTCGAGCCTCTCTGTCCAGTCACCATTGCTCGGATAGTACTGCTCTTCCAAAGACCAGCGATAACTTCCCTGCCACCCCTCACCTACGAATAACTGCACAGAATTGTTTTGTCATCTTTTCCTAAAAGTTTCTCTTTTCTTATTTTTGCCAAACCAAATTCCATTCTTTCAAAGCTCAGCTCAAGTTCATCTGTTCTGTGAAGCTTTCCTTATAGTCGGTCATCCGTGGATGTTTCCTCAATTTGAATTTAGGGAGCCCTTAGGTAGCCAGTACAGACCAGGTAATTATATTTGCCCAGTGTTGCCCTGGAATTGTTTTTTAGGTATTGCCATGCCCTAGTTTTTTTTTCACCCCCCCGGTAAGATTTCTGGTAGGTAGAAAATATGTCTCTCTATTTATCTCTTGTTTATGAGAATCAGAAACAAAACTGCCTCCCTGGAAAAAAGTTCATGCTTACAGAGAAGATGAATAAAGAAGAGAAACCAGAATGAACATCACATAAGTCAGGTAGTCCAACTCTTTGGTATTGATATTTTAACAACATTTCAGCTGAATTGTCTAATTTGTTTACTAAATGGTTCTGGAAGAAAACATCTTACGCTCTCAGAAACTTTTTCTACAAAGGATATCAATCACTGTGGGGAAAACTCAAGACCCTGGGTGGTTCTGCTTTTGTTCCAATTACATTAAACCTTATTAAAATAGCCATCACTACAACAACACCTCTGCAGAGGAGGATGCCAAATACTTAGGGGCATAGTCTCATCTACCGTTCTGGGATTTGGGTACCTAAGTCCTATTAGTGATAATAGGTATTACGTCTATAAATCCCTAGTTGCTCTGTCAATCCTGTTTCGGTTTCCACAGGTGGAATGATGATTCTAATGAGGTCCAGGTCTTCAAGATTCTATTTAGAAAAATAAACTGTTTGGATCTCAACTTTTCCATGATCTCTGGTAGTGTTACCAATAAGGGCAGCATTTATGCATTTCAAATTGTATGTAGTAATTCATTGTCTTTTAAAGAAATTTGCTCCACATAAAGTCTCAATCCAACTGACATTAGTGTGTGCTAGAAACACATTCAAATGGTAAAATGTGCCTAATGAAGCTGTTAATTATTTTCTTCCCGTTATGTTCCTTCTCTGCATTATCACTCTTGTCTACTTCCTTCAATTAGGGGACAAGCATCAAAAGGTTTCAGAGACTTTATCACTAATCTTCTGAGTGCACTACACACAATCCATTCTCTTCTCTCTAGTGCGTGAACAAAAAATTCACCACCATTTGTACTTAAGGTCAGTATCTGTGGAAGCCAACATTTTAGACTATTTTTTTTCCATCATTTGAATTTCAAATTATTATCCTCAAATGCTTTTCACCCACTTTAAATCTGGAGCCCAAGGAGAATAGCACGACCGGTTATAATAATCTTTGCGATACGGCTTAGAGATGTAAACTACAGGTTTGTTCTTTCATTCTTCCTTTTCAGTATCTAAGTAGCATTACAGTGGAATATAAGTACAGGAGGCACATTGCAAGTGAGAATGTATATAACATATGTGGGGTGTCTGTAGGTACATACATCCATGTAAGCGTGAACATAAATATAAAAGATTACAATCTTATCTTAGGAAGATTCATTTATAAAACAAAAAGATTCCAAATCCATGCTGATTTATACAAAATGTTGTCATTTGGAGTTGATTTTGTGTGCCTCTGTTACCAAGAGGTTTTCTTATCCATAGGAGCCACCAAGGCAGTCGAGGATGACTGACACCACTTAATCCAAACCAAAGAACTGACAAATGATTAATTCCAGTAGTTAGATGATTAGCCCTATTCGTGAGGTCACAACCTTGACTGCCACTAACTTGCACCTAAACTCCTCAGGAAAGGTAAGGAGACTTGAACAAGCCATTTTTAAGGCCAATTCAGTGCAACTGCAACAGACCCTGTATTCTGTGCATGCCTCCAAGGAGTCCGATTTCCAGTTTTGGTTAAATTAGTTTCATATCAGTCAATACTTGTTTAAAAACATGTCATAAGTCTCTGTGGCTTGTGCATGCTTCAATTACCTCTGATTATTACATCAAGATTCACAAACAAGATACAGGAGTCACTCTTATTTACGCAAAATGCTATTGCAACAAACTGAAATTCAATTTCAGCACAGATTGCAGTAACCTATCAAAACAGAGCAAGTGGAGAGGAAGTGGGCCTGGAGGTGCACCAGGCCATTGTTAAATGCAGGATGGCATCTCACCTAATAATTTAAACATGGTCTTGTGGCCTGACATTTTTAATGCTTTCTTGATCTCTTTCTTCTGGCTCTTGTGTCGTTCTTTGCCACTGCAGGGTGCAGTGAGTTGCAGGTTATGGATTAAATATCAACCCTCTTCTGCCAATAGCACTTTTAGGAGGGGAAAAATGATTGGGTACTTTTATAAATAGTCACGCCGTAGGTGTCCACAGAAAGCAATGTTTATGCAGGGCTTTTAAAAGCTGCCTGCTTTTTAGATACAAACCAATCCATAAAACTGCCAAGTTCAAATTTTCAGCTATTATCTGGGCAATACGTCTCGGGCACCTTGATAGGCTGAGTGGACATTTTTGTCGGCACACATTAAGATCCCAGCCTTAACTAATGCAATCTGGTTCTAAAAATTAATTTAACTTACACAAATGCCCTGATAGGCAGCCCATGGTTCTCATTTACTTCCATTGCATTTGGAATAAACTAGAGGGTTAAGAATTCTATGCTTGAGGCAACTCTGACTCTGAAGAACAGAACATACACAGATTTCTCCCATCATTTGTTGCTTCAGGGCAAGAAAAAAAGAAAGCCACTGTAATTTGGAGACAAGACTTTTCCAGACAACTATGAACAACGGCAACCATAGCGCGCCACTAAACAGAGCTGTGTTGTGGAGACGTGGAGTGCAGTAAGACATCTGTGGAGAACATACAGTAGATGCAAACAGAATCTTCAAAAGAGTGTTGGCATGAATTCTAGAGAAAATTCAGAGAGCTTACAAACTCGTTTATAATAAACATTTAAAAGATGGGTCAAAAAGTGTTTCCTGGAATCAGAGAGTCAATTAAATGGGGAAAAATTTAGAAGATATATATATCTATATATCTCCTCTCTCTCTGGCTCTCTGTCTCTCTCTCTCTCTCTACACACACACACACACACACACACACACACACACATATCTATCTTATGTATATAGTCACATATATGCCATATATATAATCATACATATATATTGCCATATACTATATAAAGAGACAGAGGGAAGGAGGGAGACAGATTTATATATATCTATTTTAAAGTTGTAATGACCTTGAAAATTGTCTGTTTGATCTCCTTATTTTTAAATATGGAAACTGAGAGAACAGTGGAGTAGCCAAAATCACAGAGTGAGTTTTAGCATCTTGATACCCTATCTACTATTTTTCCACAGACTTCCCAAGCACATTTTTCACTTGTACCGTTTAAGAATGCAAACTTTCTCTACAAGTTTACTTCTGTCCTGATTTTTCTCAAACAATAGAATTGTACAGTTGTGGGCTCTCTTGTTTCTCTAGCATATGTGTGAACACCAAGCAAAGTGATTTTTAAACCCCCACTTGAAAAAACAAATGTTTTCAAGCCTTCTGATGGGCTCAGTTAATGTTTAGTTACAAATACAGGAGGAGAGGAAATTAAGTTTTCTATGCCTGTACCATTGTGCTGACTTTGACCCTGAATCTTAATGGGCAGAGAAAGGCATTTGAGCATTTTCGTGGGAATCAACATCGAAGGGCTTGAGTTCATTTACAACCTAATCCAGTTCAGGCAGATGAGCAGATTTGTGTCTGTCCTATGTTTAAAACCCATTGAAGAAAGAAATTCCACAGCTTCCCTAGTAACTTATTCCTGCATTCTATAACCTCTACTTCGAAGAAAATTTTTGAAGGCAGTTCCAATCTGTTTCATTTCAGTTTCAGAACATTTCTTCTTTTTTTCCAATTTATTTAAATGTACTCATGCACATATACTTAAATAACAAATCTACTTTTATCCCAGAATACTTAGATTCTCTATTTCTTTTCAGATGAGATAAGAAACATTTATAAAATACAGTCTTTAATACAGTAATCTGGACAGGAACTTTTCCAGGCTTTTCCTTCCCTGGAATGCTTTTGGCTCAGCCGATTTTGATTCTAACATCTTTAGTAGATATCTTGGCTTCCAGTGTGGAAGAAAACAGAGACAGTGTGCATCCTTAGAATTTTACAACCTGTTTGGACTATTACATCTTTATAATGGTGATGGTGTATTTAATCACACACAATTTGTTTCATCATGCTAGAAACAAAGAAAGCTATCACGAACAAGAATTACAGAAGGGAATTTGGAGGGCATCTTCTCCGACCCCTAAATATTACAGATAAGGAAAGTAATAAGGAAGGCCCCTAGTAAGTGATGTGACTGCTACAGGTCATACAACCAGCAGACTGCAACAGAGTCAGTAGTGGACTCTGGATTCTCTCTCCCTGTTCCAGCACTTCTATTAAAACACACTCACTCAGCATTTAGCAAGAGGGAGAAGACAGAAAACATATTTGTTATCTTTGAAGGAAGAATGCTTGGCATCTGCTAACAGCATACACGCACATGCACACACACACACACAGGCTCAAAATCCACAAAAATCTCCTAAAACATAGCTGATTTGTGTGATAGGGATGTAGCATTATCATCATACTGTGGATTTATCAATTTTTCCATTACCATGTGAATGAATGAATTTCATCCATACCCAATGTGTAGTCCTTTATCCATCACAGTTGTAGTGTGGATAATGTTCCTTCCTCAGACAACTCAAAGAGGTCACTAATACCAGTTAAGTATATGTTTTACTTCATGTTACTTTGAACAATACCATGTGTGAGCAAATTCAACAAAGTAGAACTTTATATAAAATCAGAGTGGGCTTTGCAACCTCAAGTTAAAATCAGTGTATTTCTGGGGCGCCTGGGTGGCTAGTCAGTTAAGCGTCCGACTTTTGCTTAGGTCATGATCTCGCGGTTTGTGGGTTCGAGCCCCGCGTCGGGCTCTGTGCTGACTGCTAGCTCAGAGCCTGGAGCCTATTTCAGAGTCTGTATCTCCCTCTCTCTCTGACCCTCCCCTGCTCACGCTGTCTCCCTCTCTCTCTGACCCTCCCCTGCTCATGCTGTCTCTCTCTCTCTCTCTCTCCTAGAAATAAATAAAAATATTTAAAAAAAAAAAGAAAGAAAAAATCAGTGTATTTCTTTCAATATAAGATGTTGATCACTTATGGATTTTTATGTATATGCGACGTTTTATGTAGTGGTAAGATCCCTACATTTCTCAAATGCTTCGGGTTATGCTCTTAGAATGTGAGAATCGTAACAAAGTCTAAAGTGACATCTAACTTCCTGCTAATATATGTAAGTCCTTATTCTGGGTGTGATCTTTTTTACAGAATAATGCTTCAGTAAAACTCATTTCTAGCAACTGCTGAGAGATACAAGGGGCCAGAAGAATAAGCATTGGAAAGTTAATGAGGAAGAAAAGCAGTAATAAGCCACTCTTGAGAAATCCTGAAGGGTTCACCCGCTATAAGTGAGACCTGGGAGAAAACCGACATCCATTTTGCATCTGAGCAAAATCCATAATATTAAACAAGGAGCATTTCCTCAGTGCCATAGCAACCAACCTGCTGAGCTGCCAGGGGTGACCACCCAGCTGAAGCCGATGCAGTGGTAGGACAGACTTGGTCAAAGAGTTGGGAGGGAATCTGCCATTAAACAGTGGAGTGATGCTGGGCAAGTCATTTGGCTGGTGTGGGCCTTTGATTTCTCATCTGTTATCTTAAAGGTATTGCCCAAGAAGGACTCAAAGGCCTTTTGCATTAACAACACACCAGGATTTAAAAATAATCATGTTGGTTCTGGTTTTATCATAGCTCTGATCAAGGTCAAGAGCCTGCGACTTGCCCTGTAACCATCTCCAATATGTCACATATAGGCAGTTGGACCTAAGGCCAGTCATTCTTCAAGTATCGAACAGTTATAAAAGAATTTAAAATGTTGGGGCTTTCCTTCTGAGGATTGTCTTTTAAAAACCGCACTGCAAATATATTCTAGATCACCTAGATAACCATCATATAAGGAACACTGCAATGTCTTTTTATGGTCATGTGTGTGTTTGTGTTTATGATTAAATAAGTAAGAAGTGCAGATCACCTGAAGGCATGGCTCCCTGTGTAGACAAAGGCTTCCCATTCATTCAAACAGACACAAGTGGTTGGGATGAGTCATACTGGATAACACAGGAGGAACATAGAACTGAACTCTAAAGCACTGGGATCCTGGCCATTGGCACCATGGTCTAGTCACTGGGGAACTAGTAAGCAGTAGTTCACAAGTGACAACTCTAGAAATAAATAGGCAGTGAGGAATGTTTCATTAACTTTTCCAACATAATATTTTGGGCTACAGCATTAAATCAAGCCATTGTTAGTACACTATTACTTTAAACCACCATCAGTGGCTAAAACAAATTAAACAATAAAAAATTTAAAACAAAACAGCAAAGACCATGCTAGTAGCTAAAAGGGTGGTCCATTGTGCTGAAACTCAAGGAAATTAAGTTAATAATAAGTAAAGTATAAAACTGCAAACCCATCACACTATTATTATGTTACCCAGTGACAGGGATTTTGTTTCTGCCAAATGCCATAATTCATCATGTCAAATTGATGTTGTTATCTGAGTGTTTTGGTTTTGTTGTTATGTTAAGATTAATGTGTAAACTTGCATTGTTTTATTTATTCTATGGGAATGCTAAGCATAAATAAAGCATGAACACATGTTTGTACATATATAGTAAGCAATATAATAATAAAATAATTTTCAACATGAATGGTTGGTGGGAATGCTTTTCTTGAAAGGGGAATTAGTATATTCCTTAAGTTCTGGAAACTCTTTCATCTGTATCCTCAGGCTTTTCAGTGAGGGCAGGAACCGACAGCTAGACAGGAAGGTCTGTTTGAAGGCATGCTGTCCCTGGTCCACTGACCTCTCTAGAGGTTAGTTTGATTGTTCTGGAACTCTCCATCTCCTTTTCCTTTTAGTTATTCTAAATATACCTATGAAAAATCATTCCTTTCATCTTAATCCTACTTCTTATACCCAAGCCAGCCCAGAGCCAGCTGGAAACCAGCTTGTTCTTTGATGAGAAGCACAAGAAGTTTCTGCACTCTCAGGGTAGGCCTGGATGCAGACAGGAGAGCCAGGAAGGTTGTTCCGGAACAATCATTTCACGAGAGTGGCACAAGAAGCCTGTTCTTACTCTAGAGCTGCAGGGGAAGAGGGGAACAAGGAATCTGGCAGCCGAGTGCTCCAAGGCCACGCACCAACCAAGTTCGGTTTAGGCAAGTCAGTTCCCTGGAGGGCACCCACTGGGCCATCAGAGCCCAGACAGGATTAGCATGTCAGTCCTAATAATCCAATCTAAACATAGAAAAAGCTTTCCTTCAGTGCAACTTTAAATATTCTACAAATTGATTATAAATTACAAATTTGAAGTCTACACAATCTGTAATATAAAACTAACACTAAACACTATTGTCTGTGGTGATGCCATATAATTTACGGCAAATTTAGTTACAGTCACAGCCTGCGTGTCTTGTTATACAAAGCAGCACACTCTTTAAGGGGTGACAATTTCATCCGTAGTCTATTAATTAACAGTTTTCTTCAAGGATGTTCCTAGAAGCCATTTGCTATAAATTTCTCAGTTTCTTTAGATTTTGATTGAATAGAAATATGGATTCTGAAATATTTCTGGGGACTCTGCAGTTTTTACTTACCATCTTGTATCTCATGTAGTCAAAGTACACTCTGTTTCAGCAAGCCTACTTTTCCTTCAAAAGGAAAAAGCCTACTTTGGGCCTCAAGGTAGGGTTAACTTCCTTAAATTGTTCAGACTTGAGAAGAGAGAGAGGGGAGGGAAAAACAAGACTGCCTTCTCAGGGATCTCCTGAGATCCTGCAGTCAGATAGATCTCAAGGCTCTAGAAAATTAGACTCGGGGGCACCTGGGGGGCTCAGTTGGTTAATTGACTGACTCTTGGTTTCAGGTCAGGTCATGATCTCAAGGTTTGTAAGTTTGAGCCCCTCATTGGGCTCTGTGCTAGTAGCATGGAGTCTGCTTGAGATTCTCTCTGCTCCTTCTCAGCTCATGCTGTGTCAGTCTCTCTCAAAATAAATAAACTTAAAGAAAAGATTTAAAAAAAAAAAAGAAAATTAGACCCTTGGACACTGCTCTAAGAAACATTCTTAGGAATTACATTATTCTCTGAAAATGAGTACTACAGTTTCCTATTAATAATATACTGAACAACTCACATTATCCTGCTAATCTTGCTCATATTGGCAGGAATGAAAATGTACCTGCTTTTCTGGAGCCAAGAAGATTTTTAAGATCTTGGGATCCCTAGGAAATTTTTTTTCAGTTGGTGATAGCAAATTTTAAGAGAACTATTTCCAGCACTTGTCCCCAGAGCAGCATGTAAAAGTCACATTAAACTTCTTTCTAACTTGGGTGTCTCTGGGTGTCTAGGGACTTACCGGCCAGTGGGCTCTTGCTGTTCCTACTCCACTGGGGGACCTGAGGGGTCTGCCTGCACACAGCCAACTCCCACTAGCCCCTGTCCATTCTTCACAGTCCCTTGCCCTGAGAAGAGCTTGATGAATTTTCAACCTCAGAGTCGAAGGGCCCATTTAATGTCCTCACCTTATATCGTCCTCAATTCCCAAGATCCCAAGTGCTTTTCAGTTACTGCCCAGGAAGTAAGCACATTAGTACCAGTCACATGGTCAGAGGCTCTGGGACCTCCACTCAGCTGGGAGGGACCACAGGGTCCCATAATTTAGTATCTGGTCAGGTAGCATTGACCCTTCGGTGGTCATGGCACCAGAAAGAGCTGGCTTCAAACCCTTGTTCTGCCACTACAAGTTCTGTGGTCTTAACTTTTAACTTTTTTATACTTCATTTCTCTTTTGTAAAATGGGGATGACAATATCTTGCAGTGTGCTTGTGAGGATTAAAGATATACACATACCGTCAGGCATGCAGTAGACACCACAGGAACTGTAACTGCTATTGTTATAGGCCGAGGGTGGAATGTTGCCAGAATGGAAACCCCATATTCTTCCCACTAATCAAAATACTCCCACCACCACCACTGCTATTACCACCCACTATTCATGAGCATTTACTTGAATAGTAAATGTGCCAGAAGCTTTTCTAGGCACTTGCTCTGTATAATCTCATTCCATACTCCAATAACCCCACAAGGTACTATTTTTAGGTCCACTTTGTCCTTGAGAGAAATGAGGCTTAATGAGATTACATTGCCCAAAGTCACAGAGTAAGTGTCTGACCCTGGGTCAGCGTGGCCCAGAGTAAAAGCTCTATAAACCATGCCCTACTCTTTCTAGAGGCTGAACCAAATCTGCCCTAGCCCCCACCATAAAAGCATTGTGTCCTTTCCCCCAGAACCATCCCTCCCCAGACCCCCTGTCTCTCCCAAGCAGGGGTCCATCAGCCATGCAGGCTGTCCTGTGGGTCAGAGGCATGGGTGCTGAGATGGGGTCTCTGTTTGTTCTGCTCACCAGTACTGTCTCCAATCCTTGCTTGAGCACCATCCCCAGGCTCTTAGCTCGGATATCTGAGGGCCCAGTATTAGGTGTTTTTTTAAAATCACTGCAGGGACACCAGGGTGGCTCAGTCGGTTGAGTCGGACTTTGCTTCAGGTAATGATCTCACGGTTCGTGAGTTCAAGCCCCACATCAGGCTTGCTGCTGTCAGACTGTCAGTGAAGAGCTTGCTTTGGATCATCTGTTCCCTCTCTCTGCCCCTCCCCCACTTGCATTCTCTAAAAAATAAATGAATAAACATTTAAAAAATATAAAAATAAAAATTTCTGCAAGAACTTATTCAGTAAGGTGCAATAGGTTGAGAATAACGACTGGATCCTGGTTGGCTTGACAGTGCCTGTTGAACTGTAGGGAATCACTAGCCTCCCTGTTTTCCCCATCTGAACTCTGTTATCATACGGTCTCTTATTACCTAAAGAAATTTGTGAAAAAGGAAAAGATTTACCTATGTGACTTGGAAAAGTCACTTGAGAAAGTTCATGCTCTAAAAAACTTCCTTCTGTCTCCTATTTCCTACTAAATGAAGATGAAGAACTTGACTTTCAAGATGTCTGAAATCTTCACAGTCCTTGGTCCTTGGGGGTCCTGGGCAGCCTGTCCCCTTCTTTCCTCCACTGCCATGGGGACACATTGTGTTAGTTTCAGTATTAAAATGTTTCCAATGACCAAATAATGTCACTCCTTTAGATTAGTTTTCCCAAGAACAAGAAAACACCTTCTTATTTTCATTGACCTAAAAACAAATAGAATTTCTACCCATTTTGAGTGTCCACCTGGACTGAGGATGATAAAGTCAGGAATGCCAATGTCCAGAGAAAAGTGCATCTGGGTCAGGAAGAAATATTTTCAGGTACCAATATGTCACTGTCTCAGGTGGGAACCCTGATTCTCTACTTTGGACTGTGGCCAGGAGAGGCTCCTACCTGTTGGCCAGGGCCCACTGAGGACTGAGGCAGGAGTACGTGGTAGAAGGGGGCTGTGGGCACTTCTGCCTCTGTGCCCATGGCTTGTCCTCCCATGTGACTGACTATACTTCATTCTGTAAGGCTGCTGCCAGGATCTCTCCTGCATGTGAGCTGAACCAAGCCCAGTGCTAGCAGACAATTCCACATAGATGCACGTGAATGTTGTATCATTTGAATAAGTGAGAGATGCTACCCCATTCTCACCGGGGTTATGCCTGTAGTCAAGATGAGCAGCGTTGCAGGGACGTGTGTGGGAAGCACTACATTTGGAGGGCTTGAAAGCCCCACTGTTTAGTTCCTGTGTCCTGAGATTATATTCAAGATTTTTCCTTCAGTCTGAAGTTAGGGAGGTAGACAGCACAAGGCTGACCTTTGGAGTGGGATTTTCATAAAATAAATAAACTGGATGATGGCATATAAAAGTTATAAACCTCTTTAGAATGCCATATGTGAGCAACTTGTAAACAGTCCATAAATATCACCTGCTGGGTGCAAGTCAAGGAGGCTGATGCAGAATTCTGTACTAGCACATTTTCTGCAACATGGAGCCATCTGGTAATGACAATTTATTCTCTAGTTGGCATAGGACTACAATTATAAAACATGTTACTACTGACTTCTGTCTGGAAACAGATGATCTTGGCTCACCCTGTAGTGTGGGATACAGAGCTGAGTGGGTGTGACTCAGTGGTCACATGCAGGCTGGATGGGTGGAGCCAGGAAAGGGAATAAAAGATTAGTGGGGCATTTTGTGGACATCCCCATCCACAAGTGGGAGTTCAACAGCCACCACCACCACCACCACACATACACACAGTTTTTGAAGCAAGAAAATTTGTTCCTTTTATAGTAATGTCTAATTTTGAGCCAGTTTTTAGAAAAGAATTCACAACCCTCTATGTCATTCTTGGAGAACAGAATGTAGAAAAAGCATTGTGAATAACAATTTCATCCTTTATCTACTTTCATTTTCGATCTTCTCATTACTAATTCTAGAATAATTAATTCTACAAAGGATAATAAAGTCTTTCCCAAGTTCCATTTCACATAGAAATTAATGATAATAAAAATAATGAAGTTTGATAGTCTTTTCTCCCAAATAGACTTAGCACAGAATCTCCATGCAGGGAAAATATACAACTCAGATTTCGCCAAAGTGGAGAATAATGTGACAAGGGAAACCAATTGAAGAAAAGGTGGGCTAATGGCTGTATTATTACAAACATGAACAAAATCTACAGACATATTTTAATGTCATTATCCCCTTCCCACCTCCCACAAACATTTCCAATTATACTTTTAATCAAGAGTTCCCTCTCCTGTTGTTACTTCCTGCCCTTCTGGGTCCTTATGATATGTAGTTTCCATCCTGGTCTCATCCTGTTTGCCCCTCCGCGTAAAAGCCAAGGAGCCTGGCCCACAGTCTGCCAAGGCTTTTCAAAGCCCCAGAAGTCTGTAAACAGGAAAGATTTCCTCTGAGGCGGAGGGCCCTTCCTTGATCAAAAGATGGCTTTTGGATAAGGACTTCCCCTCAGTTTTTTGCTATTAACACTTTGCAGGTCAGATGTTCTCTTGGAGGGCACTTTATTACCATCCATGGCAGAGGTGCTGGCATCTTGCCAGGAGTGCCAGGGCCACACAAATTGCAGGAAGAGTAAGTTGTAGCTGCTCTGTCTGTTAATGAGGAGGTGGGGCCTGGAAAATAGTTAAGATTTCCTCTGAGCAGTGGCCCAGGCCTGGAGCCCCATCCTGATTAACAGCCAAGGAAGGCAAGCTGATCAGATCTATTCACAGTACAAAGAGGGACAGGGGAGCCATGTGAGGTGGTCTGGCAACTTTGGGGACCTCAACGTTTAGAAATAAGAATAATAACTGTAGACACAAAGATTGCTTTTATCCCTGTGGTTAGTAAGTGCCCTGAGACCAGTTCGAAACTTGCTTTGAGAAATGGGAGCACAGTCAATGACGTGAAAGGTAGAGACGTCATTCCATGCAAAAATTCTGGGTATGATTGTAAAGTAAACTTTATTATTTTATAAGTCACAGCTCATATTTTCAAAGTTGAGTACATCTTTGTCCAAGATAGTTAATCGCCCCTCTGTAATTTCATTACTATCTCCCAATTTCAGGCAAAATCTGTCCCTTCACAGTGGCGAGATTTTGCATTCCTTTCTAGTTAATCACACCTGTGTGTGAACCTCATTATGTAAGAGTGAAGTGAGAGAGAGCAATCAAAGCTATCAGTTACCTTCTTTCTAAATTGGACAAATAGATCAAAGTATACCCAAACAAACAAACATTTCTAAAAGACCTTCCCTCTTGTATTGCTTATCTGTAGAAGTCATTCTTCTTTTTAATTACCTGACAAGGAAAAACGGGTGCTTTGAATTCTTATCACACATTCCTCTGTAACACTCAGCTGGCACTTCCAAACTGCCTTGTTTCATTTGCTATCTCATTATTTGGATAAACTCCATCTTCTAAACAAGATGATAAACTTTTAAATCCTAAGGGATGCATCCCAGGGTAAAATTCTTTGTCTCTGTGTACCATACGGTCATAGGTAGTACAGATCAATAACAATTTCATGTTTAAACTCTACCTTATTTCATTTCCAGTTGACAATGATTAGGGCCTTATTTCATTATAACAGGGAAAAGAAGTGAAAGGCCAAAATTTGTGGGTGTGAATGGGTATTCAGTTTCCTCTCTAAATGGGAGGTTGGTGGTTAATGAGAAAGAAGTAAATAATGTTAAATGGGATGGAAATGGCAGGAGAAAAGTGAAGCTTTGCCCACATAACCAAATTTAGAAACCACTTCATTTACTCATCAGTTATAACACTTATCATCTTAAATTATAAAACATCTGTTTACCAGTTCTGATTTCCTCATTTACTATAGCCCCTTTGAGGATGGTAAACGAGGCATTATTCATCTTCCTGAGCCCAGTGCCCACTGTGATACTTCCTGTGATATACGCCCTGCCTTTTGTTTTTACTGAATATGCTCAAACAGTATTGGCATGGTGATAAGAAAGAAGAAATGAAGATTCTGCTTTTTTGAAATTTTGGGAATCTGGTTTTCCATCGGGATATAAACGGAGGATTCAACCAAATCATATGACAGAACAAGTATTCCCTGTATGATAATTAGCTGTTCTTGGGAAATAAAGGAAGATAATTTGGTTAACACGGAAAAAAAAAAAGTTCAAACGGTTGAAAGTAACTGAAGTAGACCCAAGACATGTTTTCACTAAAGTACTTTCTTTTTTGGGCTTCCATTTCCTCTTCTTTCACTGATTTACTTCTCTTTATTTGAACTGAACCCATAGCGCCCCAGAAGTACTAACTTATCACTGCAAAATACTGAGAAAGCTAAGAAAAGAATGGGGGAAGAAACCAAAGCCCAACCATAAGAGATAGTTGGTAGCATTTTGTCTTCAGTGAGGTTCTCTGTCATTCGGGTTGGGACGCCTTTTATTTATTTACTTATTTTGAATCAATACTGCCTCACTGGTTCCTTTGCTTCTCAGCACCTGGCACCCATCATCTAGAACATGATGACTGCCCCATAACAGCCATTGTAATGTTATTAGCCAAATCAAACTTAGCTCTGAGATAGACTGTGTCTTTCATTATGTCCTCTGGGGAATGAAAATGACTCCATCTAAACCAACGCCCATGGCATTGGCATTAAATCTATTCATCTCCATTTATTTGTGCGCCCAATTCAGTCTAGGTCTGAGTCTTTACAGAACTGCATGGTACTACTCCTCACAGATGGCATCAGGCCACTGCTTTAAAGCTTCTGGGGTAAGGGGAGCCCGCTGCTTTATAAAACAGTCCCTCACTAGAGTAGAAATTGAGCGGAAAACCACATACTTACTTTGAGTCTAAATGATGAAAGCCAGAAAAGCAAAAGCTTCCATGTAACCATCTTGATTTAAAGTAATATAAAGAATCAAATCAATTCTTTGTAATTGAAGAGTGATTTGCTATAGAACACTGTGCATCAGGGAGGTGTGTTCTGCCAGGCTACAAGTGGGTACTCTGTGACATTACCATGGACCAATTAACAGCACAGAATGGTAGTGAGAATCAATGATTTAGGGTGACCTCGCTGATAACTCTGAAGATTTTCTGTGATGTAGCAAATATTATAAGGTACTGAATTGCATTTGTACAAATATGTATAATGTACTAAAACCATTGTTTTAAAATGTGTAAACCTTTAAAGTTAAAATAGCTCAAGACTGAGACTACATTCCCGGGAAGTCATATTTTATGAAAATTAGAAGCGTTGTGATGGTTATTAGGACTATAATTTCTAACCACTGGTCCCAGTCCTACCTTTCAAGAGGGCACAGGATAAGTTCTCAACCCAACATAACTTAAGAGGCAGCGTGAATGGGTGAGGAGATCGTTGTGGGAATCAGAGAAACAAGTTTGTACCACAGACTCACTTACTGGGCAAGTCACTCACTGTTAAATCTCCAGTTTCTTCATCCATCCAACAGAACCGGTCAGAATATAAATCTGGGTTATCATCTTAGCCAACAGGGTATGTGTTTGTAACTTCTGTACATTTTAAAAACTATATTAGGCCTAAAAGCTTATGATGGGAACACAATTTGTGGTCTTTTAGTAAAGAAAAATATATTTCTAACCAAAACTGTAACTGTAGCTGTTATACATATATGGCGTGTGTATGTGCGAATGAGTACGGGTGCGTGTGCAGGGAAGTTATTGTTTATATTAATTTGCTAAGGTCAAATCCATTTTTTTCTAACTCTTTGTTATTTGCTTGGGCTCCCCAGCAAACACAGTTCTATTATTGGCAAAGAGCTCTCTGCATCTAGCTCACATTGTTTTCCCTAGCACAAATAAAAGAGACAGAAACAATGAGCATAAAACTACTGCTGGACTCAGCTGTGGTGTTTACCAAGGCAGCTGCTTTTGCATTCTTAAGGTCACAAGGGTGTGTGCGTGTGTGTGTGCACACACACGTGCGCGTGCATGCGTGTACCCACTCCTGTGTGCCCATCTCTGTAAGATCCGATAGTCACTGTAAGTAATTTTCTTCATCCTCTATTTTGCCATAAAGACTGTTAGAACATATATTTTACATGTAGCTAGTTTTTAATTTCCTTGACAAGTAATTGCTAATTATCTATGACATAGTAGCATTATTTAGATTATTAGATTATTTAGATAACTTCCTTTGTTTTATGCCTTTGTTAAAGGTACAGTGATGTCTTTTATCTGCTCCATAAAGGGTCACCTAAGGAAAAGCAATTGCATGCTTAACATCTGGGAAAAATATTCCCTGTTGGGTGAGTTTCATGAGAACAAAGTTATTTCTCATACAATTTTTTTTCTTCCAGCGTCAGCTTTGTTTTCCTAGGAATTGTACAGTAATGCTGGAATTAATGAGTGATGAAGCCCTTGATTGAATCAACATTGAGTGAAATTAGTTTGTGTATATAGATGGGACTACTTTTGTGGGAGTTAGAGTGAATATCTCAAGAAAGCACACTAAGAAAAGATGCAAGGCAGAGCTACAGCTGCCCAACAGAGGCAAACAGAAGCCGAACTGTATAGACTTCTTCATACTCTACATATGTTGAAACAACAGGCTGATTCATAGCTTCCTTGCTTAGTTTCCAAATTGCCTTTCAACAAAAGCAAATTTACTCCCTTCCCTAGGCTATAGTTGAGATTTACAATCTTACAAGCTCCAATCTTTATGAAGGGAACACTGCAAAGCATGGCTCCCAAATCTTGCTGGTGACAAATTTAGATACTTTCACAGAATGGTAGAATTTTCACTTGAGACGGTTTGGGAAACTGGCCTGCACACCAAATTGGTCTGTCTGTTTTTGTAAATAAAGTTTTATTGAAACACATCCATGCTTATTCATTTACTTATCTAGGGCTTTCACACTCTAATGGAGGAGTTGAGAAGTTGAGATTGAGATCGTCTTGTCAGCAAAATCTAAAATATTTACTAACTGATCCTTTTCAGAAAGTGTGCCAATTCCTGATTTAAAGTGTCAATTTATGTCATAAAAATATCAAATTTTTTTTCGCAAATGTAGATGGTTTTAAAGTACATCTCACCAATCTCCCCTATCCCTGAGAATTACCCTCTTAAGCAAGCTGGCAATTTGTATTCAACAGTCTTAATACTGTCCTTACTGTTCTGTTCAGAAATCATAATTCTAGAAATCTCTTCCAAAGAAATTCTCAAAAATACATAAAGATGTGCATAGAGATGTTCATCTCACCATTATTATTATTACTTATAATTTTGAATAATTGAAAATAAATGTCCTAAGCAGTTTAATAAAGATTATGCAGATAATGTGATTTATAAAAATCATGTTTTAAAAACTATTTAAGGGCCTAATATAATACTTAAAATGTAATTTTAAGAGAAAATGGAGGATAAAAAGTGTGTACAGAGAATCATCTCAATTTTTTTCACATATGCATATTTCCAAATGCAAAGAGAAAAGACTAAAAAAAGATAATATAAAAAAAGATAGTGTTATCTTTAAGTGGTAGGATTACGGGTGACTTATTTTCTTGTGTCTTTTTTTTTTCAAATATTTATTCGAAGGAAAAATATGCAGCACAAGTCAGTCATATATATGCAACCTCAGTGTGGTGTACATGTCTTCATAAAAGGCCTATTGTGTAAATCAGAATGTAGAGTTTGCCAAGCCACAGAGAAAATCTTTATTTAGAACTATAAAAATGATAATGTATGTTTTTACAGTATCTGCAAATCTTGAGTTTTTAAAATTGATTCTATAGAATATATGCATACGACTTCTTTTAAGACAAAGAAAGTAATCCAAAAATTGTCATTGGGCTGATAACAATTAGATCTAAAAATTTATTTCGGATAACTCTGTGCTCAAGAAAGAGAAATACTCATAGCTTTAATCAACAAAAATATTTATTCTAAATAAAACTCTTGTCTACCATTCTGTGGTTAGCCTATTTTGGAAAGAGGTTGCTTCTGCATGTGGACTAAAGATGGGCATTTGTAGCACTTGAACTACCACCTCTTTCTCAAGCCTGTGGGAGGCACTAAATTCTACTGTGCCACTCCTTCCCAAGAAGTTTTCTCAAATGTACTACAGAAGGCCACTGCTAATCCATACCAAACATATTTGCCATCTTTGGCAGATTTGGTACGGGAATTCTAGTTTTCCTCCTTCCTTTAAGATGAAGTGGTCAAACTCATTTTTATCAGTATTGGACTTCATCATCTTCAAAAGCAATCGAATGTTGTGTGTATATTTCAAAGGCATCTCAAAATGTTAATAATGGGACCTACTATCTTGCTTTTTTACTATCTATATTACTGGTACTATTGTTTTTTCAGGCCTTGAAGATAGGGACGCCCAGAGTCGCTAACCCCAGACTCCATCTCTCCTCAGATCCAATCACTGGTCAAGTTCTGTCCATGTCTCCTTGAGGATTATCTTT
This sequence comes from Hyaena hyaena, assembly GCF_003009895.1. Classification (NCBI taxonomy): domain Eukaryota; kingdom Metazoa; phylum Chordata; class Mammalia; order Carnivora; family Hyaenidae; genus Hyaena; species Hyaena hyaena. The sequence continues at coordinate 414,656 of NW_024081530.1, forward strand.
TCCTTTCTTTTTCTATTGCCCCTCAATATGTTCATGAAGTGGATGGAGGCCCTTAATGGAAAGAGACGAAGATGGAATGGTAAGGTAAAGCATTCTGCTCTATTTTGATTAAAGGATTATTATTTTTATACTCCAGCTAGGGATATGAGGGAGAAAAGATTTCCTATAGTTTCCTTCTGTCTTCTCTTCAATTTCTCCACTTGAAGAGCCAGTAAAATTGTTGTTCAGGCTATAAACCAACTCCAAAATGTGAGAGATGACTGTGCTTGGTCCCCACTGAGAGATTCTTGTATATGAATCACCTAGAGGCCATATCCCCAGCATCCCTGCCGAGCTGGCTCCAGCAGACATATAATTTAAAGCAACCCCAAACCATCCTAGAACTTTGGAAGCCACATATTCACTCTGTCCATGTCTCCTGCTTCCTGAAGACTGTCAGTCAGGGCCTGCTGGAGAGTAAAAGAGGATGGACTGGGATCCATAATTATAGGCAAAGGAGCCAAGACCCGAGGCAAGACCTTGCTAGCCAGTGCCAGGTGTGGATGGTTGGCATGCACCGGTCAAGTATTTAGAGATGGAGATTGAGTGAGCATGGGAAGCAAGGGTAGTGACTGAGGGCTGTTTAAGAGAGGGTCTGGAACCCCAGCAGAGGTTACATGTAGAGAGCATCAGCAACCAGAAACAAACATGACAGTCAACCAACAATTGACTAAGCCAGATGTTTTTATATGCATCTTGTTTGGAGCGAGAGCCAGGTCCCAGGTGGGCCAGTCTGGAAACTGCAGGTGAAGATAATGAGGATTAAGATGGAAGGGCACAGAGCGAGCACAAAGGACAACTCCTGCCAAAATGGCTCTCTTTTGTTTATCATCGTCTTTCTAGAATGTAAGTGCCATAAAGGCAGGGGATGATGTCTGTTATAGTCACTGCTCTATCACTGAACAGTTATTTGCCCATATTGTGTGGTCAATAAATACTTTTTGAATGAATGAATGAATGAATGAATGAAGTAGCAGGCAACAGTTGAGGTATTCAGAGGAAGAATATTTGTGTCCAAATAAACAATGTTTTGGAAAGTGCCTGAGTCGACCTCAACTTTCAAGTTTATAAGTTCTGAATTTATCACCATGTATTTTTTAAAGAATATGTTGTGATGGATGTTGAACAGTAAACTTATACTCACCATCAATCTCAGGGCCTGTATAATTGATATCTACACCAAACCCTAAAACAACATGGATAAGAAGCACAAAGAGCTTAAATCCCAGGGTCAGTCGTAGGAAGGATGTAGTGACAAAAATAATGGGGTTGACAGTTCAAGTTCTTTTTTTATTGTGGTGTTTAGAAATACTAGACATTTTCCAATTAATGCTAGGAATTAGCTAAATAACTTTAGACATTAGTCCACCATTGATCACTTGCTTCAACAAAAATATGGCTCTAGGGACCAAAGGGAGGAGAAAAGTACAATTAATATGTTCTTTCATTTCAGGTCCTGTTTATGTTTGCATCTTGAATGACTTGGATTTATTGTTTTAAACCAAGTTTCCTGCCTGTAATAGAATCATTAAGAGAGCTCTTAGTTTTTATTGGGAACACATGTATGTTCAAAAGTGCCTAGTCAGATGTGTTCAGGAGAATGATAGCATATTTTAATCACATCTCTCTCCCTGTTTAGCTTTTGGCAAGTTGCTTTATCTGTATACATTTTGGTGATTTGACTTTAAAACACGGCTGGTACAAATAAACAATTTCCCAAGGATGTGTGAATTAACCAGTGGTTATAAAGAGCTTTGAAATGATGATGTGCTATCAATGCTAAGTCAAATTATGAAATTGCACCTTTGCAAAAATGCTATTGTGGAAATAAATGAATCTGAACATTGTATTTACAGTGTGATTTGCTTCTGAAATAGAATGTTCATAATGGGCCTCAGCAGGCAACAACAAAGTGCCATCTTATCTCCTGTTGATAGACCACAATTTCAGAAAATTATTTTTACAATGGCATCTGAATAAGCTCCTTAATTTGAGACTGTTTTACAAATAGATGCATAGCTTATTACATAGTTTACACTGCCTCTGAGACATAAAGAGTGAGGTGGGATTCATTAACAAAATCGCTGTTGTCATTCCTTTGTATTTTTTCCAATGTAATTTCTATTTTTCACAATCTAATTTTAATAAGCTATGTTGAACAAAAAGGTTCTGCTTCTGTGTTAGTGATCAAATCCAAGTTTCGATTAACACTTTGGCTATCAATTGCAGTTAAATTACACTTCGAACTTGGCCTGTGGCTCATTTAGTTTTAAGAATAAACAACTCATTCCTATGCGGTATTTCCACTGCCTGCAAATATCATATTCAATGACAGCACAGCAAGAGATGAGTATTTCTGAGGACCACATTCCCAGTTCTTCCAAATAACTGATTAGCTAAAACAGACCTGGTAATGGGGAAGATTAAAGTCAGGTGGAAAAAAGGGCAATTCCTTGGAATAAATGTTGCTGAAATAGAGTCTAAAATGTCTGATACAATTTGGGGGTGGAAAACTGACATAAAAGAGTGTTTCAGAGGGGAAAAAGATTAAGGAAATGGAAGGGGCCATTTTGCAAAAGGCTGGGAGGGTCTAGACTAAGCTGGGGTAGCTTATAGCTAAGACAGACAAAAGAAAGAGGGTCTTGTCAAAGACAAAGGAAGGCCCAGGGATCAGGGACAGGATAAATCACCAGAAAAGACATCTTTGGAATATGCTGTTATGGCAGCAGAATTCCCCTGCACACATTCACTTTGTTATATTAGAGGCAAAACGGCTTAAAGCACAGAGCCCAACACTCTCACTTCACAGATGAGGAAATGCAAGCCCAGAAAGATGAAATACTGGAGCCCGCAGCTACATAAAGGCTGAGTGTCTTCTAGAATTCAGGATTGTGACAGATTCATGTAGGCATCACACATGAAGGTCACACTGTTAACTAAGCAAGTCTCCCGAAAGAGCAAAGAACATGGTCAACCAAGAACTGGCACAAAGTAGCATAACATGAGGGCCTGGTCAGGTAGCACTTCTACCTCTGGTCCAGCTAATCTTTTACCCCCATGGAAATGCAAGAGTTTTTCATCTAAGTCATTCTGTTCTCTGGTTGCAGACAACCTGGAGATGGGAAAATGAGGATGTGCTATGTGTTTCTAGACTAGACAGATAACAGAAATATCTGGAAATATCCCAGAGAACTCAGTGTAAGGTAGTAAGAAATCTAAAAATGAGCCGTGGTGGCTGAGGTTACTTGCTCTTGTAGGTGTAGCCATGCACCTGTCATTTTCTTTGTCTCTTCCTCTTGGGTGGACACTAGCTCATTGTGACACACAGCTTTAAGAAACACTTAGGAAACACTGGCATGATTTGAGCCAGAGGAGCAGCTGAAGCTCTGTAGTGTCCATTTTAGAAAACACCCACTGCAGCAACCCCTGGGCTAGCTCAGTCTAACACCTCCCCAGAGCAGTATTTACAAGTATCTGTACCAAGGCCTGGGGCATGGTATTTATCTGGTTATATGCACTAACATACTTATACCATTCTGCACAGTTTGTAACCCATGTTGACTTCTCTGATGGAGAACCTCACTTTATACAACTTCCTCAGCAAGCCTGCTGGCAAGTTAACATGTGAGTATATTGGGGTTGTCAGCTGGAATGGAAGAAAGCTCTAAATTATTTGTATTATAGTTACATAAAGGTGGTTTGGACATGAGCCCAGATATGAATATACAAAGGACAAAGTTTCCAGAATAGTGACACAAGGTCCTAAGAGTTGTGGGGATGTCAGAAAACACTCAGCAATCAGGACATATGCCTATACAACAGTATACATGTTATGTCTCTAACTCCAAAACAGATTATGGAGATGAGCATGAGACAGAAAACAAAGCTTTCAATCAAACACTACCTCTGCATATTTTTTGAGAGTTAGCTAAAGCCATTCACCTGTTGAAATCTAGGTTTTTAGAGAGAAAATGTAAGTTTGACTTCACTACCCAGGAAAATGAAGGGTTTACCATGTAAATGAGAAGTGTAAGTGTGCATTTTAATAGCCTGATTAAGTTAGAGCTTTCTCTAAAAAGCTGGCTTGGTTCTTCCATGCTAGATGGACACACTGGAGAAGACTCGCTGGATGTCACTTGGTCAGTTCAGTTCGGAAATGTTAATTTAACACCTATAATAGGTGAAACACTATGCTAGGCCCTTCAAGTGGTGAAAAACAATATCACCCTCTGTTCTTGAGTACGTCACGAACTAGCTGGATAAAGAGCAGCAGAATATTAATGATTATGGCACAATGCAGAATATTTTAAAGAACACGAATGAGGTATAAATACAGTTTCTGAGGGTGTTGGAGGACAGAGAAAGAGAGACCATGTTTACTCTGTGAATGGCTTTATGAAGGAAGCAGCATTTCAGATTCAACTAGAATGATGTGTAACATTTTCACAGGGACACAAGGTATGTGAAAGGTGTTGACCCTTCCCACATTTGTGAAGGAAACATGTTATGAATAGGTGAGGGGTGGGAAAGCAGGGGTTAAGTCTAAAGAATTATAATATGTTTTGGCTAGGATGCTTAGGGGAACCAAAGGAGATAGACCAGAGGGATGGGGGAAGTTATGTTGTGGAAGACTGAGAAGTACAGACAGAAGCAAGGAGGAATGGGAAGCTCCATGTTTCTAAACAAAAAGGAAGAGTAAGGAAGGTTGCTTCATAAGGCTAATGAAGAAGGGGTTAAAAAGTGTTAGGAGGATTTGAGCAATCACAGTAGAGATGTAACAGAAAAGGTAGATTGTAGATTTGTAATTTAGAGGCCTTTAAGTTGACTGCACCTGGGGGACAAATAGGCATTGGGAGACATTCCAGAGTGTCAAGTTTGGATAAACAGGGAAGGATGGAGTCCATAAGAGAAAGAAAATGCAGGGGTGGTGCAAAATTGGATTTTTCATTTGTAGCAATGGTCTACCATTCAGGCAGTCAACATCATCCCAAATGAATTTTGAAGTTTGAGTCCAATGCTCAGGTCAAATCTTGGGCTGGACAGAAATTTGGGTATTATCTGAGCTGAGTGGCTATGATCAACAAGACAATTCAGCAAGAAGACATCAGGGCAAAGGCAAAAATTTGGCAAAGGCCTGTCTTTTAGTGTGAGAGGAGAAAGAGAGAGTCCAAAAAGAGAAGTGGGGAGGAAACCAAGGTGGTTCAGTATGATGAGATGCAGGAAGGAAGGAAGAAAGCTCTGATGTGTAGAGAGTAGCCAATTGTGTATAATGTTGTACATAGAGTGAAGAAATTAGAGCCAAGGTGAGGCCAGCATTCTGGGCATTAGAAGAATAATTGGAATGTAACATTTCAGCAAGCAGTTTCAATCAACTGGAGGGGACAGGAATTATGCCAAACAGAGTTAAGTGAGAAGGCAGAGTTGTGGAGCATAGTACTTGTGTAGTAATAGGAAAGGGAGAGAGAGAGACGAAATATTTGTGTGAAGGGTAACAAGTTCCCAGGAGGATTCCTTTTACTTGTCAGTAAGAAAGTCGTATAGAATCTATCTGACCCACTGAGAACCACAATGGTCCCACAAGAAAGAAGCAAACCCCTTCGGCTGAAGCTCCCAGCCACATACACCTGTAGGCATTTCAAATGAAAACAGAATTGAAAGTGCATTTGAGGAGCTACAGATATGACTGTATCATTTAAGGTCATTTATGAGGATGAAGTGGGAAGAGGGGGCTAAAACAGCAGTCTCTCCTTTGCCACTCTCCGAAGGGCCTTGCTGAGAACGTGCTTTTCATCACAGTCACCAAGACACCCCTTCACTATTGGGAAATCTCTCACAACCAGGGGAGGGAGATAGCAAAGTTAAAGGACCTGGGGCCACCAGAAGTGCAGAGACAGGGACAGGGACAGGAATGGAATGAATCATCAATTTAAAGACATATATTTTCCCAGTTGCTTTTCTCTACAAATTTATAATACAAAATCCATCTAATTTCATCTTTCTTGTGCATGAATGGAATGGTACAATTTTGGTTAAGTGGTTGGAAAGGACTGACATCCCACCTGTGAGAGCTACCATGATACTGGCTCCGGTCTTACATAAAGTATCAGCTTGTTTACTATCTGAATGTACTGAATAAATGTATTTATAAATCCTTAAGCAAACTTGAGAAAATTATGAGTTTTTAAAACCATGAATTTTATTATCAAATTTGCAACACTGAGATAGCATCTTCGATGAGATTTTTCCAGAAACTCCACCCATCCAGAGTTTTAGAAGACAGCAATTATAGTCCACGTATCCTGACTAACTTATTATAAGAACGTTCAGAAATTCTTCTTTGCTGAATACATGCTGAGCATGAGATACTATCTCCATTGTGGACATGTGTAGTGCTTTTGAAATATTTATAAGTGCCTCCTCGTAAGGATGCAGACGTTATTGTTTACAGTCTGAACTTATTTTGAGGAACAAAACCTGCGGATGCACTTCCTGTTATAGTAATAACTAGGCTTTATTTAACATATTTCTCTTGTATTCCTAAGCTACTTCCACCTACATTATCTCATCAACACTGCGTCACCAAGATAGGTAGAGGAAGAAAAGCATTTTTTTTTCTTCAGAAAGAGAAGAAAAAAGAGGAATTGAAGCTGTGTCTAGGTTGTGTTGCCTCATCAGAGCCTGATGTTGTTACATCTTTCTGAGCTGCACTGGTTGACTGTCAAAACCACAGTATTCACAGTGCCTCAACGGAGCCATTCACAGATTGTGACCCCTTCCACCCGCCTTGTGTCCTGCCTCACAGATGCAAATGAAGGGCAGGCGTGCAATTATACTCCATGCTCCTGATCCTCACCAGAACACTTTTCACAGGAGCTGCTAACATATTCCCCCGACAATCAGAAATCCCCAGCTCCTGTTAATGAACTAACACATACACGCCAGGTATGAGGCTAGAACAGCTAAGGAAGAAAATGAGGATGTCTTAAAGGACTGAACCTAACAGTTACTCAGGGACAAAGAAATTGGCAATGGAATAAAGGATAAGGAAAGCATAAAACTTTCTTTAAAAAAATGAAAATCCAATCAATACTAAAACAAACAACAAACAAACAAAAACCTCTCCTCCCTCTGCCCAGGGTCAACAACCTTCAATGAAAAATAAAATTATGGGCTACCCTTTGTAGAAGTGAAGACACTTCTAGGGCAGTTTTGGTGATGTTTTGGCTCCAGTGGAACCAGGGCTAAAATGTGTTTCAAACATACACAGGGGAAGAGCAGCGGGCTGTACATATAGGAGACCCTGCTCCGCCCTCCTGCTTGGTCACTCCCCAGTTGATCTCCAGCCTTGCTTGTGTGGCTGGTAACTGAGGCTCCAAAGTTATGCTAAGCAAAATAAGCCGCTCAGAGAAAGACAGATAGCATATGATTTCATTGATATGTGGAATTTGAGAAACTTAACAGAAGACTATAGAGGAAGGGAAGGAAAGATAAGATACAGAGAGGGAAGCAAACCATAAGAGACTCTTAAATACAGAGAAGAAACTGAGGTTTGATGGTGGGAGTTGGGGGAGAATGGATGATGGGCATTGAGGAGGGCACTTGTTGGGATGAGCACTAGATGTCCTCTGTAAGAGATGAATCATGGAAATCTACTCCTGAAGCCAAGACTACACTGTACGTTAGCTAACTTGACAATAAATTAAAAAATAAAAAACAAAATACAAAAAACAAAGAGAGTTCCAGTTCTGATGCCTCTGACCAGGGAGGTGGGGATGGAGGAGGGGGAACCTGGCCAGATTTTGAGAATGTACTTCCGTGTCTGGGGAGTGGCTGCTGCCATGTCTTTTCAAAAGACTGGCACTGAGACCGATGGAACACCCACTTGCACAGTTACCAGAATTGCTCCTTTGCTCTCCCTTCACTGACTTTTGCTATTTTGTCCTCCAGACTGCCCACCGTGAACTCTACGCAGGGCAACATTGTTTTCTTCTCTTCTTTTCTTTCCAGACCTCAGTTTCAAGAAAACTGTCAGCTGTGTAGTTCCAGTAACTTAGTGCCTGATATGTGCAAAGCACTGTGGGGATTGTGGAGAGTAGAAATGAAAGTAAGACACGGTGTCTGCCTCCAAAGAGGTCACTACCCAATGGGGGAGACAAAACTTACCAGTACGGTTAGAAGGAACAACGTGAACAGATGGGTGGTAGGAGACAGATGCAAATACACTCTCATTGTCGCACTAATGAGGATTTGTCATTTCTAGTGCCTGATATTTTTTTACAAGCGTGGATTGATCCAGAAATTAAAATTTTATATATTTTAATCATCTTTTTCTGTGATCAGCTGTGTTACAGACAAATGTCCATTTTCTCAAGCTATTCAAGAATGAAAGGGCAGGTATGAAAGAAGATAAAAGGTAAAATATCACTCTCGTTTGCCAGGGTTTGAACCGTCTAAAAATCATCATCCCAAAGGAGGTGAAGTCAAGCTACCAAGCTTGTGGGGCTTTGTGTCCTTTATTTTGTTTGGGTCAAGAGGCTGTTCATTTTTCTTTAAATTTGGGAATTTAGTGCTCTTAATTTTGTTTTTAAAGTTTATTTATTTTGAAAGAGAGAGAGCACATGAGTGGAGAAGGGCAGAGAGAGAGAGAGGGAGAGAGAGAATCCCAAGCAGGCTCTGTGCTGACAGCTAACAGCACGGAGCCCAATGTGGAGCTCGAACTCAGGAACAGTGAGAGCATGACTTGAGTTGAAGTTGGATGCTTAACTGACTGAGCCAACCAGGCATCCCTAGTGCCTTCAGATTTTTTTAAAAAAAATTTTTATGTCTTTATTTTATTTTGAGAGACAGAGAGAGAGCGGGGGAGAGGCAGAGAGAGAGAGGGAGACACAGAATCTGAAGCAGGCTCCAGGCTCTGAGCTCTCAGCACAGAGCCCAACGTGGGGCTCGAACCCACGGACTGTGAGATCATGACCTGAGCCGAAGTCAGACGCTTAAATGACTGAGCCACCCAGGTGCCCCAGTGCCTTCAGATTTTTAAAAAGTTATCTCTCTGGGACCAAGATTTTGAGCACATTTAATTTCTTTCCATGCCATTTCAGTGATTGCTTATATTTCACACAATAGCTTCCCTGCTCCTAGCATCTGTTGGCTAGAGAGTCAGGCAAGAAGTTGGAATATATTAACTGGCCTTTGCCACCCTTGGCTGTTCTAAAGAAATTTAAGAACTTGAATAAGAAGACATTCAGCATCCTCTTTCAGCCTGGGACTGGCTGCTCTCTCTGTGACATGCCAGTCAATCAGAAGCAACAAGCCAGCACCTCCAACCTGGCCAGCTGATTATACAAGTATCTGACCAGATAAAAACAAAATACTCTGGAGCATCTGTTTCTTCTCAAAAAACACTCTTCTCTTTCTCATAGGAATCCAGTGCCTGAGCAAACATTCTCCGTTTAACCCTTACAGAGTCATGATGGCAAATAGAAGTATCAAAACTTTACAGACAGGGAAGATATGACAGGGCAAAACTTTCCTGACATTTGCCTGAGATTAAGTAAATGAGCAATGCTTGGAAGACAAGGCAGCCTTCTGACATCTGGGCCTGTGAGAAAGCCCTGGATGCAGCTGGGATCTCACACGTCCCCTGAACCAATTGTATAAATCGAACCCTTGTGCTGTCTGGTTATCAGGCTTTAGATAAATATTGTGTTTTTATGTGCTTTGTGCTTTCAAACTCCACCAACCAAAAGCACCAGAATATAGATTTTATTCCCAAATTAAGGAAGTTGTTTTACATTAATTAATTAATTTGAGAGAGAGAGCAAGTGCAAGCAAGCGAGAGGGAAAGAGAGAGAGAGAGGGGGAGAGAATCTTAAGCAGGCTCCACACTCAGTGGACCCTATGTAGGACTCAATCCCACAACCCTGGGATCATGACCTAAGCCAAAATTAAGAGTTGATGCTAAGCCACCCAACACCCCAAGGCAAGTTTTAACTGATTAGAAAATCACCAATTGGTTTGAAGCTTCTATGCACCAATTTTAGCAGTTCTTACATAATCTTAACTGAGAGTTCAAAAATTAAGTCCTTCTCCAGAATTAGTTGTTTTGTATTCAAAGTTTCGTGTGAGATGTTTCATAAAAAGCGGCTACTTGAACAAAAGATAAGCTGGTGACCTTTCATAAGAATTTTCTCATTCAAAAGGCACATCCCAAGCCCCATCAGTCACAAAGATGGAAAGAGATTTGGTGCAGGGGCTGAGCATTGGGCTCAGTTAATCTGACTCTTGTAAACCTCAGTGCTGCCATCTGTAAAATGGGGATGATAGGAAGACTAAGTGAGATCCTGTGCACATAGTGCTTAGTGAGTGCCATGGCAGGCATATAGTGAGGACCCAACAGTAAGAACCAGACATGACCATTCCTTTCTATTGACTATTCAAATTAAAGGAGAATAAAAAAGTGTTGACTGAATAAGATATAAGATGTGTACAATATAGACCTGGGCGTGATCAGGAGAAAATCCAAGTTACAAGGAATTGAGTGGACAGAAGCCAAAAGATTATTTTTCCTCCCTGTTCTTCTGCAGAATTTAGTAGAGTTCTGAATGGACGAAATTCATTTGCTAAGCTAACTGCAAAGACTAAGTAATTTCAACCATAAGCAGCATAATGTGTTTGGCATGCTTCACAGCCAATCTGAGAGTTATCCTGACCTCATGCCATCCCTAACTGACCTAGATGCTAGACACAGTTCTATCAACCACAGAATAGCAGGAAAAATCTTTTTTTTTTTTTTTTTGAGGTTCTATGTTCTGCCAAGTCACTGACTCCTACAATCAGGATTGATTACAAACACCCAATTAAGAGGCATTTGGAACCTGATCTGAACACTAATCTTGTCTCTTGTTCTTCTTTGGGCTTAATGATCAGCCTTGATGAATACGACAACGGCAATTAGTTAAGTTTATTTTGTAGCCTCCTTTACAAGCGCACACACACATGCACATATGTGTTTGTGTGTGTGCTTCTGCCGGAGTATGTCAGCATGCATGCAAGTATCAAGTTTTGTGCTGGAAAGAAAGGAGCTGAGAATATGCATCCCGGCTGAAGGCATATGTCTCATTTGGATCAATTTTTAAGTGTCTGCTCCCCCAGTGAAATCTGGTTGGAAATGCCATGCACATGTTGATTCAATTTGATAAGATTTCAACTATCTCTTTTAGCTTCTCATAAAGGTTGCTTCTTTCAAATTACAAAAATGCCTAACACACAACAACCTTGTAGTACTCAAAATTCATTATGATCAAATGTGGTTGCTTATAGCAAAAATAATAAAGAAAATTAATTTCATTAAACACATGGGGTTTTGTTCAAATTGAATCAGTGCTAATGGGAAAAAAATCAAAAGAAGAAAGTAGATAATTATCTGCCTGAGTAGTAACCAGGGATGCTGCAGGTGGTAGCAACAACATTGGCCAGCAGTTGTTCTAAGAATGGTTCATTTTGATCCACTTGAAAGTTTTTCATTGAGTGGTGCCTCGCACGCTTCCCATGTCAGGAAGTTACTTAGGATGAAAAACAACAATGAAAAACTGAAAAGTAAAGCAAAAGAAGATTCTTCTGCATTTGCCTTGAATCTAAAGCAAACTCCAGATTGAAAACTGTGTGTATTTTAACATATGCATAATATATGTAACAAATACAAGAGATTTCTGCAGGGGTCACTGAAAAACATTAGAGTACACTTCAGTATGACTGTTATTATTATCATCATCATTATTATTAGAAAGGAAATAGTATGCAATGTTCTATCTCTATTCTCAAGAGTTTTACCACATTCTAAGGATAATGCATACAGACTTCTAAGACTATAGTTTAGTTTTGTCTGACGTTGAGATGTATAGAAATGGAATCACACAAATCAGGATGGTAGTCATCCTTAAAGCCGAAGGCTAGTGACTGAAAGCAAACATAAGGGGATTCCTTCATAGGAAGCTGGAAATGTTTACTCTCTATTGGTTATATGAATGTGCTCACCTTATAAAATTTTATCAAACTTCACACTATATGAGTTTTTCTACATACCTAATATGCCCTAATTAAAAGTACTTATATTTCTATATTTCATATAGAAAATGGAGAAGTAATTTGGCTTAAAATACTCACTGTTTAACATAAAACAAAGACTTTGGGTCTAAATGATGTTCTAAAATGCAAGACTCGCCTCAGATACAAAAAGCCAAAAAACTCACCAGTAGGTAAATAATATTTTAATGCAGCATTTAAAAAAATCAAAATTAATGGGGAAAAACCCCATGCTGAACAAAGTAAAATAAGAAAAGATTGAAGCAGAAAATAGCACTCAGGGAGACCAAAAATGGAACTTATACTTCCCCAAATTGCCAATAAATGATAAAGTGAGCACTGGATAATTAAATTGGTGATAATGATCAGATCTGAGAAAAGAGCATTAATTTTCATTCAGCGAGTTTATAGTCTATGAAAATAAATGAAATGACCAGTGTTTCAAAGTTTGTAATAACTTGGGTAATTTTAAAAGTGGCATTAAAGAAACAATGTGTGATCTATTCCAACAAAATGCCCAAACTTGAGTATCATCTCTGTTTAGTTAAAATTTTTTGTAACTAAACTTCACATAAAGTTACAAGAGTGAAGTCTCCCTTGATTGAATTGAATTAAGAAGAAAAACCCCACCTATTTTTGGTTACACAAAGAAGAGATTACAATTCTCTTATAGACAAAAAAAGTATCTGTACCATGTGTGTCTTGCTGTAATCCTGCAAAACAGTAACTGACAAATCAGCCATGGAAGCCGGGAACCAGTCAGTAAGAATACCACTACTGAGCTTTCTCCCTCCAATATTACCACCTTTTTCGACTCTTCCTGGAGCTCCACATTCATTTTCTTAATGTTTTTAACCCAATGTCTGTGAAATTTTTATTGCTCCCTAGATGAGGACATCTGATCTGAATGTAATCACACACCTCTTTGCTCAGCAGTATTTGTCACAACCCATTATAAATTATCATGCTGATAGTTTGCATTGCTGGGAAACCGGAAAAGTTCCATAAATTCTAACTACTGTATCAATGACATTCTTGTTTATTATGCAGATATAAAGTTTTATGAGATTCAAGATGTCTGCTTTACCACTGAAGAAAACTATAGCTGAGTAAGAGCTAACTAGCTCAAGGTAAATGCTGAAAACCCATTTAAAATCCACAATGAACACTATTTTCTGAAAAACACTTCAGCAGGTTGCCTTTTTCTTTCTTTTCTGCTTATAACTATGCTTTGACACTTCACAAGTATGGAGGATATTGCTGGTGCATTTCCTCCATACCTTCTCCTCCTTCAAAATATTCTCTAACCACTTCTCTTTGATCAGCATAACAATAAAACCAGGTGGTAAATCTAGCTAGACTTCCTAGCACAATGTTAGCCATAGACAGATTCTCTATTGCTCCACTGATTGATTGATCGATCGATTGATTGATCAATACCATACTTTGTTTAATAAAAGAACTCAGGAAGTTATAATAGTATGTCTTTGATGTTTATTCGTAATGAAACCTGACTTTCATACTACAATCTGAAACATAGATTGTTGCATTTTAAAATTATCAGGCACAAACTTGTACATGCATTTCCCCTAAGGAAGTAACGCCCCTTGATATCCACTCTAAAAACTTTTTGTAAGGTTAGGTTCATAGTTTGCTTATGTATTGGGTCAGTCTTGGAGCTTGGAGCTCTTCACATTTGTTAAAAACTATCATACAGGTTTTCATTTAATTATAAACAAAACAATACAGACTTAAATAAATAAATAAATATTTTTCTTACCAGAACTAATCTATTTAATTACTTATCCATCCTACACTATACAAAAGAAATTTGTTTACCTGGGTTCTAAGGATGTTTCTCAATAAGCAAATGTACGAAGGAATTGATTTTTTAAGCTTTCATAGTGGAAGTTGACTGTACAAATACTAAACGGCTTCAAGAGAAATTGCCAGATGTATTTTATGTGGATCATCCCATTACTGGATCTATATATTTAGTTTGGCATATGCTTAAGTTTTATATTTCCAAATATTCTAACCATCACCAAGTTGTTAAAGCTATCATAACGGTGGCAACTTCTTTGGAGGGAAGCTTTTAACTTTTCAAAGGGCTTTCAAATCCACTACCCTATTTTATCTTGCCAATAGCCTGATGACATTGGTAAAGCAAGTACTTTTTATTGCTCTTAAACATAAACTATAGCTGAAATGGGAAGATATTAAATATCTCAAATAAGACAAATCAGTTTGATCTTAACAATAATGATAACTAAAAGCTTGCCAGCTCGCTGTATTTGGCTTATTGTGCCTAATTTTGTATCACTCAAATATGTTTTTGGAAGAAGCCTATTATAAAAGGCCTCCCCCCCAAAAAAGAACCACAACAAACAAACAAAAACAAAATAAAAACACCCCAAGCTCACTAAAATGTAAAAAACAAAGAAACTATCCTTTTGCACAGACAATGAAAAAATTTGAAGTCTATGAATTTGTTCTTCCAAGGGTTATTGGTATTTTCCATTTTTGTAGGGAATTTTAACTTTAAATTAAAGCTGTAGATTCTTCTTGCAGCCTTCATGAAAGATTGTTAGAATTGTGCCACATTTGTAGTATCTCAACTGCAACAAACAACAGTGACCAGGAGTCACATGGACCAGTCTGAAAATATAGTGACAACAGTATCTTAAGCTGCTCTTCCTATATCATTCTTGGAATTTTCTTTTAAATTTTTTTTTTTAATTTTTTTAATGTTTTATTTATTTCTAGGAGACAGAGAGAGACAGCGTGAGCAGGGGAGGGTCAGAGAGAGAGGGAGTCACAGACTGAAACAGGCTCCAGGCTCTGAGCTGGCAGTCAGCACAGAGCCTGACGCGGGGCTCGAACCCACGAACCGCGAGATCATGACCTAAGCGAAAGTCGGATGCTTAACCGACTAAGCCACCCAGGCGCCCCCATTCTTGGAACTTTCATTGATAAAACAATCTGGTAGCAACACTTCAAAACAGGGCACAAAGACATTTTTTATGCCAGCATCTCCATTGACTTCATCAGGCTAAACATTATCAGTCTTTCGAGGCTGGCCAGGAGATGGCACCTTCACAGAGAACAAACCCCTACAAGAAACCACTTCACCCAGTAGCCTTTAAAAGTCTCATCTTTATCAGAATGACAGAAACAATCTTCTTGGCCATGTCAGTTTCTTGAATACTTTGTCAATATCACTAAAAATTTCTCTTCCTATAAGTTATAATTATCCTTTTTCTTGTCATGCTTAAGAAAGAACATTGAAAAAGTGCTCTTCTAATTCCACCATAACTCCATCTCCCATTATGATATGCCAAATAGTTATTGAAGACTTACTGCATGCCAGAGATGGTGATAAGCACTTAACGCATATTAACTCACTCGACTGGCTTTCCCTTCATACACTTCTACTCCAGCTCTCACCAGGTCACAAGAACCCCTTGTGCACATCTCTTTGCAAGCCTGTGTCACAGTGGATAGTTTGCAAGCAGTGATGCCACATGGATAGTTTGAAACTTGCCATGGTGGGAATATTTACACTACAGAAATTGGCAAATATTTCAAATGAGGACTTGACCCACCCACTTCCAAGATCCAGTTGTTCAACATTTACCAGCATACCACTGCTACTGACGATTGATTATTCTGAAATTTTTAAACTATTATATGCGGATGTGGTCATGATTTTCAGATCAAGATTTAGTAGACATGAGTTTACTAAAATGTAATGGCATCTTATCTTTGGAAATAATGTTATTACTTGAGTATGTTTTACCATAGTTTCTTAAAAATATTTCTGATAGTTTAAATATTGTCAAAAAGCAAAAAATAAAACAAAATATATTGAAAGAGAGAACACATATCCAGCTTGTTTAGGTGATTGACACTGTAAAACCATCATGCAGAATATTGGCAACAACAACAAACTCCCTGTTTCTTAGCAGTCACTGGAACGCTATTAATGGTTCACACAAGATTAAGAAGTCAATATAATGCCCTGAAGCACAGAAGAAGGATTAAGAAGGATTGGAACTGGCATAATTTTTTTTACACTGTAGTGTATACTGATTATTTGGAAATTGATCAACAGTTTATGAATGTATGCTAATTCTCTAGGTACCAGACTGTTGAGTTAGCCAGATGACCTTGTTTCCCTGCTCATGAAACACTGGATTACCCCACCAACTCAACAGGTCGTTAAGGACTTCCGACAGGTGGGAACGTTTTCATATTATTCTGTCCTTAAAAAGACTACGTGTTTGCAAATAGAACATTTTTAATAATGAATCTGCCTGCATAATAATGTTTATATCCAATGGAAATCATAGCCTACTTACACTGTAAGCGATTATATCCATTGTAAAACTTGGGAAAACATATCAGTCCCCGAGAAACACTTTAGAATTGAGATTTAAGTACATTGTTTTCCTTTGCTAAAACTATTTCGTTATCCAAACATTCATTAAAGATAGATATTCAGGTTCAAGTGTCTGGAGAACACACCATGTGCAAGGCGACAGAATGGGGTAATGTGGACAGGACAGAGATAGGTGGTCTTGTGGATGTGCAGAGAGAAGAGCAAATCCTGGATCTGAGGGGGCTGCTGCCTGTAATGTTAAAACACATTTTCCACACTGTGCAAAGCAAAACCCACACACTAGTTCATTCATATAAAGTGAAGAGATAAAATTTAGACTGTCTCTATAGTGAGAATGTTTTCATAATGAGGAAATCAGGCACAAGTTGATGCTTAATTACATAACAACAGAAGGAGTTAGCAATACAAAAGCAGATAGATAATATAATAATTTATATTTAAGCCCCATTGTATTCATTATGCATTAACAATTATTTTTTTGCATTTTCTATAAGAGACTTGCAATCATTAATCTACAATGGAAACCCTTTATCCAACTTACAGTATATGCCTCATTTTTGTTCAATGACAATTTGCTTTTGCCATGTCAAACTCAGTAAGATTCAGTCCTTAAATCACAAAATGTGTCACAGATTTGTTTAAAAATATCTAACGTCACCATCTGTTGATGCTATATATGTTAGTAACCCACAATATTAAAAAAAACCTTAAGTGCAAGTTTGGGTTTCTAGTTCTTCCCCTTTCCAGGAAAAAAAAAAACCCATATATACACATTTCTTAACAAAAGAGTTCTGAAACCAGAAGTGTTAACAGGAAAAAAAATATGAGGGATTATACATTTAAACATAATATTGCTAGTTTGGGGAACTCAGAAATTACCTAACATAATTTAATTTCCATACCATTGATACCTGATCTGGCCTAGATCAGAATCCCTCCTGGATCCATTTATATCCCATACTGTACACACAGACTTTCCCCCTTAGTCATCCATGACCACTAGATGGCGGTGTGGTGCCCTGTTCAAATACTTTCTCACTTACTTGCAGTCTCTGTCCTCCAAATCAAAGTGAGGGTTGAAGTTGATCATAATTCTCTGGTATGGGTCGGGAGCCTGAATCAGCCATTCACATTTTTCACTTGGGTGATAAGAATGAGGATAACCAGGAGATGTAAGGTACCCCGGGCTTTCAATTTTTATAGTATCACCACATTTATCTGTAATAAAAATAACATTTTAGTAAATCTTTCCTTGACAACCCTTTAGGTATTCTAGCTTTATACAAACATGACTGGTTATTAAACAGTCCATAACTTTGTAGGGGAACTCCAAGAGGTCCCCACAGGTCCTTCAGGTCGTACTGGCAGCAGCCCCCCACCAAGGAACAGTCTTTGATCCCAGGAAGGTTAGCTCAGGAGAAAAGTAGACTGACATCTGACAGTACTCCACCCTTACCCTCCACAAAGTTCCTTCCCAAGAAAAAGTTCTTCTAGCGTTAAAAACATTAAATCCTCTCAATGGATGTTAACATGGTCCCCAGGGAGCTTCTACTAGACTTAATTATCCCCCAAGAAGTGTAATCGCATTAAGTATAAAGTTCTGAGTGGAAGGTGACTAAAAGAAGCGATTCGACCCCTTGTGTGGCTTTTTGATGATAAGCCTGGTCTATGTCATTGATCAGTGGGGATTGTCATCCAAGACTTGGATTGGCTTAAAGCCAAACCTTTTGTGTTGTTGTTTTATCTCCCCATAAATCTAAGTGATTTTGAGTTATCTCGGCTCTGGAGATCCAGATGAACAGAGAACAAAGTATATTTGGTGAAGCAGACATAATTCTGCTCTACCGCTCCAAGTAAAGTTGTTCAGTCCTCGAGACCAGATCAAAGCCACTGGGCAGAAAGAAAAATAAATAGCCACCCAGCATTAATTCTAATTCCCTATATGTTGAAAATACCTCTGCCACACATGAGGTCTGGGTGATAAGCCATAGCCTCACATTCTGGGAAAGGTGAGCTAGCTAGTTTTGATCCCTCATTAAAAAAAAAAAAAAAAAAAACCCAAATGCTGAAGTGATTCACTGAGAGCCAAATAAACCAGTCACTGGACTGCTTTATTGTTCAGGGTAGATTCTCATTGTCACTTTTTATGATGGATTTCATGCTGGAGAGCCTCAGCCTGAAATGCTGCCACGTTTATTGATGCTTAATTTTAAGCAATAAAAATTTGGTGCATAAACTATGTAAGAGGAATAGGTATGAAAGCAGTGAAATATATAAGCCTATCAATCACAAATTTTCAGTAATGGTATATATAGATTTTAATATTGCATCTAATAGATTCCCTGTGGAAAGAGAATGGCATTCTTTGCTCTCAGCATGAATTTATAAATCTACAGAATTTTATTACAGGAAAACCAGGTCAAATGGAAATGAAAGATGAAGTGCACATCAAAAATGCATAAAGCTACATGCATTACAGAAATCATTTCCCATAAATTAAAAAGAAGACAATATAAATCATATTGTTTTTCTCAATTGCTAGATGTTTCTGACCCTGTTTCTTAAACTGGGGGGTACCCTTCTACTGGTTTCCTTTGCCTTGGCTTTTAAAAGCCTAATGTTTGCCAAGAAGAAACGTTGCAACTGGAGTTTGGGATCTCAACTAATGATCATATTGGACTCTGTTATGTGATTCTACTGAGGCTTTTTCATTATTTCAAATGTGCAGAAAACTTGGAAAGTGACCCCATCTCATTAAGTCTCCTCCAGCTCTATACAAACATCATGGCAGTGTCTGGCATCCGTAAGAGGAGTGAAATAAAACAGCACTGCTTCTAGTCACTCCACAGAGTCACTTCTGAAGACATTTAGGTAGACTCGGTACCACACCAGAGCTCTTTAATCTGTGACTTCTGAGAAAGTGACAGTGTAATAAGATAATGTGGACTGCTAGACTCCCTGGCTCTGTTAAATCTCTCTAGCAGTTGATTAAGAAAGAGCAATTTCTAATGACTCTGGACCATTAGACCTAAATAAGGTTAATGAATTAATTTAGCAGACACTGGTACTTGGAGGAGGTGGACATGGCTTTAAGAGGTCTGCTGTGTAACAGAGGCATTTACTGGCTCTGGTCACTGTATGCATAGCAACATGGCTTTAACCAGGCAAGCTCACACACTGAAGCTCAGGTTGTCAGCATACCCCAGATTTCTGCTAAGAACATTAAAAAAAAAAAAAAAAAAAAAAATATATATATATATATATATATATATATATATATATGAAGTTCACAATCTAAAGTCTGGAAGCTATTTGCATTAGGCTACAAATCCATCCTGTGAATATCCCTACTATGGATTTAATCTCGGGAGTTGTGGAGGGCAGAGGTTGGGTTACTGTAATTTCTAAAGTCCAACTACTTGACCTCTTTCAATTGGAGGAGAATGTTATTTCATCCCTTGCCAGCCAGATTATAGAAAGATGCCACCAACTCAGATTCATTGATAAATTGAACTCCACATTCACAGGTGTGTGTGTGTGTGTGTGTGTGTGTGTGTGTGTTGCCTGTAAGCTTTTCTTTTAGAACACTGCTTGGTAGCTGTTGGGGGAAATCTATTGCTTCAATCACAAAACCTCCAAAAAGCATATTAGAGAGATTAACTCCTATCATAAAGATGTGATTTAAATTCCTCTTGGTATAAACCCCTCCACTTGTGGCCTCTTATTAAAACAATATACCACAGTAAGTAGTGGGTGTTCTTTTTTTTTTCTAATTACTTTGATTGAAATCTAAGCCAGACAAAAGTAAATATTTGATAATCAGTTAATAATAATTGCTGAAGACTTACTGTAAAGATAATTCCATACCCTTGCCTTCACCTACTTTAAAGTGTAAGTTAAACATGCCTACAACCAGATCACGTTTTAAAATACATTATATAGTTTACAAGATACTGTTTATAACCCAGCAGTCTTTCATTTACTTAACAGTGAGTAGTGTTAGAAGCTAAGTGGAAGCTGTAGCTAGATTAGGGATTTTCAGATATCCTGATGTCTTACACTGTATATATCAGATTCCTTTATTGACACTATGTAACTTTCATTCATACTTCAGACAGATTAGGGGCGATTTGTAAAGGCGGAGGACGCAGTCCCAGCTTCCCCAGAGCCCCTATCTCCTGCAGGCACCTACCAGAGAAAACGGTTTCGAAGAGCTGCAAAACAACCGGGAAGTTCTCCTGGTAAAGTATTCATTAACTTTCAACAGCCATCAGATTTTTGAAAGGGAGTTTCATCTAATTGCCTTTGGGAGGAAACATTATTAAGGTAATTGGTGCGCTGATCTGGGAAGGTAGGCAGCTCTGCCTTGTAACGGAGATAGGAAAACCCCCATAATCAAACCACCAACTTGGGGCGGGAGGCGGAGGACTTGAAATCTTCCTGCCCCACACTGACCGTTCCTCATTTCTTTATTTCTCCTCCTGGACAAAAGTTTCCTCCGCCCAGGAGGTGGCTACACCGGGGCGTCCCAGCAGCTCCGCGGGAGTCCGGCGGCGGAGCGGGAAGCCGAGCCCCGGCCGGACGCCGGCAGCCCGGGAGCCCCGGCGCCGCGCTGTCACACGCGCCTCCGCCTGTCACCTACCGTTTCGAAAAGCGCTGGCCGGGGCGAGGGCGACGGCGAGCGCGGCGCAGAGGAGCAGCAGCCGCCTCTCCATTCTCCCTTCGCCGGATCCCCAGGCGGACGCGGGAGAACGAGAACGTGCGGGGGAAACAGCAACGCGGGGAATCTAAACAATCTGAAGAGCTTCAACTCCGCCTAGAGCCGTAAAATCCTCAGTCCGTCTTGGAGAAAGGAGAGCGGCGAGGCAGTGCCTTGATCCGAGAGAAACGCTTCCCTTTTTGTGTCTCAAGTCGCCTGCATCCTGTCATTTAGCTCCGATTTCCTCTCTCTTTTCCCACACTTGTTCCTCTTCCAGGAGCCACTGCCCGGGCCATGTCTCAAAAAAAAAAAAAAAAAAAAAGGGGGGGGGGGGCGAGACGGGGGGAGGAGGGAGGGAGGGAAACACACCAAAGCCAATTTCCAGAAAGAAAGAAAGAAAAAAAAAATCCAGCTTGTTTCTGGACCCGTTGGAGCCGAGGAGCTGGCGCCCAGGGGAGGTCTGGGGTGTCTGCGCGAAGGAGAGGAGCAAGCAATGAAAAGATGAGCGGGAGACAGAGGAGTTTCACCAACTGCACCCCCGCCTCCCCCACCTCCTCCGTCCTCCCCTCCCCTTCTGGAACCCATCCCTCACTTCCTCCCTCCCCTCTGCCGGCAGAGGCTCGCCAGTAATTGCCTGACAGGAGACTGGAAGGAACAAGTTTCCCTCCGTGTGCTTTCCCCGTCCGTCTGTCCGTCTCTCCTGGAGGCCCTGAAGGATCTCCACGGGAAGGGAGGCACTGGGGGGTCTGCGGCCCGGGCGTGTGTGTGTGTGTTTGCAGAGGAAGCCTCGAGGTCGGTGCCAGCGACTGGGTCGGGCTAGCCTACCCCTGCGCGCTCGCTCAGGACCCGCGGGGAAGAGCCGGGCAGCCCGCGGCGGGTCGCCGGGATCCAGCCGCCGAGGAGCGCGGCGCACCCGGGAGCTGGCTGCAGCTTCCCGCAGCTCCGCACCCCCGGCCCGCGGCGGCGGGGAGCGCGGGGCCTGCCCGGTCACTCCCGCTGCGCCGGCCCGAGACCCGGGGCGGGGAGGGGCAGGGCTCCCCCGGCGCTCTCCGCCGGCCGCCACGGGCGAGGCCCGGGAAAGCTAGGCTGAATGCGAGACGCACCACAGAGCCAGGCAGGGGTCGACAGGGTCGCTGCCACGTAAAGCCGAAATCAGACCGCTGGAGCGGGCGAGGCTGGGCTGCAGCCGCACTCGGCCTCCCTGCCCCGCAGCAGGGCGCCCTGCGGGGGGCCAGTGGTGCCCGGGTGCCCGCCGCGCACCGGGGGCTCCATTGTTAACTGAGCTCTGGTGCCCTGTCCTCCGGGACGGAGGGAACGCGGGAGGGTGGGAGGCGGTGCGCCTTCAGCTAGGGGGCAGCCGTCGCCCGACCCCGCCCAGCCTCGTGTGTCTCTGGAGCCCAGGTGTTCCGGGGGTTGGCAATTAGGGGTCCAGAGGCCCCTGTTTCGGTGCCTCTGCCGGAAAGGACAGCAGTGGCGGGGGAGGAGGGTTTTCGGCAGCGCTCGAACGGTGCCCGCCCCAGGCCCCAGGCAATTGTCACGCCTGTCTCCCAGCTCCTGTCCGCCCGCACCTCCCGCGGCGGCGCGTCCTCACCGTGGGCTGGAGGCCCCCCAGATCCACCCCCAAGGGCTTTCCGGGAACTGCTGCATAAGGCCTCTGGGGGTATGAATAGCAAGAATAGGGAACAAACAGGTTTCGGCCACCGATCAGGCCCTGGAGACCCTACATGCCCGCGGACCCCTTCCCAAGGAGTTCAGGGGAGAGGTGAAAAGGTCACTTCACCTTCTGGGAACCGGCGTTCTGAACACACCCTGAAAGCAGAGCCTTATTCCTACCTGGCGCAAAGAGCTGGCAAAAGGGATTTAAGAATGTTGGCAAGGAGACTCTGGTCAAGGGTTTTGGCGGAAGAACTAGGGGCGAGGCGGGAGGAGGGCGGCGCGAGGCGCGCGGGCCGGGCAGCGTGCTACGGCGCTCGCCGCTGAGGGTGCCGACAGGCCAGCGCCGGGGAGAGGTGCCCTCGCCGCGCGCGCTCTCGGGGCCCAGCTTTCCCTCCGCCCGCGGGCGCGCAGGGAGCCCCCGCTTCCAAGCTGGAGACCCGGCCCCCAGGCGCTTCTTTCCCCTCACCAGCTTCCCGAGTCTCGGCTCTCGGACCCCAGGGAGGCGCTGGGTGGGGGAGGTGGCACTACGAGGCCGAGAGTCAAATGCCCGGGTTGAGCGGAAGGGACAGTGGCGGGGCCGTGGGCAGCCAGGCGTCCGGGTCCCGGCCGCCGGCGGGAGGGCGGGAGGCAGGCGAGACCGGGGCGCCAGCCGCGCCCCGAGCAGACCCGGGGGAGCAGGCGCTGCGGAGGAAAGCCCCGGCGCTTGGCTACGACGGGCACACGTCGCCTCCTCCCCGTGTCCTCTCTGTCTCCAACGCACCCCAGTCAGTCCCAAGCCCCAGCTGCGCAAGGCGAGCGGCATCATCAGATTTGGGGTGACCCCGAGCGACCTCCGTCCCAGGCTCGGAGACAGAGGCGCCTCTCAGAACCTGGCGGGTTGACAGAAAAGGGGAATGGGGAGGGGTATGCAGCGGTCAGGGCGTCCTCCAGTCGCGAGCACCCGCCTTCTTCCTACTGGGAAGTTGGAGGCCGCGCTCGCTCCAGGGAGCTGTTCCTGACCGGACTGTGCCTCGGCGGGGTGAGCGAGGGGGCACACGCGGGAGACTTGAGCTGTATTGTTTTTATAAAACTGCCGCCAATCTCTCTTCCCCTTTCCCTGCTGAGTGTGCAGTTCCCAGCCTGGACCCACCGCGCTAACAAATAAAGCCACCAGATCAGGCACTCGGGGAGGGACTGCCCCCACTCCGCAACCTCGCCCCCGATGGCTCCCTTCCTCCTTTCCCCGGGGAAGGGCTGCTCCAGCGTGTCAACACGCAGAAAACCTCTGTCCGCTCTCTTGCTTACCGGCTGAACACCTCTGCCAGGCTTTCTCCGAGCCACTAATAAGACTTGCACTATATGCTGGGGGCGGAGTGGGGGGAGCTATCAAATTTAAGTTCTGCCTCTGATTTTTCTGGGATTACCTGATCTGAGCCTTTTCTAGACTCCTTAGTTTCTCCACCGTACTGTGGAATGGGGCCCTACCACACTGACTGGTAATTGCCCGCTAGTGGGTTGGTACAGAGCAAATTGTCCTTGCTAACAACCTCTATCCTCTGCTGTTAGGATCCGCCTAAGTGCGGAAAAGGGTCAGTTTTAGATTTCCGCAATTCTCCAGCAAGGGAGACAGACCGACCTTTATATGAGAATAAGTGATAGACAGAGGGAGAATTTGGCAGTGTTCCTAGGTTGATTTTATTTTGATCTCACGAACACATCACTCTTCCTGACATCACAAATCCCCAGACTAGATAGGACCCAGTTTCCGTAAAGGGAAGATTCATGGAGCATACTTCCAGAATGCCAGGCGGAGGCCCTGGGTGGGCAACACTTGGCCCCATAGACTCCCACACTGGAGCTGCTGCGGAATAAGGGTCTCAGACCTCCCGGAGCAGGGCTGGAATCTTTGCCTGCCATTAAGAATAGGCCGGGTGGTAAATGTTTGGTTCTTTTCATCAAGCTCTCATCAATTTGTCAGAAATAAGGCGAGATCCATTGCTCCCGGAGGGCCATTTGAGCTACAAACTTCCTCAAAGTATTTCAGGTTGATGCAATATGGAGATTGAAGTTGGTATTTCAAAATTATATCAAGTCTAGTCAAGTTTTTTAAAGCACCAAACCCACATATTTCAGAAAAGCAATAAAACAGCATATTTTTAGCAGGAGCTAACCTACATTTGAAATGTAAGGATGGAAGAAGCGAAACTGGGAAAAGATTAAAAATTGAAATTTAAATTAATTTATTATTATTTTATTTTAAGTTTATTTCTTTATTTTTATTAATCTCTACATTCAAAGTGGGGCTGGATCTTACAACCCTGATACCAAGAGTCACATGCTCTTCCTACTGAGCCAGCCAGGAGGCCCTACTATTACTTTTTAAAATTATATTACAAATGATACTTCTGTCAAAGGACTCTGTCATTTAGGAGGTGTCTTTTGGAGCTATGTCTTTCATTTGGATTGGTAGAGGAAGAAAAAAAAATGAATCTTTACCTTCTGATCTTTAATTTTGGCCTTTTAAAAGGTACTTTAAGTGGCACCTGGGTGACTCAGTCGGTTGGTTGGTTAAGCATTCAATTTAGGCTCAGGTCATGATCTCATGGTTCTTGGGTTTGAGCCTCATGTTGGGCTCTGTGCTGACAGTCTGGAGCCTGCTTCAGAGTCTGTGTCTCCCTCTCTCTCTGCCCCTTTCCTGCTTGTTCTCTCTCTCTCTGTGTCTCTCAAAAATACATAAATGATAAAAAAATTTTTAATAAATAAAAAATAAAAGTTACTTTAAAAATTCTTCCAATGTTGGAGAAAATACTACCATGTAAAATTTTTAAACAAAGTTACAATGTAGAGATTTTGTAATACAGTACATGCAATAACAACATGGAGGAAGACAATGCTAAAATTTGAGCATGTTACTGGATTCAAAACATTTTTTTGGTGTTAGAGGTTAGGGCTAGAATTTGAAAACTGTATTACTTGTTTGAAATAATCTTAGATTATTCTGCCTTTATTGAACTACCTCTTAATTAGGACAGTTAAGATAATAATAACCAATAGAAACAGTCATTAGACTAATAAAAACATTACGGAATACATATTCACAATTTTCAAAGGATTGTAGGGCAATCTATAAAATATAATTGGAGCAATCAAACAGGGAAGTAGCTCCCTCTTAACATTTAATCATAGTTTTATATAGAGAATTAAAGTTTTAAGGAAAAAATAATTTAAAGGAAAAAATAATTTAAAAATGTAAAACAAAGACTGAAACAACAACAACAAAAGCAAAAAAAACGAAACAAACCCACAGTTAAGAATTGTTGAATTTGTCCTAAAAGAATTTAATTTTATTTTGTATTCTTATCAGATGACTCCAGTTGCTATGTGGGTAATGGGTTATGAGTAGAATAAAGGAAGAAGTCAAGAGGCCAGTTAGGAAGTAACTATGATAGAATCTAAATATGAATACGAACAAGGATCATAGCAGTGGAATTGGAAAAGGATGTATCTCTGGTGTATTTAGAAGGTATAGTCAACAGGACAGATGATGAGATGGTTATGCCAATGAAGGAGAATCTGTGGTCAAGGACAACCCTAAGGTTATAACTTTCATAACTTTCAAATACGCAAAAGACACTGGAAGGAAGACTAGTGTGGAAGGAAGATCATGAGTCTTATCTGATCCAGGTTTAGTGTTTGGTATCTTTGAGACAAACAAATGAAGCAGAAATACAGAGAAATGGTTTGGATTGAAGATAATACATTTGTAAGTCACTGATATGTAGCAATAGATCATGATATCACAATCCAGCAATTATAACTATTTAGTAATTGAGGTGGAAGGAATGGATGAAATTACTAAGGGAATTGGAAAAGGAGGGCAAGACTGAGGAACATTTAAAGGCTGGATTGTCAGGATGATTCAACAAAAGATCTTGAGAATGAGCAGCTGGAGATGTAGGAGGAAAACCAGGAGAGTATATTGTCATAACAGTCAAGTAGAAAGGAGATTTCGAACAGGAAGTGCTAGCCAAAGGAGTTGAATACTTTTGAGAGTCCTAGTTGGATGAGGACCGAAATGCAATTGGATATAGTAGCCAATCACTACCAAGAGTGACTTTAACAAGAGCCTTTTCTGTGGAGTGATGAAGGGACAGGGTAGAGGTCAGTGTGGAGGGGGCTAGTGAGTGAGTAGAAGTAAGGAAATAGGGACAATGAGCAAAGATAATTCTCTTTGCGAGTTTCTACTGAAGGTCGGGGGGACAGAAAATAGCCCTGGAAAGAAGTGTGGAGGGAGGTTGATTTTTTTCTTTTTTGTTTGCTCTCAAGATGGGTGCTCTTGGACATTCTTTTTTTTTTTTTACAAATAGTTTATTGTCAGCTTGGTTTCCATATAACACCCAGTGCTCATCCCCACAAGTGCCCTCCTCCATGCCCATCTCCCCCCTCCCCCCCACATCCATCAGTCCTCAGTTTTTTTTCTCAGCATTCAAGAGTCTCTCATGGTTTGCCTCTCTCCCTTTCCCCCACCATTTCCCCCCTTCTTCTCCCCCATGGTCCTCAGTTAAGTTCCTCTTAATCTTCCTATATGTGCAAACATGTGATATTTGTCCTTCTCTGCCTGACTTATTTTGCTAAGCATAACACCCTCAAGGTCCATCCATGTTGCTACACATGGCCAGATTTCATTGTTTCTCATTGCCGTGTAGTATTCCATGGTATAGATAAACCACATCTTCTTGATCCATTCATCCATTGATGGACACTTAGGCTCTTTCCATGTTTTAGCTATTGTTGAGAGTGCTGCTATGAACACTGGGGTACATGTGCTCCTATGCATCAGCACTCCTGTATCCCTTGGGTAAATTCCTAGCAGTGCTATTGCTGGGTCATAGGGGAGTTCTAGTGTTAGTTTCCTGAGGAACCTCCACACTGTTTTCCAGAGGGGCTGGGGTGCTCTTGGACATTCTTAAACCCCAATGGGTA
This sequence comes from Hyaena hyaena, assembly GCF_003009895.1. NCBI lineage: Eukaryota > Metazoa > Chordata > Mammalia > Carnivora > Hyaenidae > Hyaena > Hyaena hyaena. The sequence goes on from NW_024081530.1 coordinate 442,495, forward strand.
GAATCTAGTATTGGGGAAGATATTGAAAATAAGGCACCTGTCCTCTGTCATAACTTTGTGAGAAAGAGGGACTTGTGGATGTAATTGCACAGAGATTTGCTGTTCTCTCTACTGCCTTCTCTTTTCTCCTGTCCCATGTGATAAGAGGGAGATGAGCATAATTGGAATGAAGAACAGACTGACCAGAGAAGCTGTTTCTGTTGTTTAGATAATTTTGTAGGTAATTTTGAAAATTTTGACTAGGAAAACATTTTCCTAGAAAAATTGGCTTTAAAGAAAATAAAAGTTTGCTTAACCCCTACTGACATAGTAATCGAATATTCATGGTATGATTTCAGTTTTAGTGACTGAAAGTAGGTGTTTAATAATGCCTTAAGAAAAAGGAATTTTTCCAACTATTATTTATAACAAATTAATGAATGTGATTATTAATGTGCAGTAAAGTATCACTCCAAATAACTCTTTGCAATAATGTCTTTCCACTCCCACCCAATCTCTTCTTTGTCTTTTATCCTTCTGAAGATGGCCAAGGAAGAATTTCAAATGTTCATTTATACCCTATACCAGACATCCACAGACTTGCTTGATTGGATATTCTATGCTAAATAAACTGTTTCTTCAGTTTTGGAAAGTTAAGATTCAATAATAATATTGCACACACTTTCCATAGACACATATGTGATTGTTCTGCTTGCTTTGAGTTGTTATACAATTTCCCACCCTGATACTTCAGTCAAATGTATTGGATAGACTATTTGTCAGTGGGCATCATTTTCAACAAAGCCTTCTTCCTTCAGTTTATGAAACCATTAGATTTTCAAAGCACATTTTCTCCTATGTAAGAGGTAATGTATATTAATACTTGCTGGTTGATTTTCAGCTACAAACTTCATTGCTTTGATGGACTTGTCCTAATGCCACATAAAAGTTTGTCTGACCAGAGGAAGACATAAAGAACAAGGGAGGCCTTTGGAGAAACTTTGTATTGTAAAAGGTCCTCAGACTAGTCCTATAATAGGTTACTTTTTGCAGCCACATTCTCCTCCTGCACAAATGCTATAAACACCTCAGCAGGGACAATAAATAGCGATGTAGACAGGAAGGAAAAATATTTGGTAAGTGACACTCCTGTAGTTTTTCTTCTCAATTTTTTTAGTATAACTTTTAGTTGTAGAAATTAAAAATAATAGAAATGTAAAAGTTGAGATAGCAAAATTCTTAAGTGATAAGTGATAAAATAAAATATATAGGTTTGTATTTTGAAATGTAAAGCACAAAAAAAAGTCAAGCAAACATGAGAACTTACTACTTAAAATTTGCATTCTGAGTTCAAAGTGGGCCTGGGTCTCACCAGCCTGTAAAAACATCATTTCTCCTTCTTATGCCACACGTAGAAGAACCAGATACATGCAGAATTCAAATTTGGCAAGATTATGCAACAATTCTATGATGGAATAAACTGTGGGAAATTGATGTCCTGAATTTATCTTTGATGTCCTGAATTTATCTCTAACAATTGATGTTCCTTTGTATCTTAAAGAAGATAGAAATAAAGCTATAAAATAAGTTTAACACAATTGGTTTATTCCTTAGAAAATTCATAAAATATCCACTCGCTTGTGTTTTATGAGGTCAAATGGTGTCTTAAATTCACACTGTGCTATTGCCTCTAGTTTGGCATTCAAAGGCATATTTCTCCATTGTAGTTCTTTTTCTGGATTTAAAAATTCCTTTGTGATATCTCAGACTTTGGAATTATGTTGAGACATGGACTGGATATAGTCAAATTTAACTTGTTCTCAAATTCACTCAAACATACTAAAATTTAATGCTGGCTGCCAAATGGGACTCCTGTCCCATTGGTTTTTAAGATTCTTTGGACCTTGGTTTGATATGTCAGCCTTGGGGTTTTGAACAGGTACTCCTGTAGGAAACAGATCAACTCTTGACATCTGTATAGTTCATATTAGCTCTAATCATGTCGGGTGAATATTTTTTATTATGTAGATATAAGATAGCAACTTTCCTGTCAGGTATAAAAGGAAGCATCTCATAAGTTCCGGGATGATGAGGGGTATCAGGATTATCACTGTCAGTCCATTTTAGCTTAAACAAAAAAGTGATTTAATGGTCCTAATTGGGAAACCAAGGTGTGGACCTAGCCTCAGGCATAGCTGGGCTAAAGGTTCAATTGTTGCCAATCAGGAGGATATGTGTGTTTTCACTGAGCTGGCTTAGTTCTCTGGCAGGCCGTCTCCAGGCAGTGTCAAGGGTAATGGCAGCTCCATACTTAAAGCTTCCTTTTTTCTAGATTGTGTTAATAGAGAAAGGGTTCAGAGGTAGGATTTCTCTCCCAAAGTATGTAATCCAGATAGATCCACTTGGTTTATATGCCCATCCCTGGAGGAGGTAGTTGTCAAGGGAGATGGATTCCTCTTGTTACTCATCCTGGGTCACTTCCTCAACCAGAGCTGTGGGCGTGAGGGCACATGATAGACGGAATACAGACAGGAAATCTCCCAGAGAAAAGGAGCGTCTCTGGTTTCCTAGAAGGAATACCAGGTCACCAGAAGACACAGGTGTCCACTGTTCAGCAGACCAGTCTCTTTGTTGTTTGGGAGTGACCATGTATTATTTATTATTTCAGTTCTTCGGTTTTATTACAATGGACGACAGTGTTTGGTTTGTTTTGCTTTCCTTTGTTTCTAGATTTTCATCCAAATATCCAACTGTGACATAGCATGAATCTATAGTTTTCATTTCAAACTTCATTTAAGGTTAGCTGTCAGTAAAACGATAAAGCAGGTTGAAGGAGTTCTTTTTAACTCTACCTTCTTTTCAGTGAATCTCCTGCACTTTACTTCTCTTTTCCCTGCTCTTTCATAAAGGCCTTTAAAGAAACATATCACTGTAAGAGCACAAAATGTAACCCATAGAATGATGAGATTTCAGGAGCTATGTTATCCAAGTGAGGAAGGTTTTAGAGGCCAGGAAGCTTCCAGGATATCCTCATAAGGATATGAATAAGGAATCTGTGCACACTAGTAAGAGTACCACCACTGGGGTTCCAAAATGTTAAGTTGCCTTCAAAGGGGAAATAAGGACATATTTACTCTGGGGAGATTGCTGTGAAGACACAGCTTATAAAGTATTTCTAAAATAATTATAAAATATAATAATGTTATTATTGTAAAACAATTTGTTTTCTTCAACAAATTAACAGTTTTTAGGGTGACATGATTGGTAGACTGTGGTATGAAGTTTGCAATTAACAGTAATCACATCATAAAAAGAACTTGGATCAATATCTTCTACTGTAGGTCTTGTGTGGTATGTTTTCTTGAGGTATGTTAAGCCTCATGGAACAAAAGAATTACTTGATTATATTGAGACATATTTGGAACAGGCCCACACACCATTTTTTTTTCTTTTATTGTTTATTGTCAAGTTGGTTTCCATATAACACCCAGTGCTCATCCCAATGAGTGCCCTCCTCCATGCCCATCAGCTCCCTTCCCCTATCCCCAACCCTCATCAGCCCTCAGTTTGTTTCTCAGCATTCAAGAGTCTCTCATGGTTTGCCTCTGTCCCTCTCCCCAACTATTTTTTCCCCTTTTCCTCCCCCATGGTCCTGTGTTAAGTTTCTTCTATTCCACTTACAAGTGAAAGCGTATGGTATCAGTCCTTCTCTGCCTGACTTATTTCACTTAGCATAACACCCTCAAGTTCCATCCACATTGCTACAAATGGCAAGATTTCATTCTTTCTCATTGCCATGTAGTATTCCATTGTAGAGATAAACCACATCTTCTTGACCCATTTGTCAGTTGATGGACATTTAGGCTCTTTCCATGATTTGGCTATTATTGAAAGTGCTGCTATGAACATTGGGGTACATGTGCCCCAATGCATCAGCACTCCTCTATCCCTTGGGTGAGTTCCTAGCAGTGCTATTGCTGGGTCACAGGGGAGTTTTATTATTAATTTTTTGAGGAACTTCCACACTGTTTTCCAGAGGGACTGCACCGGTTTACATTCCCACCAACCATGTAAGAGGGTGCCCGTTTCTCCACATCCTCGCCAGCATCTATAGTCTCCTGATTTGCTAATTTTAGCCACTCTGACCGGCGTGAGGTGGTATCTCAGTGTGGTTTTGATTTGTATTTCCCTGATGAGGAGGGACGCTGAGCATCATTTCATGTGTCTGTTGGCCATCTGGATGTCCTCTTTGGAGAAGTGTCTGTTCATGTCTTCTACCCATTTCTTCACTGGATTATTTGCTTTTTGGGTGTGGAGTTTGGTGAGTTCCTTATAGATTTTGGATACTAGCCCTTTATCCGATATGACACTTGCAACTATCTTTTCTCATTCCATCATTCGCCTATTAGTTTTATTGAGTGTTTGCTTTGCCACCACACACATTCATAATACCAGATTTGTTTTTACATAATGTTAATCTTTAAAAATAGTTTTTTAAATGTTTATTTTTGAAAAAGAGAGAGGTGGGAGGTGGGGAGAAGAGAAAGAGGGAGAGAGTAGAATCCCAAGCAGGCTCCTGTTGTTAGCAGAGTCCCACTTGGGGCTCCATCTCACAAACTGAGATCATGACCTGAGCTGAAATCAAGAGTCGGACACTTAACTGACTGAGCCACCAGTTACCACTAAAAAATTTTTTAGTATACATATTTAAATAGGGATGAGAACAATGTCAGGGAGATGTTCACATATAAAAGCATATAATAGGAAAACACAACTTAATTTTAGATAGCTGTGCTGAGAGTCCAGACCTAGATGGTCCAGGCTACCATTTTACCATACCTCTGTGCAGTTCTGAACACATTGCTTCATCCTGCTGGGCTGTCAGGATTTTTGTCTGTAAAAGCCAGGCATTGGGTTCAGTAATCTTTCAGGGTCTTATCAGTTGCAAAATTGGATGATAATTCTACAATTTTTTTAAAATTTGTTTTTAATGTTTTTTTGTTTTTTTGTTTTTTTTTTTTCTGAGAGAGAGACAGACAGACAGACAGACAGACACAACATGAACAGGGAGGATCAGAGAGAGAGAGGGAGACACAGAATCTGAAGCAGGTTCCAGGCTCTGAGCTAGCTGTCAGCACAGAGCCTGATGCCAGGCTTGAACCCACAAGCTGTGAGATCATGACCTGAGCTGAAGTCAGACATTTTACCAACTGAGCCACCCAGACGCCCCAACTCTACAATTTTGAGAGTAGGTTTTTTTTTTTTTTTTAAACATTAGGTGGGTATGTCCACATCCAATATCCTCTAGCTTCCATATCAAGGGCATACTATTTTTCAGAGTATTTTTCAGATTAATCTTGAACTTAATTGTAGACTTGTTCATGAAATTGAAAGCTCTACCTACCCAGTACCATGCTTTTGACAGAGGAGCATTTTCTGGGGCAATTTTTGGTTCTTCATAGGGATATTAGATGGGCTCATACTGATTAGGCTGTAGTTGGCTCTAGCAAATATTCCCCATATTATTGAGTCCCGAAGGTAGGTTTGGTTTTGTTGCTAACATAAAAATATTTCTCAGTGTCTTGCTGGCCCAGAGCATGAGGGAGTCAGAGTAGAACTGCTTCATCTATCTGAAGCGTACCTAGCTGTGATTTTAACAACGACATCCCTTAGTAAAACCTGTCCTTGGAAAACAACATAAATAAAATAAAACTTTTATAAAGGCTCCCAAAACATTCCTTCTTTTCCCCTGAGGCTATAATGACTATCCTGATTTTAAAATCCCTTTTCTTGTTCCTTCTGAGTGTTCCTATTTCATGCTCCCTGGGAGTTTCTCTGTAAAATAAGCCTGTGGAAAATGGGTAATGAGGAAATCATTGCCTTAATTGAAGGTCACATCTACAAAGATCCAGGTAGGTGTACTTTGGCTGATGGAAAAATCCCCCAGAGTGATATCCCGCTGCCCTAAAAGAGAAGCTTGGTTGTAATTCGTCAGAACCATGTTGGCCCCTTGTTGGCATCCAGCATATTGTCTTTCTTAATCTCACAACCAGGTAATTTCCATTACTGATGACTCCCCACCTTTGAAGAGAAAAGGGAAGAGCCCCCAAGGGCTTCCATAATTAAGCACAAACACTTTTACACTATTAAGTCAAAGCCAAATGACTTTCAAATCCTCTTCGTGTTGAGTTCACACACTCTACACAATTGTGACCTTTACTACGTCCCTTTTAATTCTGACTAGATTAATACCATGGCTTGTTATTTTACTGTTTCTTCTAGTGCTTTCATTGGAAAAGAAGAGAAAAGAGAGTGATTTCTGTTTGTTTGTTTGCTTGCTTTTCCTTTTGGTTATTGTTAACATCTAGCATGGACACATTTTTTTACCCCAAAGCAGAGAAGTCATTCTAAATACAAAAGACACTGTTTTCAATAACTTGATTTCCTAGACCATCAGAGGATTCTGGGATCTGTCAGACCACAATGTATGCATTTTCTCGGAGTTCTCATGATGGCATTATTAGCTAGTAGTTTCACCTAAAAAGCCTTCTTAATTTGTTTTGTGTGTGTGTGTGTGTGTGTGTGTGTGTGTGTGAATTTATTTTCTCTTTCTATAGCTACAACTGTTAAATATACATTCCCAATATCTTAGTTCCTCTTCTTTCACTGGTGGAATATTTTCAGTTTGTAGCTTTAGCTCTTGCAGCTTGTTTGGGGATGATTATTATTATGGGTGGTCCCTAGTCTAGGAATGGGCTATGCTTTAGATATCTGTTTCAAAATTAGTTGGTGAGACTTGTACATGGTTCCCCATAGATACAAGTTTATGAAAGATAGGCCAAAGGCGTGTTCATTAAGACATTTTAAACTCACCCATAGCTGAATTTTCATTATTGGTAGCCCTGAGCTGTGAGGCCCCTTATGATCCTAGACCTGTTTACTTTTAAGACGGGCAAGGGCACTAAGTCAATAGGGTAATAATAGGGGAAAGCTCTCAAAAGCCAGGTTTTGGCAGCTGGGTTCTGCCCTTAGGATTGTGAGGGAGAATTTTCTAGATAGTGGGGCTCTAAAGAAGTGCCTTGGTGGAGGTCCTGATAGTACTCATATTCCTGGAAGGAAGAGCCCTAACAGCTGAAGATATGCAGTTGAAGAAGAGGGTCAGAGAGAACAGCTATCATCAGTGAGGCAAGGAATGGCTTTGTGGTTTGGGAAGGTAGGGCAGCAGGTAAGTAGAATTGCTTCTCATCTGTCAATGGCTTTTTTGGAGGTTAGGAGGTCTTTTAGTCAATGTGGGTATAATTATAACTTTACGAGCAACCGTATCTCACTATTATAGGATCATTTGATGCTTTCAAAGACTTTTGAGGCATGCTCTTCACTTTGCTCTCAACACAAGTACTTCTAGTTCTCTTTGTTCTAATCTTTATGTCTTTATGTTTTCGCTATTAGATGAAGATAGTTATATATGATGTACTATTCTAAAAATTTCAAGACTAGGTTTAAAACATCATTATTATTATCCTATACTCTCCCTTTCTTGACTCAATAATTTTTTTGCACTTTCATTCAGTTTTAAAAAAATAACATAATGTATTCAAGTGTAGTGTCAATTACAAAGTGACCCCAGTAACTTTTGTTTCAAAATTACTATAATGTTCTACTTATAATATCAAACTGTCATTGTTTGGAGACAAAATGATGATTTCAAATGGATCAAACAACCTAGAGAAACATTTAAGAAGTATTACCCCCAATTCTGCTATAATTTGTCAGATATGTTCTTATTGCTGACAATTGTTTTGTAAAATCTCTGTGATTGCTCTTCTTGTCTTGAATATTGTAGTCTAGAAATATTTAGATAGCTTGCTGTTATGTCTGACATATCCTTGAGGCCATCAAAAAGGCTAGCTCCTTTTCCCAACACATATTTGATATCTTGTATATACCCAGGATGGAATTTAGAAGACCTGTGTGACATGATCAATAAGCCACTTTGAGACTTACTCAGAACTCATTTTATCTTTTTCTCTCTCTCTTTTTTAAAACAACCTTTAAAATCAGAAACCCTGGCATAGCACTTTCCAACTGTGCCACAGAGGGACATAAGGATGTTGGTGCTTTTTCCTATCTATTTTTGTCCCCTACCAAATCATAGCTCTGGAAGGGAGCTTTAGAAGTCATCAATCTGTTCTGTTGCCTTCATGCTAAACATCACAGAGAAGAGATAATCGACCCTGTTCTAAAAGGCTAGTAAGCGGAAAGTATTTCAAAATTAAACAACAAATATTTGCACTTACTATGCATACAGAACAGTATGGAAAGAAGGACAGAGAACACAGAAAAAGTTAAGACATTATCCATACCCCCAAGAATCTTACATTTTACTTGGAAAGGATGATTACATATATGCACATAAAACTGCCATCAGAGACTCTTGTGTTTGGAGTAGATCTTGAAGACTTAACTTCTTAACCATTGCAAACGTGCCCTCTTGACGTCCCTGCCATTTGATCCTCACTGGAAAATTCTAATTGAATTGAATTTCTAATTGAAATTCTAAATTCTAATAAATTTCACTCACTTCTAAATTCTAAAGCCCTTAACATATGATAATTAGGTCTATAGAGATTAAATGACTATTCTAGGAATAGCCTGGGTTCAAATTTTAGCTTTGCCAAATACTAACAGTGTTGTCTTGGGCAAAGTACTTAATATTTTTGGCTTTTGATCTCACATCTGTAAAATGGGGCAAAAAATAATAGCTATCTCACAGGGTTGCAAGAGTTATAACTGAGTTATATTGCAAGTGCCCAATATAGGGCCAGTGCCTATCATAGCAAATAGTTTTTGCACAAGAGTCATGCCTAGTCATTTAGGTTTTTGTACAATAGTCATGCCTAGTCATTTAGATATCTAAATTTCCTTTAATGTCCCTTCCCCTTACTTTCTTCTGCCTGTTCTTTTCCAGTCCACCTCTCCATTTGTGTGATCAATGATATAAATATTCAACTTTTGACTACAGAATGTAATTTCATAACTGATTCAGTCTTCCTTAATGGTTATTAATGTTACCCTTACTCCAAATACGGTATAAATAGAAAAGAGTGTGTCGGTTCCTATGTTCTAACTACTATAATTCTTATATTGCATATCACATTTGCAAAAGTGTTAAGCAAAAAAAAGGTAAGCAAAACATAATCCTTTTGGTCAAAAGACTTACTGTTCAGTAAGAAAAGCAGATGTATAAACAACTTTTTTGCTCTCTCATCTTAAGTCTGAAGGGCCAACCATGGATCACCAAGCATTTGAGAAAATCCTGCAGCATGAAAGTAAAACATCAGAAAACAAAAATAGATACATAGGAAAGAGAGAGAATTCAGGGAGGAAAGAAACTTAAAAATATATGGAAACTATGACTAACATATTCAGAGAAATTTGAGTGGATACTGTACCTCAAAATGGGACAGTGTGCATGAGAGGGAAACATGAAATGAGTCCCAGGAGGTCATCAAAGTCAGACAATAGGGACCCCAAGTTCATTTTATTGATAATGTTTTCCAAAAGCTTAAGTGTGTTGTATACTTTTAGCTTGCAATTTTGTCAGGTGCTTGAATCGATTCCTGTGTTACTGTTATTCTATATCTGTTCTTTTCCAAACTCAAATTCATTGATGAAATCTTAGTATTGATGAAGGCTTGAGGTGACTGGGGCTAGGGGTGGGCAGTCCAGAGCTGGAGGCCAAGAATGAATTCTTGAAAACATCTTTGGTGCAAAAAGGTGATTTTATTAAAGCATGGGGACAGGACCCCTGGGCAGGAAGAGCAGCACTGTATTGGGGATAACCATTTTCTGGAGTCTGGGAAGATAGAGTCAAGAGCAAGTTCCTAAAGGGACTGTCACATGCTAAAGACTCACAGATTATTGGAGACCTAGGTCTTGTCAAGCTAAGGTTGTTTTTCCCTCTAGCAAACATTAACATTGAGACAGTAGGGAGTTCCTGGACTTTAGGCTGTTGATGGGATTGCCTTTTTCTGGTAAACTGGTGGAGACTCCTATCAGTTTAACAATTTGTGTTTTTTGTCCTTTCTTGTTTTTGGGTAGCCTGTAGTGTCCAAGGAATATCACACAAAATCTACCTTGGGAGGGGGGTGGTGTGCTAGCTTGTGCTTTGCCCCTCCAACTGCCTCATGCTCCCTCATCAGTATTAGTACATTCACTTCTTTAGAAGACATTCAATTTCATTCCTAGCTGGAATAGTATGTGTGTGTGTGTGTGTGTGTGTGTGTGTGTGTGTGTGTGCACATGTGCACACACATAGAGATGGCTCCTGGTCTTGTCTCAGGAAAGAATTTGAGGACAGGCATATAACACAGGGGGTGAGCAACACAAGCAGGAATGTTTATGAAAATGAAAGCAAAAAGTACACTCTGGAGAGAGAGAGAGAGAGAGAGCTGCATGACCTGGGGATTGGGTTTCTATCTTGTATTGACAGTTGTTAACTAGGGGGTGGCATATTCATTGCTTGGGGTGGGAAGCAGGGTTTCATGCTTTTTCTTCCTAATTTGGTGGTGAGGGGGTGTTCCTGTCATGGCATCCACCATCTTGGGTCTGTTTGGTTTGATCCAACTCTTGTGGACTGCTGCCAGGATGGGCCTCTAATAGCTGACCATGCCTTCCTCTTTGCTGGCCTCCAGGTATCCTGAGCTACTGCCTGCTCCAACAAAATGATTTTGGAGCTTGAGAATCTTAAAAATTATCTCATTTTACAGATGAGAAAACTGAGGGCAAGAGATATTTCCAAAGGTCATACCGTCATTCAGGGAGCTTAGCTCAGATCCTGGCCTGATAAATACCAAATGAAAACTATCAGAGGTCTAGAAAGCAGAGAAGACTTTTGTGGGAATGATACTTGAACTGAGCTTTTCAGGATGCGCAGGAATTACATAACAGCATTTCTTTTTGTTTCTAAGGGTAGGGTAGATGGAGTTATGACAAGTATTAAAAAACAATTAGAGGCATAAATGAATAAGATTTGTTTGAGGACAATGAATAAACCAGAGAGAGAAGATTCGTGTAATACAGGACAGGAGGTGTTGCTTGCATATGAAGGGTCATTAATGACAAAGGAAAGGATTTATTCTTTATCCTGTAAGCAATTAGGAGTAACTCAAAGTTCTTTAAATAGGAAAGTAACAGATTGGTAGTCTCAGGAAAATGTATTTTGAATCATTATGTAGGATTGATTGTATTATAATGAGTGTGGACACGAAAGACTGAATGGTGCCATCTAGATCATCTAAGAATGAGAAAAATTAATATCCTCTTCAGGAAATGTTTTCTATTTGGAGCCATTACAAAATACATGGAAAAATCAGATAAGCATTTCATCTTGTTTTTAAAATGGCGATAAAAGAATTTTTATGTATTAACTTTATATTATGCATATTTATTTTAATATTTGTATTCTATATTATATTTTATTATATTTATTTATACATAAATAAAGGAATAAAAGAAAAAGATATACATGTATGTGTATGTATATATATATATATATATATATATATATATATATATATACACACACATATATTTTTTCCCTATAAATATGTTTTGACCTTCTTTCTGCATAAAACACAGTTGGCCTTCTCTGGCTCTCTTCATTGACTTCATAGACATTCTTTTTCCTGGTTCTTTTCCACTTGTATTATTTATTCTATTATTTAGTTTTTAAAGTAATCTTTATACGTGACATAGAGCTTGAACTCACAACCTCAAGATCAAGAATCCCATGCTCTACAGATCAAGCCAGCTAGGTGCCCTTGTATCATTGATATCAATCCTTTCTTTTCTTCACACAATTTTTTACACTGTGATCCCATTCATTCTACCCTTAGCCCTCTTTCCCTCACACTCCAAGATTTCATGGTTGAACATGGTCACATGCTTGGCTTCAGCCCTCGTCTATAATCTGGGATTCCTTGAATCCATCATGATCTCTTTACTGAACTTCAAAGTAGATTTACATCTGGTTGGGCCACAGCCAATGCAAGTCTAAGGGGTCCCAAATAATTTCATCTCACTCCTCAAGCCACTTCTCCCTACTTTCTTTATTCTTGGACCTTTCATCATGATGCCAATGCTGGAAACATGAAGGTCTCTGTGGATCTTGGAGGTATTCCTGCTCTGATGTTCTAGTACATCCTATTGCACCACTGCCTAAAATATCAAATCAGCTCGAACACCTTTTGTGGTTTCTGCTTGTGTGTAGGATGAAACTCACACTCACAGTAGGATAAATATATTCCTTAATAACCTGTTCTCATATTCCTTCCAGATTCATACAGGGTTAGTCCACCCTGTTGGCCTTTTGTTTTAGGAACTTCCCCTCTATGTCTCTGTGATTTGCTCACACGTCTGCCTCCTCCTTCTTCAAAGCCTCATTGAACTATCAGCTCTCCTGTGAAATCTTCTCAGATCCACTGGCAAGGATTAGTTCCCATCCTTTAAGCCCCCAGTGTTTTGTTAATTCTCCTTACTTGGTGTTCTTGTTATTGATGTGGTTTCTGCTTCCTTCACTAGCTTATGGAATTCTTGAGAAAAAGAGCCTTATTTTATTCATCATTATGTCCTAGGATGTAGTGAGTTGCCATATAAAAGTCTCTCAAATTGAATAAAGAGAAAATGAGAAGGCTTACATGAGGGATATTTTCTTTCTGATGTTATCATTCTAATTATTAGAAGACATGGAAGGCCTGGAAGGAGAACTGACTTATAATGAGCATTGACTGTACCATATACTCCACAATGTGGTTTACATATTCTCTCATTTGATCCTCACAGGGACTTTATAAAATTAGTATTATTATCCCCACTTACATAGAAGTAAAATGAAGTTCAGAGAGTTTGAGTCACTGGCAGACTTTAATTTATAGATTCCAGGTCTTGGAAGTCAGTAAAAACTAGGACAAGGACTCAAATTAACTTGATGTTACCCTAAAGCCACAGACATATTTAATGACTCAGAAGAACGTGAAGTGGTTTGAGTTCTACTGAAAAAGCTATATAAATATGATAATGCCATTGTCTTATTCAAAAACCTTTGTGTTGTCTTTGCAAACAAACTAAATAAATTCCAGTTTGTCAGGCTAGCATTTAAGAGACTCAAAACTGGATAGTGACATTCATTTCTGCTCTTCACTTTCCTGAATTCTACCTACACACTGTCCTGCTGGAATGAATTCCCTGGGCATCTACATCTTTCTACCTTGCTACTTTCATCCACTCTTTCTCCCACCTGGAATGTACGTTCTCAGGAATATACTTGAAAGGTTAATTAGCTTCTTAGCCTTATCCTAATTAAATGTATGGTTTTCTTAAGCTTCTGGAAAAATGAAATTCTTAATGGGCCACTCTTGCAAACTCTGTCTGCTCAGGAATGTTGGGCTAGAAAGATTATCCTAAAATAAAATAGATTTACCTTAGTAAATTACAAAAGAAAGAAGAAAGAAGGTTGATACTTTCAACAACATGATGAAACATTGCTAAATGGTAGAATAGAAACATTGTTTGATACAGAGAAAGATATTTAAAACTTAAGGTTATATAACTATTTATTGATTAGTAAAGTAATATTAACATCCTATGCGGTTTTCTTTGTTTGCTTGTTTTGACACTACATCCCAAGGGATCATTCTGGACAAACTTGCCACACTCATCAACCTTCTAGTCTGAACTTTCAGTCAACTAATTCTTTCTATTGCCCCATGCCTCGCTCAGTTATCTATAGCCCTGGCCTTGGCAAAATATCAGGACTGTCCCATTCATCTGCCTGCTGGATCTAGTCCAGGATTAGCCATAACTTTGGTTAATTCTTCAGTTTTCAGTCATTCTCTGGTCCAGCATGTATAGTACAGTAATTACACAGTTACACAATGGAACATAATGTATATTTCCCAGCACATTCAATTCCGTGTTTTTTATTACAATTCACTAACTTAGGGTAGGGGATGGGAGATAGTATCTCTATAGATGATTGAAGCACAGCTGTTGGGTGGATCCTCCCCACGAATGTAAACCAGAGGATGGAGCTGACCTCTGAGCAATTCCAGAGCTGGCACACTCAGAGATAATCCCCCCCTGCCTCCCCTCCCTATGGAAGCAAGTCTACTTTTATTCACATATTTTTATAGGAGGTTAAGTTTTTCATGGGTTGGTGTAAAACTTTATTCCTCTAGATGAGCAATGGTAAACATGTGTGACATTCAGAGAAATTGCACATTTAAAATTATGCCTATTGTTTGAGCATTACAGCTGTGTTAGTCAGGAAGTATGTGAAATTTCTTGGATAAAAAGAAAACGAAAGAAAATTAAAAATCAAATGACTTTGAGGCACAGAGAGTTGTATTCACAATCTCTTATCTGAAACCCCCAAATCAATAGCTCTGACACCTTTATTTGTTTGATTATTTATTTATTTGCTACTCATTTGGAGGCCCCCTCTCACCAGTTCTGACAACTCATCTGACCAGATGACCTGATCTGACTTGTTCCAAGGTTATTAATAGTCTTTATCCTATTTTGCATGAAAATTCATGGTTTTGTTACAGAAATATTAATGTCTTTGATTGGAGGGTGCCCCTGTTTCCCACTGGAATATGACACATATGCACTTACATTTTGGGAAATTTGAAAAATTCTGAATAATGAATGCATCTGGACAGATAAGCTTTGAGTAAGATTATGATCTATAATGTAAGAGAAACTATCTTGGTTTTAAACATCACTCTCTTGAGACACCACACTCTCTATCCTTGCTAATCTCTTACATGCGTTGCTGCCTTACACCAGAGATTCTTGAATGTTATCTAGATCTCATATCTACTGCCTCTCCTCCTTCCCTCCCCACCCACCTTCATTTGCACAGTCCATAATTCCAACCACTTCCTTCATTTTGTTGTCCTTCTCTTCCTTCATTGCACCTGCCTGTCATATCTACACCCATGTTTCAACCATCTCTCCATGCATCCATGCTGGATAATGTTGGGGAAAAAGATCATGTAACTGTACTGATGGGTCTCACTTATATTTATAACCACAATGTGTAGTGGACATTGTTGTACAACCTTGCTTTATTTCTCTGGTAGTTTCTTTTTCCACTTGCTATAACTATGTCACACCTTTTTATCTGCTTTCAATATCTATATTCAATTTCCCACCCTGCTCAGCTGATGACCTCAACTCATACTTCATTGAAAAATATAAGCAGAGAGTGAAACTGAATTAATTCATCTTTCCTCCACCTTATCTGCCAACCTAACTGCTATCTGTATCTGTCTAACCTATCTGTACCAACCTAACTATCTGTACCCACATAGTATTCCTTCTCTCTTATTTCAGTTGATGAGCTATTCCTGTGTCTGTCTAAAGCAATCTCCTCTACTTCTGTCACCTCCTTTGGCCTTCTCAAGGACTTAGTCTCTCTCTCTCTCTTGTTTCCCACCCCCTGCCACATCATCATTTATTCAGAGTCGTTCTCTCCTGCACCCAGATACTTTACAGTATTTCCCAAACTCTTTCTAGCTCCCCATCCACTCCCCTGGGTTTCATCATAACACAACTTAGGACACAAGTCAGCATCACTCCCTCTGATTTGTCTCCTCACTGGAATTCCATGAGGCTATCGCTGCCACCATACCACTGACATTGCTTTGGTCAAGGTCACAATGATCTGCAGGTAGCCATATGTGGTGGTCACTCCTCTAGTTTCATCCTAATCATCCAGGTGTCCCACATTTGACATTTCTCTCCTTTTTTGGGCTTCTGTGACAGCACAGTCTCCTCATATTCCCTTGACCTTCCTGGTTATGTTCCCGTATGCTCATTTCCTCCTGCCTGACACCTAGAAGTTCAGGTGTCCCAGAGCTCAGTGCTCGCCCCTTCCCCTTCCATGTTTCACTCAATGATCTTATTCAGTCCTGTGGCATCAAACAAAACTCCAGATGTATTCTTAGTAGCCCTGGTCTTGAGCCCTGGACCCACATACCTAATTGACAGTGTTACTCCACTCAGAAGTCTTCTGGGCACTCGAAACAGAATGCTTGGTTTTTGTCCACCTGAGCGGTTCTTTCCCAGCATGCCCCACATTAGTAGGTAGTAAATACCACCATCCATTGGTTGTCGAGGCCAAAATCTAACACCCCTAATTTTTTAACTGCTAAGTACAATCCTTTTCCATAGTTTAAGCCTCCAGTATCTCTCACCTGATCTATTATAGTAGTATGAACTGCAAAATCATGACCTGAGCTGAGAACAAGGGTCAGATCCATAACTGACTGGGTCACTGGGGTACCCCACTAAAACAATTTTTAAACATGTGCATGTATGTCTCTGTTCTGTGGCAACTCTTCTGTGGCTCCCGTTTCACTTAGAATAATTCTGAACTCTGTCGTGGCTCTCAAGGCTGTGATGATTCAGGTCTAGTTCCTTTTTCTGCTCTCCTCCACACCCTCCTTCTTCCACTGTGCTCCAGCCACACTGCCATCCCACACACATCAAGCTCATTCCCATATCAAGGCTTTGGAACCTCTGCCTGCAATCTCCCTTTCTAGATCTCTACATTTCTGGTTCTTTTTTATCACTCTGGTTTCAATTTAAAAATCACCCTCCAGCCACTCTCTATCACCCCCCCCCCCCCCCCCCCCCCCCCCCCCCCCCCCCCCCCCACTGCATGACAGAAATCAGAATCCTTTTTGGCACTTCTCTCTTAGCCCTCCCATTCAGTTAGCAATGGATTTTATCTTCTCTCCTCAGTCTTGTTGAAATCCATTCATTTCTCTTTTTCCACTGATAACACCATAATATAAGCCATCTTCCTCTTTTGCTTAGTCTTTAGCAGTAGCCTACTAGCCATTGCCTATATTTGTACTTGTTCTTTTCCAATCAGCGTACATCCAATCATACAACTGTCTTACATAGACAGCTTCAGTAGTTTCCTATTGTTCTTAGGATGATTTTCCTAAGAATCCCCAACAGGATATCTAAGTCTGAATGATCTGCCCCCAGTATTTTTCAGCTGCATCTTTTCATACATAAGTATTCAGTTCCTTAAACATATTTCATCTCTTTCAAAGTAAGCACATGCCTTTTCTTTGACTTGTAACACCACTTTACCCTCTTTTCTTTTTGCCTTCTTTACTCCTGTTTGCATTTTATATTTTAGCTTGAAATTATTTTTTCAAGAAAGCTTTTCCTGACCATGCCCAAAGACTAAGTTTGTCCCTCCATCATATAGTATTACAGCATCTTGTGCTTCTCATTTCATAGTTACATATTAGGATTGTATTTAATTCATTCAGCATTACTGCCCTCCTCCCTTGCTAAAATAGGTTTCATCAGCTGTAGTTTCATGGTAAATGGCAAGCTCTAGGGCCAGATTGTCTGGGCTCTAAATCCTGGTTCCTTTTCTTCCTAGCTGTGTGACCTTGAGCAGATTACCTAGACTTTCTCAATGTAAAATTAACGTAATTACAGTACTCATCATATAAACTTGTTTTGAGGTTTAAATGAGTTAATAAATATAAAGCACTTAGTACAATGTCTGGCACATAATAAGCACTCAATAAATCATCATGACTGTCATTATTATTATAAGGGCTGGGATTAGGTCTGCCTCATCCATCATGGCACATCCAATAAGTATTTGTTGAATAAGTAAATACTATTTTTCATGAGTCAATTAAAATTAGAAGTAACCTTATTAAATGCCTAAATGTGTATGAGGCTCTTTAGGGGATATAGAAATTAATAAGACATAGTTTTCACAATCCAGGCATTTTCAACTCAGCCAACAAGAGATTCATAAATGAGGTCTCCTCAAAGGGAAGATCTGGAGCTTACACATCTTTGTGTCCTGGACATTTTCCTTGGAGCCTAGCCCGTAGTCTGTGCTCAATGTGTGCATGCTGGGCAAGCATCCACCTGGCTGTCTCACAGGGGAGAACATGGGGAACTCTGGGCAGAATAGAAAGCTGCCTAGAGGAAGTGCAGTAAATTTTCCTTGAAGGACAGTGGGGGCTGGGGTTTCAACAGGTAGAACTCAGAGGATGGGGTGGGGATCAAGGAGCTCAGGAGCTGGGCAAGGGGCATTCCAGGAGGGGAAAAGGCAGAGGTCTGGAACTTGGAATGCAAATGGGAACACAAATAGTCTGCAATGGTGGAACAGTGCTTCTTCCATCAGCTTGCTTCTGGAACGGGCAGCATCAGCATCATCTGAGAACTCGCTAGAGATGCAAATTGTTGGGCCTTTCCAGAGTTACTAAATCGGGAAATTGGGATTTTCTGGAGCCCATCAGTCTGTGCTTTAATGATTAGTTCATTTGATTCTGATGCTCGCTCAAGTTTGAGAACTTCAAAGTTTGAGAGTGAGAGGCTAGAGCAATGTGTTTCGATTTGTGATCTGTGGACAACCAGAGATTCCTCAAGATTTTCCAAAGGATTTGTGCCCTAGTAATAGCAGCAGCATGTCAGAGTACTTATATGCACCAGATAGGCAGGCGTGGCAGTAAGTAGAGATGGGAATAAGAAAGGTTGTTACTGGGCTGAGCACTAATGGTTTCAATATCATATAATTTTTAATCAATTTGTTCAATCTCATATTGGGGATGACAAAGGGGCTTCTGGTTTAAGGCATAAAGTAAGAAATGATAATATTTCTGCATGTTTGCCTCTATATGATCTCCACCTAATCCACAAGTCATATATCAAAATTCTTAGGAAGCTCATCAAGATGCCTCAAATGCTTAAAAAAACAGAAAAAGAGAAAAAAATATAGTAGTTATCATATCTAGTTTGGCTTTTCATTTAATAAAAATATGTTATTTGGAAAGTGCTTGCAAATAACAGCCTGAAAACTCCTTTCATATCATCATTAGAACTTAACAATTATATAAATGAACCAGTTGATTTTTAAACTGCAAAATGTGGGGATTCTAAACATCAGCTACTAAAGTAGTCAAATCCTGATGATGTAACACGTAATTAAATTTTAATCTACATTTTAATATACATCAGTCTCCAAATTGCATACAGTATCATTTTGAGATTTGTTACTAAACCATCTCTTTTTCTTACATAATAAAAGCAAATCAAACAGTATTATGTCACATAACAAATGGAAAAAAGCTAAACATTTTTATACACAGAATTAATATTATAGAAGAGTATTTTAAATGAAATTTATAATAATACACTGATGTAAAATAAAAAATAATTTAAAATTTCTTCATTTTATATCATGGAGAAATTTTAAAGGAGATGATTTGCAAGATCAGTATGAAAGGGGTTCATGAGTCATAAGAGGCTAGAGAATTCAAGAATGGGGCACAGTGTACATGAGTCTGGGTGCTGGTGAGGAGAGACCTCAAAGAGAGATCTGGTCAGGAATGTAACAAAGAGAAAGTCTAAGAAGTCTTCAGGGGGTGGGAAGTTTTTAAGTCCTAAGCACAAGTGGAAAGTTTAGTTCTGGAGTAGGAGCTATTTCTTCTGAGATAATGGGGAAAGGGTACAACTTTGAAGCATTTTTGAAAATACTGTACCTACCAAGTCAGAATGCTCATTAAGTTCTCCAAGTTCTGTCGGAAAGGTTCTAGGGCAATTGGTTTATTGAATGAAAGTCACTTGTGTTCTGTGAATTGTGTTCTGTGTTTGAGATTCCATCATCTTTATTCTCCTCTGGGACTTGTTCAATCAGTTGTTGCTCGTGTCCTGTGCCTACTATCTTTTTCTTTTCATTCACCTTCCATTAACTAATAAATGGAAACACATTATTAACTGGCATTAGCCTTTCTGGGCTGCCATAACAAAATTACATAGGCTGAATGGCTTAAACAACAAAACACTAATTTTCTCACAGTTCTGAAGGCTGTGTCCAAGGTGAAGATGTTGTTAGGGTTGGTTTCTAATGAGACTTCTTTTCTTGGCTTGCAGTTGGCTACCTTCTCATGGTGTCTTCCCATGGAATTCCTCTGTGCACTAGTGGAAAGATCTCTGGTGTCTCTTTGTGTTCTTATAAGGGCACCATCAGTGTTGGAATACGACCCCACCCATATGAACTTTGTTAACCTTAATTACTCCCTAAATGTCTTATATCCAAATATAGTCATATTGGAAGTTAGGACTTCAACATATGAATTTGGGGGAAGAACACAATTCAGTCCATAACACGACCCTTTCATCTGCATACATTTTTGCCTTCTGTTTTTCCTCCATATTCCTACCATGGCCACATAGTTTTAGAGAGCAGTAAATGCTTATGACATCTGCTGATGCTTTTCTTTCTCTTCTTTCCTTCCTTCCTTCTTTCCTTCCTTCCTTCCTTCCTTCCTTCCTTCCTTCCTTCCTTCCTTCCTTCCTTCCTTTGATAAAAGACACCTTTTGTGCATATATGACACTGGTCACCATCCTCTTATACCATTTTAAGACCACAGAACAAGACTTGAATTAAAAGAGAATCTGATAAATCTGTGCTTTCCTTGATTAATATTATATAGATGAAACTATCAAACTATTATGAAGAATAAATTCTATTTTAAATACACCCAGCTTTTAACCATGAAAGAATATTGAATTTGATCATCTGTAGATGAGCTCCATTCTGTTTCTTACCTTTATTACTTTACTCACTCAGATTCTTCATAACATGGGAAAGTCAGCTGGCTCACATCTTCATATTTGCCCCATGGACCCTGTGCTCAATGTATGGATAGAAAGAGGGCTACAAGCTAGACTGTCAGTCTCCAATCCTCATCTCTATTTGGGGAACTCAGATGACAATAAAATTTTTCACATTCGGCAGATGTAAATATACTGAGTTGGATTTCTTTTTCTGTATATATTTTGATTATTGAAATGCTTCCTTCCCAGCCAATGCACAGAAAGGACATGTTACGAAATTGCACTCTGTAGAAAGGAAAATGTTTTCGGCCTTTCAAAGACTCCAGGTAAGGAGGACTTTAAATGCAAAGTGCTACAAGATAAATATATTCACATTGTATATTTATGTATTGCATTTTATACTTTAGATTATATATTAATATTATATCTAATATGTTTAAGCCTTTTCACATTATTTTTCATATTAAATACTCAGCATACTACTTTAACATATTGTTTTTATTTTTCATATAAAACTAACAAGCCTAATGGAATTAAGGTTGAGCAGTTGTTTTTAATTTTATAGGTGCCTATCTCTTTGAATTACTTTAATAATAAGATGCAGTGCTTTCCTAAAGGAAGAAAGAGAGAGGAGAGACAGAAAGGGAAGTAAGGAGAGAAAACAGTCCAGAGCATTTCTGCATATTTCCTATTTTGGCTTGACAAAGTATGCTGATTATAGAACTTCTTAAAAGGTCATTTGGTAAAGTGAAATAAATGACTTGGAAAAAATACTCCTAAGGGAAAATTGTTTTGAACAATTAAATCATAATAACAATAATTTAAACCACTTTGCAATTAGTCTTTTTATGAAGGTCTATAACTCCAAAATGATTTTTACCAAAATGAATCTTGGCAACCAATTAATGCTTGGTCTAGTGTAATTTATTTGATTTTCTTGAGGGCAGAGAAAGCTAAAGAAGATTCCTAGAAATGATAGCCATTTAAGACATTCACACAATAATATTTTTTGAAAAGCCTATTAGATGGATTTTTATTACAAGTTAAAATATTGTATCTTCTTTCTTCTCATCTGAATTACTGAAGCAGTATGCATTCTTATGCTCCAAGGAAACCTGCATGATGCAGACATATTCTACACACACTGAGGCTTATCATTTTTATTTATTTAAAAAATAATCTAATAAACCATTTTCAGTAATTGTTGCTAACTTTATTTAGAAATGAAGTCTTACCATCTGCATGCTAATGATTATTTTTGTAACAAACTTATTGTTACATTAGATGCATATTAAATATATACTTAAAATTACTTTTATACATAAAGCAATAAGGATGAATTTGCAAAAATACTGGCTGTTAGTGATATTTGCTAAGCCAAATCAGTCTCTGTCTCTCCCCCAACCCGCTGTGTGCATGTCTATGTGTGTGTGTGTGTGTGTGTGCACGCGCACGTAGTGACTATAAAAAAGAAACAGATTTCAGGTGTAGCTTATGGAATGTCTTATTACATGGAAAAGACAGGCTTCTGTAAGCTGATACAAATATATGTAATATTTTATGTCTTAGGTTCATTCCTTGTGAAATATTTTGCATGTGAAATGCCTGTTACATTTTTTAATATGGATCCTTTTGTGATTCATCAAAACCCAGACAGGAAAGGGCGCCTTCATGGTTCATTCGGTTGAGCCTCTGACTTTGGCTCAGGTCATGATCTCAAAGTTCATTAGTTTGAGCCCTACATCAGACTCTGTTTTGGAGCCTGGAGCCTGGTTTGGATTCTGTCTCCATCTTTCTCTGTCCCTCCCCTGCTTGTGCTCTGTTTTTCTCTGTCTTTCAAAAATAAATAAAATGTTTAAAAAAAAGAAATAAAAAAACAAGACAGGAAAACAAAATGCACACCCTTGTTATTTATTTCACTCAATACATTTGAGATAGATGACTGGATTGAGAAGAAAGGAGAGAAAAACAAAAATTAATTGGTAGCACCAATATACAACTAAAAAACTCAAAAATTGCCATTTATTTATCAGATGATACCTGTGATCAAGAGCTTAATAATAGAGTTTTATGGGCATGACTATGTCCCCATAGGAGACAGGGTACAAAATTTTCATATTGTAGGATGCCTGGATGGCTCAACTGAGCATCTGACTCTTGGTTTCAGCTCAGGTCATGATCTTGTGGTTTGTGAGTTCGGGCCCCACATCTGCCTCTGTGCTGATGGTGCAGAGCCTGCTTGGGATTCTCTCTATCTCCCTCTCTCTATGCCCCTCCTGCTTTCTCTCTTTTTCTCTCTATCTCAAAATAAATAAGTATACTTAAAAAAATTCAAAATTGCATGGCCTGTATCTCTCAAGGTGTTGTGATCAGAAACAAAAACAAAAACAAAACAAAAAGATCCTAAGGCAACATTTACAAAATATCAAAAACAACTGAAAGGTTTGTTGGCTTTTATATCTTTTTTCATTATCATCTTTTGTTGAAAGGCAGAAGGGAGAAAAACAGCCAGAGAGAAGGATCAAGAAGAAAAAAGGGAAACAAGAACTAGGCAAAGTGGGGGCTGTTTTAGCTTTTGCATGATCTTCCTAAAGAAGACACAGCTATCTTTATTTTGTCCATTGCGTCTCCCTCTCTGCCCACTCTGCCCACCCTTCTGCCACCAGGCCACCACTAATGTCTGCTTGTGGGGGGCTTGTGCAGAGAAGGATGACAGAAGAAGGTCTTCATATTTCCATGAAGCCTAAGGAAATATCCTTCATATAGATGCTTGTGATATGGGGGAAGCACATTAGCTTCTCAGAGACTCTTTTCTAAAATGGAAAAGCTGGGGGGCGCCTGGGTGGCTTAGTCAGTTAAACGTCCGACTTTCGCTTAGGTCATGATCTCGCGGTTCGTGGGTTCGAGCCCCGCGTCGGGCTCTGTGCTGACTGCCAGCTCAGAGCCTGGAGCCTATTTCAGAGTCTGTATCTCCCTCTCTCTCTGACCCTCCCCTGCTCACGCTCTCTCTCTCTCCTAGAAATAAATAAAAATATTAAAAAACAATAAAAAATTAAAATGGAAAATCTGCTAATGTTGTAAAGCATTTTGGAGAAACAGCAAAAATAACACACATATATATCCATACATGCACACATACATGTTCACATTCTAACCATTCCCCTAAACCTAAACAAGCATGGCCTGTTAGAATCTATAAGATTCTAAGAAATAAATTAGATAGATGGATAGATAGATAGAAGATAGATAGATAGATAGATGAATAATAAAATCCCCAATCATATATTTTCCTGATTATTCAAGTGAAGATAGAAACTCTATAAAAATAAACTTAATATATAACTCTCAAAGTAATGACTTAATGGTTTTTGGTATATTGTTTTAGAATATTTCTTCAATGAATATGTATACATATATTTTTATTCCAAAACACAGTGGTATATATCATTCTGCAACTTGCTTCTTAAATATGACAGCACAATTTAGATATCTTTTCTTGTCAATACATATAGATCACTCTTGCAATTTTTAATGGTTTTCACTTATGTGGCTATATCATACTTCATTATATTGTATTCTCTTGATGGACTTTTAAGTAGTTTTCCTTTATTTGACTAGTGTAAACTAGGTTGCAAGAAACACGTGTGTGTGTGTGTGTGTGTGTGTGTGTGTGTGTGAGAGAGAGAGAGAGAGAATGAATCAATTTTTCTATAGAAGAAGTTCCTAGAGTAGAATGTTTGCATGAAAGGTATGCTCCATTTGAAATTTTGACGGATAGCATCAAGTTGCCCTCCAGCAAGATTATTTCTTTTTGGGAATATTTTTAATACCATTTTTCCAAGCTAGAAATTTCAGGGTCATCACCAAATGTCTCCCTTTCATTCCCTAGCCTCATTCCAAAGTGTTGCCACATTCTGTGATTTAATCTCAGAAATGTCTCCTAATTCTATCCTTCCCCCGTCTTACACTCTTTGCTACTATGTCAGCTAACATCTTGTAGAAGAAACTTTGAGTAGTTTTCCAAAATCCATTCTTTTTGTCTTCCTGGGCATATCAAGGAGTACATGGTTTTCCCAGACTCTGTTGTATCATCCAGGCCATGCCAATGGACATAGAACAGAAATGGTATGTGTTTCTTCAGACATGGTCACTAAGAAACTGCCACAGGAGGTCTTCTGTGCTCTTTCATCTTCTGCTGCTTGAACATTGGTCACAATGAGTCCCTGTGGGGTGGTGGAGCTGTGGGTGGCAGAACCCATGTAGAGGAATTACCCCTGGTGCTGACCCACTGCCCAGAAGATGCCTCTTGCGTTGAGTTGTGGCATGCTTGGGTCTTTTTGTTACAACAGTTTGTCCGCATAATAGATGAAGATCTTTATGCTTCATGTTTCACTCGCCTACCACATTTCTTACTGGCTTCCCCACCATTTGCTTCTTCCCCTCCAGCAGCCCTGACACCAGAATGAGCCTCCTCTGAGTCACACTGACCAGTAACTCCTTCCTTTAAAGCCCTTAGGACTCAAGATCCTTTGTGAGCTGATTATAGCCTTCAACAGGGGTCTGTCTTCTGTGCCTCTCGCCTAACCCTGGTGCTTGTCCAGGTTCTGACGTGCAGTGGTATTCAGCACATACATGCAGAATAAGTCAATTCATGATGTTTACTTTTGATGCAATCACACACAACATCTAGGAAGCAGTTTCATAAAAACTGTTTGCTTTATAGGACTATTTGTGTCTAACAATTGATAAAAATAGTGACTTCATTGTTCATCTCATGGATGCAGGGGTGGTAAATGGCATCTTTCTGGTATTACTGATTTAGGCTCCTAACATTCTAAGCTTAAAAGGGCCTTAGATCCCATCTAGGACAATTTCCTCTTCTTGCAGATAAGAAAACTAAAACCCAGAGTGCTGAATAAACTTGCTCCAGGCTGCGTAGCCTCTGGGAAAACTCAAGAGCAGCTCCTAAGCAAGTGAGCCCCTAGTTTACAGATCTGCCTTAGCCGACACCAGGCTGTCCCCAAGGATAGTGACCGTGAAAAGCAAATGGTATCTCCTGTCTACTGTCTGCTCAGATTCAGCTCACTTCTGGGATCAATTTAAGGCTCTATTTAAAGCTTCTTTGGCTCTTTCTCTGCTTCGTTCCCCGAGTCTTGCTCTACCAGCCCACTGTGCAGGGGACAGGGTGTTCGGTCTGGCATTTCAATCCATATTGCTCATCAGCAGTAGAACTGACAGTTCTTCCATGAGCATGGTTTTCTTTACCCATCAGGGCCTGAGGATGAGAGTGTGTGGGGAAGTCATTTTTCTAATGTGGTGGGAGAAATGGCAGGTTTATAACTATAATTATACCTGATAGAAAATAATGGTTACTTAAAAAGTATATTGTTCTTTGTCCAAGGGTCTAGAAGCTCAGTGATGAGGATGTTTAGAAATCAGTAATACAGTGAGCTAAGGTTTCAGCTTGAGGGGATTCTGTTTTAGCAGGAAGACAGGATGGGCATACCACTGGTTTTGGTCATTGGCACTGTTTGTGTGAATGAACTGAAATATTTTAGATATTTCTGATTGGCCTGCACTCATTCTGGCTGGGATTCCTTCTCAAATACCTTTCCTATCCTCAGTGGCACTTTGCCATCACAACACTCTCTGGCAGGAAGTCCCTACATGCACATAGGCTATACATTCCAATGGGGGATAAAAATAAAGAAATAATATGCCATCGGAGTTGTATTGGTTACATTTTGGTGTATAAAAGAAACATCCCAAACTGAGTGGCTTAAACAATGGTTTATTATTTCCCACAATTCTGTGGATGATCTGCGGGTTCCCTGCTGGCCTCACCTGGGCTCACTCATGTGACTGCTTTCAACTGGAATATCAGCTGGTCACTGGGCTCACCTGGCAGAGCAGGGCTGGCTGGGATCCTCTGTCTATGTGGTCTTTAGACCCTGGGTGGTCCTAGGGCTCCATGAGAACAAACACCAAAAAGCAAGCGTTTATCAAGTGTGTCATATTTGTTCATGTCCCACCAGCTCAGAGTGAGCTACATATGGGCAGGAGCCATGCATGATTCACCGTGGACCACTATGGAAACAATCTAACACATTTGTGGTAGAGGTACTAAAGGAAAATAAAACAAAGGGAAGGGGATTCACAGAGTGTGACAGGACAGTTATTTCAGATATGGAGATCAGCACGAGTCTCTCTGAGCAAGTGACAATAAAGCAGAGACCTGTGCAGCAGAATAGGGGGCCATGCAGGTGTGAGGGGAGAGGGCTCTAGCCAAGGGAGTTGCGTATGCAAAGACTGTGAGTGAGAACCATAGGGGGACAGAGTGGTTGGAGGCCAACAGGCTGATGGAGAGAACAGACTTAGTTGGTGGGATAGCCAGGACTGAACTGTGTAGGCCTTTGTAGAGCGTGGTAAGGATTTCCCAAGGTATTCTGAGATTGAAGGGAAGCCTGTGGATGAGTTTGTTCTGGAAAGGGACAGGGTTTGACGTATGTTTTAAAACGATCACTCTGGGGGCGCCTGGATGGCTTAGTCGGTTAAGCGTCCGACTTTCGGTTAGGTCATGATCTCGCGGTTCGTGGGTTCGAGCCCCGCGTCGGGCTCTGTGCTGACTGCCAGCTCCGAGCCTGGAGCCTATTTCAGAGTCTGTATCTCCCTCTTTCTCTGACCCTCCCCTGCTCATGCTGTCTCTCTCTCTCTCTCTCTCTCCTAGAAATAAATAAAACATTAAAGAAAATTTAAAAGGATCACTCTGGCTGCTCTGTAGAGAATAAACCTTATCAGAGCAAAAGTGGGAACAAGAAAATATGTTAGGAGAGAAGAGAAAGGAAGGTGGCTTGTAATGCAATTATGATAGAAAGATCCAAATTCAGGATATATTCAGAAATCATGTACTCATGGATTGAATTTGGGTTAAAGAAAGGCATGGAAGATATCTTCTAGGTGACGGGTGTGACCTCTTCGATGAGTGCTGTTTCCTTTTGCTGAGACAGATGGCACTGGTCAGATTGAGATATAAAGCAAGATATGGAAGATATTTTCTTAATTTTTAAAAAAACATTATTTATTTGAGAGAGAGAGAGAGAGAGAGAGAAAGGCAGAGAGAGAGGGAGACACAGAATCTGAAGCAGTCTCCAGTCTCTGAGCTGTCAGCACAGAGCCCAAAGCTGGGGCTCGAACTCATGAACCATGAGATCATGACCTGAGCTGAACTGACTGAACTACCAAAGTGCCCCAAGATAGGGAAGATATTTAGCTTGAAATTGACTACGTTGTTTCAAAATCCCTGAACTTAGAAGCAGCTTACATAACCCCACCCACCGTTTTATAGGCGAGGAAATTGGGACCTGGAAAATGAAATCCGTATAAGAATTTCCAGCACACTTGGTTCTAGAAACCTTGGTTTGTCTCCTTTCCCAACCCCACCAGAGTGTCAGGGCAAAGATTTTCTCACTACTTCATGCTGCCATCTTAGGTTTGATGAGATCACTTCTGAATGGCATTAAAATTACTTGTAAAGTTTTGTGTCCTTTAGTACTCTTCTGCTTGAGAATCCAAAGGGGTTGTGAATCTACCCTCTTTTCATAGAAGATAGTCTGAAAGAGAGATTATCAAAACATGTATTCAGTTATTTTAAAATGGAAATAAGGGTTTTTAAGATTGTAGATGCCCATAAAACACTTCAGTTTTATCATATAGTTGAAAATTATTTTAATAATAGACGTCAGCTGCTATGAAAATTCTAAGTTATTTGAATACTCTGACTCTCCTTTTTCAATTCAGTGTGTGGAGGATTATATCTGATGGATATACAGAAAAATAAGAGTGGGTCAATGAGATACTGGCAGAGGGATTTGAAGAAGGGGGTGATTCTTTGAGAATACAGTTTTAGGGACCACTGTTTGAATGGATTTCACATTTCTGCAACTATCCTGAGACAAATGAGCAAAGACTAATGGGTCTTCAACAAAATTTAGTTTTTCTGTATATTTTGGGTTCTCTTTTTAAAACCATTTTTCTTATATTTGACAAATTTGTTTAATGTTTATTTATTTTGAGAGAGAGGGAGAGACCAAGAGAACGAGCATGATTAGGATAGAGGCAGAGAGAATCCCAAGCAGGCTCTGTGCTGTCATTGTGAGATCATGACCTGAGCCCAAATCAATAGTCCAACACTCAACTGACCGAGCCACCCAGGCATCCCTATATTTGACAAAAATTAAACTAAGTTATGCAGTCTGCTGAAGTAATTTTTGTATCCATGTCTTTCACCTCTCTATGTATTGAGTACAGAACTGATATTTTTGATCTTAGTGGATGTTAAACATTTAGTATTCAAAGAAGTAGAGGAAGCAAGAGATATAAGGCAAAAAAATAAAAAGGTCTTAAAGGAAAGAGCTAGGATGAAAGGGGGTTATGTCATGGAGCAGGGGGCAGGGTTAGTGTGAATGATATAGCATCTCTCTCCATGAAGTTAGCATCCTTCCATACTCTCCACTTTCCTTCCCCTATCTTTTTATTTTTCCTCTGTAGCGCTTATTATCCTGACCTCTTTGAAGACAGAAACTTATGATGGTGATTTTTATTGGATATTTACTATATGCAGGTTTGGAGATAATCTCATTATTATTATCTCATTATTATTCTGCCTCCAGAGTCAATATCTATCTGACTCTAATCTTCCTAGAAGTTGGGTCTCTGTATTTTTGATGTGTTCACTGTGTGACTTCAGGCAAGTCACTAAATTCCTTATGCCTCAGATTTATAATTTATAAAATGTAAGGTTTTTTTGCTATGTACTCTACAAATTTTATTTCTCTTTTTAAAAATTACATTTTAATAACTCCAGATTTTGCTTTAAATAAGGAGAATGGGCATTAAAGAAAAGGTAAAAACTGGAAATAGAAAATGGCAGGCATGAGAAGTGAAAGAAGGAACAAGGTCATGCCAGAAGTTCAAGTTTTTGAGAAAAGTGAAGGAAAAGAAAAGCCTCAGTTCTTATTATTCCTTTTACTATTTTGAATGGCTAAATTCACTCATATGTTTCCTAGATCAAATTAAATTTGTTGTTGTTAAAATTACCCTGTTCCATCTCTTGTAGGCAAACAGAATCCCATTTGCAAATTACTTTAAGGAATGTGAGTAAAACAGATTCTTTTTTAATTTTTATTTAAAATATTTTTAATGTTTATTTATTTTTGAGAGAGAGATGGAATGTGAATGGGTGAGGAGAGAAAGAGAGGGAGATGCAGAATCTGAAACAGGCTCCAGGGTCTTAGCTGTCAGCACAGAGCTCAACATGGGTCTCGAACCCACAAACTACGAGATCATGAGCCTTAGTCAGACTCTGAATGGACTGAGCCACTCAGGCACCGTTCCCCTCTTTTTAGTTTATTTATTTATTTTGAGAGACAGAGGGAGCCATCACAAGTTGGGAAGGGGCAGAGAGAGGGAGAGAGAAAATCCCAAGCAGGGTCTTCACTGTCAGCACAGAGCCCAACACAGGGCTTGAACTCAGGAACCAAGCTGTGAGATTATGACCTGAACTAAAAACAAGAGCCACTCAGGCACCCTGAGAATGCAGATTCTTACCCAGGCCGATGTTGTAGAGGATGATATAGGGGGAATGTTGAAGGACAGGTAACACTTGGATTCCAGTACAGAATCACACTGTGGGTACTCCCTATAGAGAATTCCCAGGAGAATCCCATAATCAATTATGAATATTACTTCTTAAGGTAACACCAGCCATGCCGTAAGTTTCTGTGTTTTTACGGAGTTCTTTTCTAAGTGATTCATGAGTTTTTAGGAGAGCATGCTGTCATAGATTCCATTTCAAATCAATTCATGAAAAAGTTTTTGAGCCAGATTTTTAAAAGACTTACTGTGTTTTATTTTCATATTATGAATAGATAGACAAACTCTAATGCTAAAATTTAAATGTTACACTAAGGTACACTCTTAGAGTCTAAGTTTATGATTTTAATTTCTTACCTCATCCCTGATGTGCTCATTATTTCATCTAGATTCTGCATAGGGAAAAAGTGCAGGATGACTGTCATTAAGGATCTAAACTGGTTGTTGCTGTTACTGTGGAAAATGACGTGGCCTCTCAATACTGAGAAGGGGGACTGGCACTGTGCAGCCTGCTTGAGGTGGGGGTAGGTGGCAGAATGAATGTGTATTCTGCGATTCCTTCTTCCGTGCTTCAGTCTTAGATCTCTGAATCTCTTTTGGGGGGAAGGAGTCATCACTTATTGTAGCCAGATGTGGGTACCAGTTCCTTATTGATAAGAGCATGGAGGCACCAAGGATAAAGCATCTAGCTTTGTAAAGATAAAGAGGTCATTCTTACAGATTCCTCTCAGATTGGCTCATCCATCTAAGCCATGGTCAATTCTTGGCCCAGGAATTGAAATAGGCTCCCAAGTCTATTTTTCTTCCATGTTGAGCTTGTCTCTCAAGTTGTTAGTCTTTTTAACAGCATCCCTTCCTACAAGATCCAACCCAGATCCTGCCTAGTTCTGCTGCTTCCCTAATTCCTATATTCAGAGCTACCTAGCCTTACTTTGGGAGAATAGAGAGCTCACCCTGTTTTCTCAAAAATCACCTAGTTATCAAATTGATTGCGAGACTGTAAACTCCTTGAGGGCAGGGGTTTATTATTCATCATTGTGTCTTCACTGGTGCTTAAATACTAGATGGATATTTCATTTTATAAATAAGGTATATGCAACCAAACTACTGCGGCAGAGGAAATTCAACATATATCGTTTGCAAAACCTAGATTTGTCAGCATTTCCAGTATTATAGGTATATCCTTCTGTCTCCCTCCTCTTCTTTTTCAAGAAAGTTCAACCAAACTTCTGGATTAGATATCTATTAATGTCAGATATGCATATCCACATCTCCCATGGTACTAAGCACAATGGTACATCCTAGGCACCCAGTATAAACTCCTTAAGTGAATGAATATGATTCTTTACACCAAGTTAATTTATTTTTCAGAAGAATTGAGTTTTAGTGAATTAAACTTTTATGATCTAGCAAGTCCTTTATACAAACCAGTTGGGAAAACACCTATAATTTATGCTTCACAGACCTTCTGTCTGCATTCTAAAATTTTATTTGCAGTGCCTACACTAATTTGAATAAAATGAAAACCAAGTTAAAAAAAAACCTGAAGTTAAACACTTTTAAAGATTTGTAACTGTAATAATTTTCTTCTTTCTTCATTTCCTGCTTATCTTCTTAAACTGAAATGCAAAATTTAAGATTTGGTGAAATAAAAGTGTTTTGTGCCAGTTTTAGACTCGAAGTAGCTAATAGAAATTCCAAATGGAAGTCACCTAATGACATTAGATTCAAATTTTGTTTAACTGAATCTTAATTATTTAGTATTTACTAATAATTTACCAGATGTGACTGGTTTTTGTTAATTATATTGAAAACCTGTCCTTTTTTGAAATATTGAGGCCAAAAATAAACCTTAGAGGGAAGACAGATTCTCGGGCACTAGTAAGGCAGAGGTTGTTAGGTAGTTAGGTAGAGGTTTTTGGAGTCTCTGTCTTGAGTGTGAATGCTCATGCCAGCATTTCCTGGAAATAAAGTTATTGACACATATGGAGCCCAGTGAGAGAGCAGGTATTGAAGACTTTCCCCAAAGCATGGACCCCTTTATGTCTCAAGCTCTCTTCTCTAAATAGATGTCTTTGGGATCCCAGAGGGGGCATGGAAAGAGAAGACAGTAGGAAGGAGAAAAGAAAGTCCCATTTAGTGGGCCCATTCAATTAATTCAAAAAGGATTTGCAAAAAACAATAAACTGAAGTCAAACAAATGAATATCCACCATGCCTGCTTCCTTCTACTCCTCATGTAGAGATTTCTTAAAACCAAACATGCTGCACTTCCATCATCATCCATGTTGATTGTGAGGGCATGAAATACTTTGATTATATGAGAATCAAATGGCTTCCCAAAGAAGAAAACACTGTGTTTCACATAGCCCATATGTCACTAATGGGATCAGATGGCGATGTAATAATATGCAGGCCAGCTTTTTTTTAATGTTTTTTTTTTTTTTTATTATTTATTTCTAGGAGAGAGAGAGAGAGAGACAGCATGAGCAGGGGAGGGTCAGAGAGAGAGGGAGTCACAGACTGAAACAGGCTCCAGGCTCTGAGCTGGCAGCCAGCACAGAGCCCGATGCGGGGCTCGAACCCACGAACCGCGAGATCATGACCTAAGCGAAAGTCAGACGCTTAACCGACTAAGCCACCCAGGCACCCCTATGCAGGCCAGTTTTTAATGCTTTATCCAAAAACTGTGTGGTGGAAAGACAGCTGGATTTTGGATCTGGACACTGAATTTGTCTCTCTGTTCTCATGATCTTGGGTCTTACCTGTCATGACTGACGGGTTTTGAGCTGGCAGAGTAAACAAGTACAAAAGTTTGACACCACAAAGCAGGGCGTACATACGTGGAAGTATGCAAGTCTTATCTGTGAGAGGTATTAGTCATATCTATGTGAAGCAAAGATTAAGCTTGTTAGGATGTGCTTGGGAGTGCCTAGAACCAAGGATAGAAATGTGTCCAGCAGTTACCAACAGTATAGGAGATGACAAACAGGAACCAGAGTAATATCCCAGGGAATAGAGTTTACTCATGCCAGAAACACTCATTCCTGGCTTCTGGTAAATTCTACCAGCTGGAATTTGTTTCCCTCTGACATCTTTTATTGCAGCCCAAGCTGTTACTCCATCACCCACAACACTTTCCATGTTTCAGGGTGGCCCCAAGGATCAAACAAGATTCACTACAAGTTCTTCAGAGATATTAGTTAGCATTACTGTCATGGAGGACATTATCAGTTGTGTTCTTTTAAACATATTTTTTAAAAAACATCTTTTCTTTCAGGCATCCCTTTTCATTCAGTTTGGGACAGTATGTTGTTGTGGAAGTATGGATTTCGGATAAGAAAAGCCTGCGATTAAAATCACTGTTCTGTTACTTATAATTTGCCTGATTTGAGGTTAGTTAACCTCTTTAAGCCCTCATTTCCTCATCTTTAAGTACAATTAGCATCTCTAAATCGTGTTGCAAATTAGTAATAGAAATGGTAAAAGCAACAACAATCACCACCTAACTATGAATAATACCGCTATGCCTTTATGCTAAGATTTATTGGTGAACACTTCAACTTACTTTATTTCATTTGTTCTTCATAGAATCTTGGGAAGGCAGTGAAGCTCATACTACTTTGAAAGGCCCATTAAGTAATTTGTACTGCTCAGATAACCAGCCAGGTGGAAGGGTGGTCTGAAAGAAACAGGAGAGCATTCAGTTTCCTGCAGTCATGGAGTCAGCAACTAGCAAGTGTCTGAGAGCTTTTGGTTCCATCCTGGGGTTTTCAAACTCCCTTTCAAGTAACCAGTGAATGGAGCAAGGGCAAGAAGATAGGCATCTTCAATCACAGCAGCTATGTATTTGTATGTGTGTATATGTGTGTGTGTGCATGTGTGTCTGTGTTGTTGCTGATTGGATTGGTCTGTAAGATTTTGACTGAAGTAAGTTCTAACAAAAACTTTCATTTTACAAATGATGAAACTAAGGCCCATTATGGTTGCATATTATCCCAAGATATCCCCGTAAACCTCCATGGATTAGGAAAAAGACAGGGAAACTCAAAATTTAAAAGAACAAATGTATTCATTGACTCAGAGATGTGACTGTTAGTTCTTCTACCTGATATCTTCTCACTGATTGACTAAGTTGAGATTTTAGCTTTCAATTAAATCACCTGAAAATTATATAATTTTAAGCTATTGAAGTGACTTCTTTGTTAAACAATATTTTTGAGGGTTTACTACATATAAATCACTGTTTAGGTATAAAGATACCATAAGAATAAAAGCCTACACACTCAATATAAATATAATTCAGATCAAACAGATTTCTCAAAGTTATGAAGAGGTAGTATATAATGCCAAGTAAGTGTGGTCACCTTGAAAAGAGAGCTTCCTCAAAGATTGAAGTGACCTGTGGATGTTTTTTCAGAAGTTTGGGTTTTAGCTGGTCCCTGAAAAATGAATTAACATTGAAATAAGGGGACAAAAGACAAGACATTCCAAGTGTGAAATATCTTCAGTAAAGTCACAGACCAAGAAATGTCAACACTCTTGCAGAGAGAAAGATGACAAAATCAGTTTACCTGAAGCTCAAGGTTTATGAAAGGAAGTTGGTAAGAATGGCTCTGAGTTGTTAAGCGTTGATTAGTGGATCACTGGGTGACACTCCACTCCTCATTTTAGAGTACGATAGTTGTTCCAGTAACCAACTCCATGGTCTAACTCTGTGTACAGGGGCAATCCTTCTCCGCCCTCCCTATTGCCTCCCTCAGCCACCTCTTCCTCTACTGTATTAAACTCACAGATAAGATTTAAGACATCATTTCAAACACCTCTACCCTGCTACCACTAGTCTCCCGATTCCAACAAATTGGGAAATAGGTAATGTAGGAGTCAGGAAATAATTGAACATTTTTGAGTAGGGGCAGGATGTCTTTGTCTTCAAATGATCAATATGGTAGTAGGTAAATTTCATCTGGAAGAACCCAAAGGCAAATGCAGGCAGGGAGACTGTAAGAATCCATTTATATGACTATTTCTTGAGTTGCCATGTGACTTGTATTCTATATATACTTTCTAATTTAATTTTAAGGCAACCTTATGAAGTTGATAATAATATCCCAATTTTATAAATAGGGAAACTAAAGTGGAAGGAGATGTAAGTAACTTTCCCAGTATCAATTCACCAACAAACATGAGCTATGATAGGAACATAAACCTCAATAATGTTAAAGTTCATTCCATTTATTGTTCTTTATTTTGAAGTCAAAGCAGATGGGTAAGTCCATCATTCTCCTTGGATCAAAGCACATTACCATCTTCGATCTTTGCGCAAGACCCTTTTTTAAATTTTATTTATTTATTTTCATCCCTTTTAAAAATTCTTATACATTGTTTCCATTACTGTTTCCACAGTCAAAAATTTCCATGTGTTTGTTGTGTATTTGGTTTTTTGTATGTGTTCCTAAATCTTATTACATTTTGTGTGCATATATTTTTAATTCATGCAAATGATATTAATTATATATCTTCTCTTCCTGTTTTTCACTAAGGACTATATTTTTAAGATTCATTCATATTTCTATAGATGCTTCTAATTCATTGCTTCTAACTGCAACTTCTGCCCTTTCAATTACATACAATTAATTCCCTAAAGCAAGGGGCAGACTTGGGAGACAACATTCATAAATATTAATTAATTAATTAGCATATTAAAAGCAACTCAGTCAACAAAACATTTGTTGAGTACTTACTACCAGACACCGTGTTCAATGTTGGGAATACTGCAATGAATAGAATTCAAAACTGTCCTGAAGAGATGCCCGGTCCAGTGGGGAACACAATCGTGCAAATAAATAATTACAGTTTAGAAATGTGCAGTAATAGATATGAGCTCGACAGCACGAGCTGGGTGTGATTGTTTCTGCTTGGGGCTCTGAGCAAAATGAGTGAAATGGGAAACAAAAGAATGACCCTTTCTGGGTTTGAAGGAATGAGTAGGAGTAGTGTTCTGAGTGGATGGGTGGGGAAAGAATATTCTAGGAAACAGCACTTTTGACAAGAATTGTTTCATTGCCCATTCTCCCCATGGTCCCTTCTAAAGACCACCCTCCACCTACCAGTCTCTGTGAACAGCAGCAGTAATTACGGCTCCCACTTCTTGAGTCAGGGCTCATTGCCTAAGGCAGCCTACTGATGGTCCAGCAACCAAACACACGTGTGGTCTTGGTTAAACAGGTAACTTGGTCCAATCTTTTCTTTCCCTTGAACTTTGAACTTAGAGACCCTGGTATGTTGCCAAGTGGTGACAGAAAGTAGACTGGAAGGTCTTGATGCCTGGTGGTCATTTTCATGTTGATGAATAAAAAGAAGGTTGGCCTTCAAGCACTGAGGGCATGAAGCACCTCTTGAGTAAAGAGAAACACCCCCTTGGTTCCTGGCATTCTTCCCCCTCTCAGCTCTGGGTCTGCCAGGTGGGCTTGGCTTCCCACCTCGAGTTCCATGAGATGTCTCTGAATCTTTACAATCAATAATCCCGTCATTGAGAACTATTTTGAATTTCTACTGGTAACTACCTAATGATACTTGAGGAAAGCACAAACTCTCAGGCACACAGACCTGAAGGACTATGATCTGTTCATGAGCAGTTCATTTAACATTGTCAAATATAAAATACATAAAATAGGTGGGTAGGTTTGAGAGAGAATTTGAAGGAAGAACCCGCAGGACTTGGTGGCTGACTAGGTATGAGACGTGAAGATAACCAATTCTGCAGTGTCAGCTGGAAACCCTGGAAAGGCAATGACAACATTGACAAAAAGCTACAGAAATAAAGGGCAAGGGGAGAAGAATTCAACTGTGGATATGAGAGAAGGCTTTGGGAAATGTATAAATATCAAATGGTAAATTGGAGAAATGGGAGATGAGGAGTCTAAGCTGACATCAGAAAAGATGAGAATGAGGGCTCTGTGAAGACGAGCTATGAAAGGGGACGAGATCACCCAAAAAATGGGGGTTAGGAAACCAATAGAAGAGAGTTATAAAGCAGGTGTAATAGGATCAGTAATTATTGTTAATAATAGTAATAACAATGGTATAATGGTAATAGTCTATAATACACATTTAAGACACCAATGAAAAGAAGATTATAGGAAAGCAAAATACACGTGCAACATTCCAATTAAGTCTTCCAGTTTTAGAAAAGTTTTCAGTGCCGGGGCGCCTGGGTGGCTTAGTCGGTTAAGCGGCCGACTTTCGCTTGGGTCATGATCTCACGGTTCGTGGGTTCGAGCCCCGCGTCGGGCTCTGTGCTGACTGCCAGCTCAGAGCCTGGAGCCTGTTTCAGTCTGTGACTCCCTCTCTCTCTGACCATCCCCTGCTCACGCTGTCTCTCTCTCTCTCTCTCTCTCTCTCTCCTAGAAATTAAAAAAAAAAAAAAAAAAGAAAAGTTTTCAGTGCCCTTTAATATCCCCCCACAAATCTGGCTATTATAACACGGCTGTTGTTTTGGATAGTAATCTTAGTTTATGGGAATCTGCTCTGTTGAGAGTTGCTTTATTTAATATTCAATGTGCCATATGTATATACCAAATATATTTTGATAAATAAGATGAAGACGGTTCCTGTGCTATAGTTATCTTAATAGCCTTAAAATTAGGAAGTGGTAATCTTGGCATCTGTGGCTACAGGGAGGGACATTTGAAGACTCCATGTGTGGTAATGACCTGTCATGAAGCCTGTTCTCTGTGCATCCTTCAAGGAGTCACGGCTAATTTGGATCTGGAATTTTGAAGGAATTTAAATTTGGGGATTTCCCATGCGAAGCATCATTTTGCAATCACATGCTTAGCTAAAAATGCTCCTTTTCTAGGAACGCTCTTACTGGTGAAATGTTGTTAGTTTGGAAAGAGAATAAAGGACAAATGTTGCCATTTTTCCTGTGCTACAGACTTTAACCAACTAATTAAATCCATTTTGCTTTCTGGGCTTATGGTGACTTTGTGTAATTCAGACTGGAATCTTGTCACATCCCGAAGATCTGTCGTTGCCTAGGTTACCATGGCAGCTAAATTTTTCGTTTTTGTAAAATTATCCCCAGCCCTTGGCTTCAGTTAACCACATAAGCCGGTGTATTATTAGCTTAATGAAGGGACCCTTTCTGCAGGCTTCTTCCAATGCTGTCAGGTAGCTGTCCAACTAGCATGGTGTTGCTGTGTTGAGTATCTTATTCTCAGCATCCATCTGGAGCTCTCTTACAAAGCCCGTAGGTTGCGTGCCAGGGAACATCCTGCTGCTTCTGAAGAAAATTCATCTCCTTCTTCCTTAAATGTGACGCGTAACATCGCGTTGTCCTCCCCAATCCATCCTGAGCTCCACACTACAAGGGATGGCTTTGTCACCATCTAAGCGTTCATAGTTATTGTCTGTGCAAAGATTCATTTTTCAGGTCTGTAGCTAAAATGCAACATACTCTGGGATCAGTTTCAAACTCTAATGATTAACACATGTTTATTCATTCCAAATGGAGCTGCGGCTGCAGTCCCTGCTGTACACCTTATTGGGTTTGTTTGGTTGTTGTTGTTATTATTATTTTTCCTACCTAGGTTGGTCCTTCACATGGATCAGAAGAAGCTATTAGCAATTAACTCCGGAAAGCATTGTCTTCTGCCTTGGAGGCACCTTTCTGCACTTGTCATTTACCCATAAGATTTGTCCCCAGATCACTTTCTCGGCACCGTGCAACAGTCATGGAAGTTCAACCTTCTGCCCTGCATTAAGCTTCACTCTGTATGTACACTCCTGCAACATAATGACAGCAACTAATGGCAAATTTACCTTTGTATACCTGAGGCGATGATGCACACCAGAGAAATACCGATAGGAAAAAAGCAGTCTTTGATAGAGTTTAAAATTCTGTAGGTAAACATTTAATGACACAGAGGTGGACACTCACAAGGAGATTAGGAAAATTAGGAACGTCTTTTTTTTTTTTGCTAGGAAAAAAAAATCAAACATAGGGCTGCCACTATCAGTTCCTGCAGCTGGTGCTCACACTTCCCTGGGAGGTGTCCCAGAGAGGCATGATCAGGTTTTGGGAAAGAGAAGAGAAGATA
The DNA here is from genome assembly GCF_003009895.1 of Hyaena hyaena. NCBI lineage: Eukaryota > Metazoa > Chordata > Mammalia > Carnivora > Hyaenidae > Hyaena > Hyaena hyaena. The sequence goes on from NW_024081530.1 coordinate 481,901, forward strand.
CTTACCCATTGCTTTTAGAAGGACAGCACTGTCAACTCTACTCAGTGACCCAGGGAGAGAGCTGCATCAACCAATATGCAAAAAACACAGATAATTTGGATCCAATTGTGATTTACTGAGGGATTACTTTTGGCTAAATGATTTTTTCACCCCTCTCTAAACCTTGCCCTAAGCTGAATCTCTGAGCTAAAGTGAAGTTTCTGCAAATTCATCCAAGCAGTAGAGGGTTAAAAGAGCCACTGTGAAATTTTCTTCATCCCTGAATGTATAGCTTTGTTAAGCAAAACTATATGAAAACCATAAAATGAAAGAAACTAAAAGCAAAAAAGAGAAAACCCAGTAACAAACAAACACGTCCAGCCAATCTGCTTAAACTGACATGAATAAAGTAAGAGTGGTCCGTAATAACTATTTGTATTCTTTCCAGCTTCAATAGTCCATAAATGATCACAGATAAAAGATAGGTGGATATCTCATTCTTTTTCCTGACCTAAACCTTTCTCTCTTGCCATTTACCTTTTCTGAACCTGAGGTCTCTCTTATAGAACAGTCAGTTTTAAGTCTTGAGAGTGAAACAGTGATTGTAATTTTTAAAAAATAGTACCTAACGCGCTTGGAATGCAGAGCGAATGCCAAGCTATGATCAGTTGAACGTCCTCTTTTCTTTATTCTGTTTCTTATGTTTTGTGTTTGAGTGAAGATTTCTGGAACCTCTTGTTTTTACAAGACACATCTCATCACCTGGTGCCAGGTGGTACCAGCCCAAGGCTACAGCACAGCCATTCAGCAGATTTTCTGCCAGGGTCGATTCATCCTCTGTATACTTCTCCAAGTGTCTATAAATAGCGTCACTTGTGAGGATTGTTGAAATAATTTGTCGCTATAATTATAGTGACATTTCTAGCATGTTATAATCATATAAAACTGCAAAAATAGAAGGATGCTATTTTGGAGTTATTTTTTTCCAACTCAGTTTGTGTTGCACGGAATGGAAGGAAAGATTAAGAATGTCACTTGTTTAGAGAAGAAACCTGCTGCATAGTAATAGAAGAGAACAATGACATGTAAAAATCAAGAGTACTTTCTTAAGAAGCAAGGCGGCTGGATACTTTGAAAGTGATTTGGTTTTAGTCCAAAAGAAGAAAAGAAAAGAAAAATCTCCAAAGTACAATTCCATATATACAAGGGAAGTGAAGACGTGATGATATCCTTCCAGCTGAGGGCCTTAGCCAAACCAAAGTAATTTTAATTTTTCATAGGCTTTTACATTTTTGATGACAACATCTCAGTTAAGGGGTCACAGATATCTGAAAAAGAAATATCTAGGATGCTGGTACTATAAGAATCTTTTAAAAAGACTGTATTTTGAGTTGACGGAATATTTTCATTGTTTCCAAATGTTCAGCCAATCCCAATTAAATGAAATAAATGTCTATTGATAAAATGCTGTTTGCCGGCAAACAGTCACAGAGTTTGAGGACCGTGCCACAGCTGTGGGTGCTTTTAAAACCACTTCTTAAGATTTTATAATAGTATAATGGATCTGCACACACTATATTGATTGATGAAATTATGAAGCGTCTAAGTTTGTTTTATTATAAATACAATTGTAATATATTTAGAGTATACAATGTGGTGCTTTGACACATGTATATATTGTTAAAGGATTCCAACAATTGAGTTAATTAACATATCTGTCACCTCACATATTGACCTTTTGTGTGTGTGATAACTCCTAAGTTCTACCTCTTGGCAAATTTCAACTATAATCACCATGTTATGTATTAGATCCTCAGACTTAAAAAATTCATCTTGTAACTGAAAGTTTGTATCCTTTTACCAGCCTCTCCCTATTTCTCCCGCTCTGCAGCCCCTAGAACCACTTTTCTGCTGTTTCTATAAACAAGGTTTTTTTTTTAATCCATATGTAAGGGAAACATGAATTATTTGTCTTTCTCTGACGTATTTCACTTAGCATAATATTCTCTAGGTCCACCCATATTCTCACAAAAGGCACTATTTCCTTCTTTCTTAAGGCTGAATGATATTTCATTGTGTATAAATGTGTATGTATCACATTTTATTTATTTATCCACTCACTGACAGAAACTTAGGAATGATGAATAATGTTGTAATGAACATGAGAGTACAAATATCTTTTCGAGATAATGACTTTGTTTCCTTTGGATATATTCCCAGAAGTGAGATCTCTGGATCATATGGTAGTTCTATTTTTAATTTCTTGAGGAAACTTCATACTGTTTTCCATATTGGCTACACTGGTTTACATTTCCACCAATGGTGACAAGGGTTCCCTCTTCTCCATGTCCTCACCAACACTTATTATCTCTTGTCTTTTTGATAATAGACCCCCAACAGGGGTGAGGTGATATCACATTGTGGTTTTGATTTTCATTTTTTTGGTGATCAGTGATGCTGAGCACCTTTTCATGTATTTGCTGTCTTATATGTGTGTCTTCTTTAGAAAAATGTCTATTCTGGTTCTTAGTCCATTTTTTTCATTTCTAAATTTTTCTTTAAATTTAAGCAAAATAAAATATTATTTAAATTTAAAGAAAATAAAATTTCTTTATTTTCCTGTTGAGTTGTAGGAGTTCTTTATATATTTTGGATATTAATCCCTTATTGGATATGCAGTTGCACATATTTTCTCCCATTTCCATAGGTTGTCTTTTCCCTCCACAGGTTGTCTTTTCACTTTGTTAAAGGTTTCCTTTACAGTGCAGAAGCTTTTAAGTTTGATGTAGTCTCATTCTTTATTTTTGTTTTTGTTGCATTTGCTTTTAGTGTAAACCCACAGAAAATCATTGCCAATACCAATGTCATGGAGCTTACTGCCTATGTTTTATTTTAGAAGTTTTACAGTTTCAGGTCTTACGTTCAAGTCTTTAATCCATTTTGAGTTGACTTTTTTTGTGTGGTATAGGTTGGGGAGTCAGTTTCACATTTTTGCATGTGAAACCCAGTTTTCCCAGCACCATTTATTGAAGGGACTATCTTTTCCCCACTTGGCATCCCTGTCAAAAATTATGCTTGGGTTTATTTCTGAGCTATCTATTCTGTTCCATTGACCTAAGTGCCTGTTTTTATGCCAAAGCTACACTTTGTTTTGATTACTATAGCTTTGTGTAGTTTGAAATCAGGAAGTATGATGCCTCCAGCTTTGTTCTTTCTCAGGATTGCTTTGGCTATTCAGGGGTTTTTGTAGTTCCATATGAATTTTAAGGGGTTTTTTTTCTATTTCTGTGAAAAATGCCATTGGAATTTTGAGAGAAATTGAATTGAATCTGTAGATCACTTTGGGTAGTATGGATATTTGAACAATAAGAATTCTTACAACTCATGGGTATGGAATATTTTCTATTTATTTGTGTCTTCCTCAATTTCTATCAATAATATTTTATAGTTTTCAGTGTACAGATCTTTCATTTTCTTAGTTAGATTTAATCCTAACTATTTTAGGAATACTTTTGATGCTATTATAAATGGGATTGTTTTCTTAATTTCCATTTGGTATTTGTGCTGAGCCCTGGGTGGGGGATAGTTGCAGGAAGTGCTTGCACACCGATTTGAAAACTGCTTTTGTTTTGTTTTGTTCTGTTCTGTTTTATATTGTTTTCTTTAATACAGACCAGTGAATGCTGAGCCCTGTTGGCTATCATAGCTAGGTAATTTGAGGGCTCATCCCTTGAGTGGGCATCATAAAAGTTGGGAAGTTGGGGCACTAAATGTGTGACCAAGCTGCTTTCAGGAAGAACATGGAGACTTGGTTTTATTGTTGGAGTCAGCCAGGGGGAGAATGCAGGGAAATTGCTCGCCAGCTCTTTGTGGGTCTGGGAAGGAGCTCAGTCAGCACCTAGTACAGGCTGATTAGAAGCTGGGCCTTCAGTCAGCAGTTTGGAAATTATGCAGTCTTTTCCAGGAAGAAACTGAGGGATAGGTGTTTTTCCCTGCCCCCTCTGCGCTGAGCTTGGGGTTACAGTCAAGAGGAGTGACCACATGTCCATCCAACAACTGCTTTTTTGTTTGCTATAGTGCTATGGATCTGGCAAACACAAACTTCATTGACTCTCAGAGCTAGGTGATTTGGGAGTCTGTCCCTTGGGTGAGAGACTATCCTGTGAGTGGCAGCCTTAGAAGTTAGGATACTATCTGTATGGTCCAAACCCTTTGTTCCTCAGGGAAAAACTGGGGGTTCCCTGCCAATTGCATGTCGCTGGTTCCTGGGTACAGTTTATAGCAAGATCATGTCTCAGCCTTTTCTACCTGTTTTGATGTGGGTATGTGTCATCCAATGTGCAGGAGTCACTCAACTAGTTCTATATTTCTCTCAGAGGCAATTGATCTGTGGGTAGCTGTATTTTCAGTGTGTCCATAGGAGGGCCAGTCAGAGGCCTCCTATGCTGCCATCTTGGTGATATCATGCCTGCCAAAGTTGATTTTAGATGAAACTCCTCATCTGAGTGCTGATATCTACTCTTTTGACCTGGCCAATGACATCTAATAGAAAAATGAGAATTGGTATCCTCAATTTTTTTTTTTAACACTGATGAGAGTTATACTTTTATTTATTTGTGTGATTGTTCCCCCACATGTCTGTATACTCCAGGAAGGAGAAGATCCTGTCAGGTGTACAACACAGTCTTACTTCTAGTCCTTGGCCGAGGGCCTGACATGTAGTAAGCTGACAAACTGTAAGTCACCATGAGTTGAACGAAGGAATAGGAGAACTTTTGATTAATTCTGGCTTTGGAATATACATGATTTATAAATTTGGGCAAGAATTTCACTTCTTAAAGGCTCATATTCTTTATCTACAAAATGACTGGTTTGGTCTAGAAGCTCTTGGAATTCCCTAGTTTTAAATTTCAGAAATGAATACATGGTAGATGTCTCAGGGCCCTACCTCCATGTCTTTTTCTGGAAAGCATCTGCTCAGCCCCTAACTCCATCTCACTCTGCTGGAGCACTTTTCCTGGATAGAGCCATTTAGGCCAGGGATGGACTCTGGGACTGAGCTGGAATGAACATATTCTCTTTTCAGGTGTTTGAAATTAGGTATGTGGTCCTGCCAGTCAGAATCTACTGTGGCTGCACTGTGGTCTCTGAATCTGGGAGCTTTGGGGGTGGCTGCCTCCTGCCCAGTGTAGTAGTCAGGCAGCAGCAGGCAGAATGCAGAGAAGGGCTAATGAAGCAATCTCCAGAGCAAAGCAGACTGGGCAAGTGGAGAGTTCCAGCAACTTCTATTCTAGTCCCTTGCTAAAGCCTGAGGCTTTCTTGACCTGGAGTTTCATAGTGTGGTTTGTATACTGACAATAAATTTTCTTTTATTCCTCTTTTTTTCTTTTTTTTTTTTTTTTGGATGCAAAGTAGCTGTAGTTAGTTTTGTTATTTGTTTTCAGAGACTCAGATAATATATGCATACATTCTTCTCAATAATTAATTCTCATTTAATTGGTTATTTGGTGAAGTCTGCTAGATTCTTTAAATCCTCATTCTTAGAAGCCTATATCCAGTATTTTCTGTGAGTAGCAATTTATCAGGACCTGTAAAGCATGCCTCTCTCTGGGACAGTCTTTTCTGTTTTTAACAGCATAAAACTGGGAGTCAAAGAGCCTTTGACCTAGGTTGAGTAAATATTCCATTTCTCAGCACCACATCTGAACAGGTTCATCTAGCTTGCTTTACTGACCTGCTCCCCGCACACCTGCTTGTACTTCTCAGCCCTTTTTGTACACCTCTGCAGACTTCCCAGACCCTGGACAGAAGTCCCCTCCCTGATAGATATCAGCACTAACCCTTGTCTACCCTTGGTCTTCTTTGAACTGCCCTATCTCACTGTCACACACATCCTGACTTCATATTTCGTTTTCTGATCTCACTGAGAAATGAGAAATTGGGTTATGAGTTCTCTAATTCCATTAACCTCATTATTTCTCAGAAATTTGAGTCCTGGAAAGGTAGTGCTACAAAATGGAGGAAGTAGAAGACTCAGGTTCTACTAGTAACTGTGGGATCTTTTTTTATTTTTGAAGTTTATTTATTTTTAGAGTGGGGGGGGGGGAGGGCAGAAAGAAGGAAAGAGAGAGAATCCCAAACAGGCTGCACACTATCATTGCAGAGTGCCATGAGAGGCTCTAACTCAACAACTGCAAGATGATGACCTGAGCCAAAATCAAGAGTCTGATGCTTAGTCCACTGAGCCACCCAGGCACCCTGGTAACTGTGGGATCTTGAACATATCTCTTTCCTTTTTCATTTGTAAGATTTGAGCCAAATGCATGGTTTCTGGGAGCCTCACACCCTCACCTCAGAGTCTGCTTAAATGACCCCTTCACGGTACCCATACTGTTTCTCCCACATCTATTTCTCTTACCACTGTTCCTTTATCATCCTTGTTTACAGGTATACCTTCTATAGGTCTCTCAGTTTTATTGTAGGTGTTTTGAAGTTTTAACTAACTGAGATTTTTAAATAAAGTGGCTCCCCACAGATAGGGGGAGTCAGGGCATGGGAAAGCACTGTTCCTCACCTGAACCGCCTGAATTATCCAGGTCACTGTCTATATGCCATTAGTGTTTGCCCACATTTCCTCCCTGTCTCCTTCATTTATGGGCAACATTACCAGCCCTGGTTTTTTTAGTTTTGTTTTGTTTTGTTTTGTTTTGTTTTGTTTGCCTTAACTTAGTATTAAACTTCCATGTTGTTTCTCTATCAGGATTTTTTTTTTGACATACCTGAAGCTTTCTCTTTTTGCCTGATTCATATTCTAAACTTGCAAGGGATTGGAGTTCTTGAAATTTTTAAAAATATTATTTCTCTTTCTGTGGCCATCATGAACCCCCACCTTGTTCTATAAGTAATATGTCCAAAGCAGGAGACAATGGACAAGACTTTAGAGTGGCCAACCTTGGGACTCCAAAGTGAATATGAAGTCACTCAAGGGTTTGTCTCATAACCTACGTTTCTGTCTTAATGAGAACCCATTTAGCCACGTCGGTCCAAACACTTCTCCTCATATGACAAAGTAGCCATCACACATCAGTCAAGAATAATTGTTTAGCTTCTTAAGCATATTTGTCCTATGGTGTTGGGTCACCAGAGGAAGAGGATGCCCACTAAATGGGCCAATTTTGGAATTCTTTCCTTACTACCATTATATTGGGGCAGTTTTTGAACAATAATGGTACTTAAGATATTTAAGCCAAAATTTTATAGATTTACCAGGGATTTATCATGCCTCTAATTCCAATCGCAATCCTCTGCCCTTGTCAATCTCTTGCACATTTCTCAACTCCCTTTTGCCTGGGAGCTGAGATCATACCAAAAAAAGAGACTGAAAATAAATTAAATCATTAAGTGAAAAACGGGAAATTTTCTTATGACTATTAGTTTGCAAAAACAAAATTAAAGATAATATAGGTTCACACAATGTCATGGATAATGACAAGAATCTAGATAACAGCCAAGAAAAAGGCAACTTTATTGCTTTCTTGCAAAGAAGCCAAAAACAATAGTTCATCATGTTTCCAATATATTCATAATGGAGCTTTTATGATCTAAGGAAAAGTTTGATGAACTACAAGACTTGCGTGTTGGCTAAAAAATGCCAGTTTCTGTTAAAATCTTTAAATTTATTTGTCACACTTTCTAAATTCCAAACTAATTTCCTTGGGGCTAAGGTCTCTACTAATTTGTTTCTTTCTTTTGCAACATGAAGGCCATGAAATTTACACTTAAATTGACCATTGTTTTACTGGGTTTTCTTGGCCTGTTATTTCCTACATAATTTTTACTATAGCTTTTGAGGGCTGATTCATTCAGTCTTGGCAGTTACTGAATATTCTTGTCCTTTACAGCTATAAGGATGTCTCAAGTTGGCAGGAAGGAAAGAGAAGTCTTTGTGCTGTTGAATACCAAATCTGGCCTCTATTACAGCACTGAAGGAATGCTTTTTGGAATGACATTGGAAACAGCCAAAAGAACATCCCAAAGACCCTCCGACATTGATAGAGAGAAGTTCTGACTGAGTCATTGTTGGTCAGACAGGCAGGCAGGACAACTAATTCAGTTGAGTAGAAATTTCAGTTAAAGTGTTTTGCTTATGTAATATGTTTTAGAAGACAATGTGAGTAAAAGAAAAGTCTAATATGGTCAAGGCCTGAATTTTTGCCTATTAATCCAAGTGACCTTTGATGGAAGAATCAGTATTAGAAAGATTACCTTGTTGACTTACTTCAAATATTGGGCTAGAGTCAGACAGAAGGGAACATCCATGTGGCCAGATAGCTGAGATACAAGGCATTATAGATAGATGATCATTACAAATGCCTATATGCCAAATAGCCTTCCACCAACATGTTCACAACTGAGAACTGATGATACAGCTAGCAAGGAGATTCTTTCCAGAATCACGGATGTAGTTGTCACCCTGTGGACCAACAATTGAGGACAGGATGCTGAGTTGGGGTGAATCTGCAGAGTGCACTCTAATAGCCCATTCTGGGCCTTCTTCTGGAAAGGAAGTGAGAGAAATTCTTGAAGCAGCAGATGGGGATAGACGGAGGGTAAAGAAAGGCTTAAGAGAGGTTAAAGAAAATCAGGAGACTCGTATGTGGGAACTCTGGTTGGAAACAGGAGGCAGAAGGGAAAGTGAGGTAGTCGAGGACCCTGACAACCAGTCCCTAGGCGCCCACGGCACTCTCTGATGGCTCTTGTTGCTATTCTTCTGGAGCACAGCTGGGACCAAGGAGCAAGCCCAGACCGATTCAAACTGATCCAGAGACAGGATGGTCACCAAATTTGACTTTTCACTAACTTTCCCCCTCATTTTAATGCTGAAAAACACGCCCAGAGCATGTTCTGTCAACTGCGCCTGTGTGCCCACTTTCCCGGGATTCCCCATCCCTGCCTGTTATAAACATCTTTCCTTTCCCACCTCAGCCCCTTTAAGCCTTTCCCTGGATATTGTTCAGGGAGCATGTCTGACACCTTTGTCTGACTGTGTCTCCCTTCAGCTGCAGCAGTTGCCCCCAACAAAGCCTTGCTATGCATTTAAATTTGGCGCTCAGCCTCATTTCCACTGTAGTTGTGTCCAAGGACCCTGGTATAGTCAGTAACAAAAGCAGTGTTAGGACATGGCATCCTTTTGGGATTATGACTGAGTCCTCTGCACCTGTTGCTCCACTGCTGGTCTGAGCCCACCTCCCCATCCCCCCAGCCCCCCCACCCACCGTGTTTGCAGCTCTTTTCTTCTCTTCAGGCTTGGGTTTGGCAATGAGACCTGGATGAGGCAGGGTTAGTGGCAGGGAGTGGTGAGGAGGGTACAGAGCCTGGTCATAGCTCTGGTATTTGCATTCTTCTGGGGAGGAGAATAAAGCCCAATACCAGGTCCTAACTTCCAGGCTTTCATTGTTTGAATGAGCAGACTTGCTGCAGAGTAAGGACATATTCCCAGTTTTCCCAGCATAGACAGTTGGGGCCATTTCACAAGCAGCAGTAACAGTGCCTGGATGTGTGTGCATGCACATGCATATGTGTGCATGCATGTGCAAAGGCATGGAGAATACTCATGATGCCACAGGCTCTCCTTTCAGAAAAAGGTCATCATGTTTATTATCTGGCTAATTAGACCTGTGTAAATGTGTGGACAAAATATGGAAAAAATGGAAAAGATCCAGTTATTTGATCCTCTGTTGCTGTTTCCTGCCTACATTAGAGAACACTGAATGAGAAAGAGGGTGATAAGTCACGGGAAGCGAGGACCACTGCCTTGTGATACTCACAGGTCAGCCCAAAATGTCTGATGTGATTTTAATTCTACTGATTTTTGAAATTTCATGAGGAAAAGAAATGCTCAACTCCTTTTCTGACATGTTAAATAATGATAATATATGCTTTAAAAACTCATTATAACCATTAACATGAATAACTAGTGATTTAGAATTTGAGTTAAATAGTTAGGCTGCTACATTTGTGCTCTTTGGCTGTTTGAATATAATTATTTGGGGATTAAATTGAAAGACATCGAACAGTACCAGAAATAAATAGCAGGCTTGCTTGCAAAGCCAAAATTGGAATGGAGAAATGAGAATTCTTAGGGAAAACGTCTGTGGGATGAATGAATGAATAAAAAGTAAGATATTCCATACTTTAATTACAAGGAAGATTTCAGGAATAAATTGATTGATGTTTTCAAGGAGAAGATGAGAGAGTAATATATGACTTTAAGAAACATTTTGCTTTTGTTTTTATGCTTTCTATGATTGAAGAAGGGATTAATTAAAGAAGTAAAAAAGTGTATTTTTTAAATTTAGAAACCTTGTTAATTTATACAAAAACAGGTGATAGGCTACCTTCCTTGGAATAAAAAGAGTATCCAGGACCTATTTAAACATTATCTCAAGTAACAATTACTTACATAGTAAATTAGGACAAACCCAGGGCATCAACATTATTTCCTAATAGACAAATCCTTGGTGGCTTATGTTTTGCCAAAAAAAAAAAAAAAGGAATTTATTATCAAAGCTAAGCAAATCAGTAGCTATTTGCTTCATTATAAAGATGACCTTGGATTTGGAATATACTTAGGATCAGATCACTACATATATTTTTGAAAAATAGAAAATCCTTTCAATTAAATTTTTTACAGTGTAAATGTGTTTCTGGTGATTAAGTCAGACCCTGAAGGCTGATTTTAATGTACTTTCATTAAGGATTTCTTTGATGTATGAATCCAGAGTACTTTTGGCTGAAAGTACTGTCTATTGAGATGTTAGTGAAATATCAAGCAATAGGAACAAAATGGCCAACTCACAAACAGGATTCTGAAGGTCTCCCAAAAATAAAATCATCAAAAAGAAACTTTGAAATGCAATGTGGAACAGAATGCAGGAGGCATTTTCAAAGGCTTTGCTGCCTTTGGACTCACAGACCACCAAAAGATTAGCAAGATTCTGATGTTATGGGAACGTTAGGAAGTTTCTGGGCTCACTCATCCCTCAGAGACTAAAAAGCCAACAAAAATTCAAAACGTCAAACCATTTTATAGTATAAAAAAGAATCCAATCCATGCATGTTTGTAATTTCCATAAATTAGCCTTGTAGGCCAGCATGGTGTTTCGTAACATTGTCAAGCAATGCATCATACAAATTAGACAAGGGCTCTGGCCAAGAACTGTTTTAAGGAAAATTACAGATCCTCTGCCCTTTCCTGCACACTGAGCTCAGATCTTCTCCATCTGACTGGAATCACAAAGAAGAAAGTGAACGTTTTACCCAAAATATTATTGTAAAATAGTGGCACAAAGACCCTTTCTGAGAGACAAGACTTGCAGCAAACACGTACGAGGTGGGGGAAGGAGAGTGTCCTCCCACAGCCTTGTCTGAATCAGTCACAGGCAGTTGCCAGGACCTGGGCTCTGAAGCAGTGGGCTGGATTTGCAAATCACATTTCAAATGAACAGTGAGATACAATTAGGGAGATCAATGTATGAGAACAGCACCTGGGGGCTACTGGAGTGGGAATGCAAAATTGTGCAGAGGATTCGAGAACCAGTCCGACATGGTCATTAGATATGGTGACCTGGGATTTTAAAATAATGTTTCACTTCCTCACCAGGGCCCCCAGCTCTTGTCAAGAAGTCTCCTCCTCAAGCTTCTACCCCCTTCCCTGCAGCCTCATTCTGTCCCTTACAGGTACTCCTACCTGCACCCCCTTGCAGATACTGGCCACCCCTCCTGGAATGTCTGTTCTGCATGCCTTGTTCACATTCTCACAATCAACAGCTACTCACTGTATGCTAACTGTGTTCAAGCTCTGTGTTGGAGATTGATGGTAGCCAGAGATCTTTAAGACCCAGATACTTCCCTCAAAGATTTTAAAATCTCCTCAGAATGAACAGAAATAAATGTGTAACTGATGAAAACATAAGGCAGAAAAGTAGCCAAATGTATGGGACTGATGTAAGTATTCAGAGGGGAGAGCTCATCCCTTGGGATTCATGGAGACAGTATGGAGGGGAGACTTACCTAGCCCTGAAGGACAAGTAGGGTTCCAGGAGGTAGAATCCAATGGGGCTGAGGCGTGGATTATCATTTCCAGTAGGAGCTCAGTATGAGCAAAGGCAGATGAGCAGGAGGAAGGAAAGAGATGGGGAGAGATGATGTTGGTGATGTTCACATGTTCAGAGCAAGGAGCAATTACACACTGGGTTAAAGCATTTGCAGCCTGACAGTTTGCCAGGTTGTCCAGTAAGTGAGGAGACACTGGAGTGAAGGGGTGTTTTAGGGATAATTATACAGGGCACAGGGTACTCTCTGTGCTCCCTGGGTGCCTGGCGAGAGCTCATCATTCAGCTGCTGGGTTCTCCCTCCCACCAGCTGCTGTACCAGTGTGCTTTGCCCTGGTTGGTGGTGAGGAAGTCAAGCCATGTGCGTCTTCCCTTTCCACGGCTCACATAAGGGTAACAATCGAGTAAGAACCCATAGCATATGGGTGGCCTCAGGGCATTGCATCTAGAGGTGGGAGGTTTCTGGATCAGGATGGATAAGAAGCTCATCTCTGTCAAACTCCCATCCAATGGTCAGTGGTACAGCCAGCCTAGGTCAGAGAAGGCCACAGCCATACTCTGTCCTGAGATCCTGCAAAGTACATCCAAATGGGACCATCCCTGAGCCTTTCCCTAGTCCCTGCTGAGAGTGGAGGGTAGCAGTGATTGCTGGGAAAAGCCAGTGGGAAGAGACTGGGTGGGACCCAGGGACCCAAGGTGCAGTTCTATGGGAACCCAGGAGGGAGACAGAAGGCTACAGGGAGATAAGCCCCAAGTCCCAGCACACACTGGTTACACGTGGTGAAGTGGACCCAGGGGCAGCAGAGAGGCTTGTTGAGAAGTCAGTGCCCTGTCACAGGTGGCTGGGATCTGACATAAGGGTAACAATAGAGTAAGAAAAGAAAGAACCATAGATGGGTAGGGGAAGGGACTGACTACGAAGAAAAAGAAGTCAGATGCAACTATGGCTTTTAAAGTTGGGGAAATACAGAAAAGAATGACACCCTGATACAGGAAGGAAAATAAGCAAGAGTCAGTTTATTTGTGTTTTAGTTTTAGTTTTGCGGTGGGGTTGGAGGTGAGGCAAAGGCAGGATGTTCCATTTTGGACATGACAAGTTGAGGTTGCTAGCATAGTTAGCAGGAGGAGGTGTCCACGGGCAGGTGGATGTACACCAGAACTGGGGAGACAGAGAAGGGCGAGATGAAGACTCATGGGAAATTTGGCAAAGTGAAGCTTCCAAGGCTCTGGATACTATCTTTGAGAGAGAGAACAAGAAGGACAAGCAGACCTCAGAGAATATCCTTGTGGGATACCTGCCTTCGAAGGAAAGAGAGAAAGAAACTCCCAGGGAAAGAATAAAATCAGCAGAGAGGAAACTCCTGGATAAGGCTACATAGGAAAGGAGTAAATATTCAGAAGAAGACCAAGAGAATCGACCTGGAAAATCTTGGAGAACACAGACAAAAGAATTCTTCTTTATAATTCCCAAGGGAAGTTTCAGTGGAATAATTAAGTAGCTTACTGAGTGCATGGGAGGCCTGTATGCAAATCATGATTTTCTGTGGCTGAGCTTGGTCTGGAGTGGACAGTATAAAAGAGGATTTGGAAGCAAGAAGTGCAGATTCCAAAGCTCCATTTGGACACTTGCTAGTTGCATGATCTCGGGCAGGTTACCTAATCTCTCGAAGTGTCAGTTTCCTGGCCTCTGAAATGAATACATCAGTATGGTATTCTTCTGATGGGGGGTGAATGAATGCAAAGACTCTGGTACACTGCCTGGCACACGATGGTCATTAGGATTACATGGAAGGCTTAGGAGCAAGAATGATGACTAAAATAGCTCTGTGACCTCAGGGAGTCCTGACGTCTCATCTCGTGGTTGAGACAAAGAGACACAGAAATGACTGTAACACAGGCAGTGCAAGTGCTCCAAGGAAAGGACAAACAACTTGCTGAGGGAACAAGAGAGAGGAGTGCCGAGGGCAGCACAACACACCAAGCACAGGCATCAGAGAGAGGCCCATGTTTATTAAATCCCAGTTCCATCATTCTCTAGCCCTGTGACCTGGATGGGATCCAGTAGATGTGACAACAGTGACAGGTTGTCCCCAATGCCATTCCCACATTACACACAATTTTTTATTTTATTTTATTTTATTTTATTTTATTTTTTTTTTACAAATAGTTTATTGTCAAATTAGTTTCTACATAACACTCAGTGCTCATCCCCAAAGTGCCCTCCTCCATGCCCATCCCCTCCTCCCCCCCACGTCCATCAGTCCTCAGTTTTTGTCAGCATTCAAGAATGTCTCATGGTTTGCCTCTCTCCCTTTCCCCCACCCTTCCCCCCCTTCTTCTCCCCCTTGTTCCTCCGTCAAGTTCCTCCTAATCCTCCTATACGTGCAAACATATGATATTTGTCCTTCTCTGCCTGACTTATTTCGCTCAGCATAACGCCCTCAAGGTCCATCCATGTACACACAATTTTTTAAACTATGTACATGGGTGCTCTGCTAAAGAGTATAATTCTCAGCCTCCCCTGTTACCAGATGTAACCACAGGATAAAGTTCTGGCCTATGGAACACGGGGCTGGGGGGAGGGGTGGGATGTGGGTATGTGCTGTGTCATTTCCTTGAAAGGAAAGAAGATGGTTTCTTATTTTCCTTTATTTTTCTCCTTTATGGCTAGAATCAAGATATGATGGCTGGAGCCAATATACCCATCTTGGGCCATATAACAAAAATTGTGGGTTGGGGATAATGTCACAAAAAGAAATTGTCTGGATCTGTAAGCTTGTGGGGTTTCCAACCTTCCCCGGACAGTTTATATTTGGAATGTTGAACAAGAGAGAAATAAATTTCTTTATTGTTTAAATCACTGATATTTTGGCTCTGTTCTTGTTACTGTACTTGTATCCTAAAAAATCACATACTTGTGCACATTTTTTAATTAGATAAAATACTCATAGAGTTGTGTGAATTGAGCCATCCCTAAGGCATAAAAAGCAAGAGGACCAGTACCTGCCATACCATATGTACTCAATGTTTACCGAATACTTGAACACATTAGGAGATACTTATCAAGAACTACCAAGGAATAGTGTATACACAGAGTGAAAGCAGTAAATGCAATTACATTGTATGTAGGCTGCTTTGTAGATAGGTGTTAAAGGACTTGAACTTTATTCCTCAGGTAATGGCTCCTTATAGTTAGCAACATGGGTTCATATATGTTGTTAAAAATGAAAAATTCAGTGTTTTTAGAGCCCTTACTTGATGCAAGCATTGGTAAAACAAAGGTAAATAAATCAAGGTCTTCGTCTCAAGTTGCTTGCTTAATGAAATCATACAGTATACTGCTTCAAAGCTTGGACTCTCGCTCCAGACTTTTCTGAGTTTGAGCCCAGTTTTTACCACCTTCTAGTTGGTAACCCTGGCAAATTATTTCAACTCTCTTGAGCTCAGTTTTATTCTCTGTAAAACAGAGATAATAAAAAGACCTACTTCAGAGTTCTTGTAAGGAATAAATGAACTAATACCTACAAAGTATATAAAACAATGCCTAACATTGAGTAGTGCTCAGTTTATGTTGTTGTATCAGTTAACTCTCTCTACATAGCAAACTACCCCAAGTTTGGTAGCTTAAGCCAATAGACACTAATTTAGCTTATAATTCTTAGGGCTGGCAACTTAGACTGTGTTCAGTGCATCTTGGTATTCTTCTTTATGCATCTGCACTCAGCTGCAAGTTGGCCAGGTGGCTCTGCTTCTGGAAGTTGGTTAATTTCTATAGTCACTGGCTATGGAATAACAGTGGCAATTTGAACTCTCTTATAATCTATACTCTCATACTCTATATCTGTCAGACTATTTAGCAGGCTTATTAAGCTTTTTCTCATGGCAGAAGCAAGATTCTAAAAGAAAGTGAAAGTGTGAAAGTTCTCAAGACCTAGGCCCAGAACTGGCATAGCTTTGGCCTCACCATATTCTATTAGTCAAAGCAAATAGAAAATTTAGCCAGGTCCAAGTGCTAGGGAGCTAGCCTCTGTTTCTTGATGGGAATAGCAGCAAAGTCACATTGCAGAATGCGGATATAGAGATGCCATTAGTTGGTGCTATCTGTGCAATCAATTCATAGCAATTTGCCTCTGGTCTCAATAGTTCACATCCTTCCTACATGCAAAATATAGTCACACTCCTCTAAGACTGACAAAATCTCATCTAATCATGGCATTAAACTTAACATCGGTTCTGCATGTGATTCTTTGAATGTGGCTCCTCTTGATCTGGAGGTCTGTGAAATGTAGAGGCAAGTTACTTGTCCCCAGAGACCCAGCATATCATGATGGCACAGGGGCAAAGCACTGCAATAAATGCTCCTTTTGGAAAAGGGAGAGAAACGGAGCCCTCAGCAGTAACTGACCCATAGCAGTTCTAAAACTCACCAGGGAAATGTTACCAGGTCTCCCCAACTCTGGGGATGGGGAGTGTTTCCTGATTAGACCTTGGTTCTGATTCTTATGACTGATTCCTTGGTCCTTTTTTTTCTTTTCTTTTCTTAAAAGTTCTTATTCTTATTCCATCCCCTGAGATCCTGTCCCTGGCATCTGAGATGTTTTTCTTTTCCATCATCCTTCTTGGCTCCATCTGAAGAAATAGCTCATGTTGGCAGATGAACAGCTTTTTAAAATTTTTTTATTTTTTTATTTTATATGAATGGCTTTCTTAACCTACTTCTGCCTATAGAAGGTAAGATGTTCAGAATCTTTTGAACATTTTAGACATTCTCAATTACTTTTATGCAGAATGGCAGCATTTTTGCCTATATAACTTCCTTAAAATGTAGTGAGCATCTAATTAATCTGATTATTTTATATACTTCATTGGACAAAGCCAATACCCAAGATTGTTCTGTAGATATGGCTCTGTAGATTTATCAACTGCTACTTTGAGATTTGGTGTTTGAGACATTATACCACTAATATTTTAGAAGTCCTTTGGTTCAGTGGCAATTGAATCATTTATCTCAATGTGTCCCTTAACTATTTCAGAGGTTTGAACGAGTGGTCACACAATGATACCCTTGATATGATCTGTGTCCTCAGGCGGTATTTTACATCAAGAATCTTTTGCTAACTAAAGACACTGGAAATAAGTAACTTTTATTTTTCAACCTATCAAGTCATTCTGCTTGTACACTGTCCAGTGCTTCCTTTACCTCATCTCCTTCTTATGTACCTTGCCATATGCAGCTAGAAGCAACAAGCTAACACTTTTAACATTCTGCCTGGGGAATACACTTAACCAAAACCAAGCATTTGTTAGGTTATATATATATATATATATATGTATATATATATATATATATACTGTTCACATATGTATACATATGTGTATATATACCTATGTATATGATACTTTATCTATTGATTGATCTATCTATCGATTGACTGATACAGCATGTTTTATTTTGCAGCAGGTGATAACCTTTTCAATAACAGCATTACTGAGAAATAGTACACATATTCTAAAATTCATTCATTTAAATTGTACAGTTCAGTGGTTGTACCACTCTCATTCCTATCTAATTATAGGACATTTTTGGCATTCCAAAAATAAACCCTATATCCACCAGCAGTCACTCCCCATTTCTCCATTCCCTGAGCCCCTGGCAAACATTAATTTTATTTATTTATTAATACTTTATTGTCATGTTGGCTACCATATAGCGTATACAGTGTAGTCTTGGCTTTAAGAGTAGATTCCTGTGATTCATCACTTACATACAACATTGTGTTCATCCCAGCAAGTGCCCTCCTTAATGTCCATCACCCATTTTCCCCACCCCTGCCAACTCTCCACCCCCATCAACTCTCAGTTTGTTCTCTGTACTTAAGAGTCCCTTATGGTTTGCCTCCCTCTCTGTTTATAACTTTTTTCCCCCTTCCTTTCTCCTATGGTCTTCTGTCAAGTTTCTCAAATTGCACTTCTATTTCTATTGATTGGCCTATTCTGGCCATTTCATGCAAATGGAGTTATATGTGGCTTTTTTTGGACTGGCTTCTTTCACTTCATGTAACGTGTGAGGGTGACTATTTAACAAATAATTTTGCTGTTTCATAACACAGATCACCATTTTTCTAGCTTTGAAAACAATATTTATACCATTTCTCTAGCCTTTGTGAACAGTACTGTTTTTCCATCCTTTACGCACACATTGTTTACCAAATCAGTGCTGCACACTTTGGATGTTGGTTACATCAACATTCCACTTCTGGTACTAATTTTCACATCTTTATTTATTACCAAACTAATATATCAGAAACAATCAAACATCAGTGACATGTAATAATAATCACTTCATTTTGTTCATGAACCTACAGGTCAGTTGGGTGGTCCTTTTAGTCTCCACTGGCTCACTTATAGATCTCCTGTCAATTTCAGGCCATACAGATAGTTGTGCTGGCCTGTCTTAGGGGCTGGCTTACTACAGGCTTGTCTGGCATGGCCTGGTTATGAAAATTGGGCTCTGCTTCATGTGGTCTCTTGTCTTTCAGCAGGTCAGCCTGGCTCATTCACATAGTGGCTGGATAGGTTTCTAAGAGAGAGAAGAGAATCACATGAGGTCTCTCAAGGCCTAGGCTCAGAACTGGCACACCGACATTTCTGTAACTTTCATTTTGCAAAAGCAAATCACAAGACCAGCTCAGAATCAAGGTGTGAGGGAACAGACTACCCCTCCCAATGGGAGGAGCTGCAAAGTCACATTGTAATGGGAATCTATTAGTTGAGGACATTATTGCAATTAATCACAGCTGTAATTCTCATTACTGATACCAAATAGCCACAGCGAAGTCAATCAAACTGCTGGAGTTCCATAATTTTTCCCTAACTCAATTCAGCACACACTTATCAAGTACCTATTGTTGAATAAACATTGTGTGTTATCCTAAGAAGATAAAGATGAAAAGACATGGAACCTGTGCTCAAGGAGTTCATAGCCCTGTGAAGGGAAACAGACATGTAAACCAACAAATATAAGCCAATATTATAAATTCAGCAGTATGTCCAAGACAAAAAAGGAAGTGATGAATTCTACTTAGGTTTTCAGGGAGGTTTGACAGAGAAGATAATATCTAAGTTGAGTCTTTGCAGGAGAATAGAAGATTGCTTGGAAAGCAAGAGGGTGGAAAGTGTCATTTGAGGGAGAAGAAAGAGTGTGGACAAAGTATGCAAGCATTAGTACTGTGGTGTGAATAGAAATTTTACGTAGTGTAAAATCCTCGAAGTATCAAGTAGGAGGAGGGAAAAATAATGATAGATACTATTATGGTAATGGTACCTGCATGTTGAGGCTTCTCTTTAATACATAAGAATTTTTTATTATCCTGGGGGTAACTGGGAGCCAATGAAGCCAATGAAAAGCAAGTGGGTTTTTTTTTTTTTTTTTTGGTTTGGTTTTAAGAAAGAGGACTAGCCAATTACACTTTTGATAATGGGCTGCAGAGAAGAAGAGAATGAAGACTTTGAGGCTAGTCAGGAGGCTATTCGAATAGTCTCTAAGGAATGCTGATGATCCGTACCAAGACAATGGTGGTGGAAACAAGGGAAGACATAATATTTAAAGAATGTATAGGAAGTAGAACTTGATGAGTTAGTGTGAAAGAGGATAAAGACAGGGAAAACTTGAGGATGATGTCCAGGTCTGTTATCCATTGCTTTAGAATCCTGAGTAATGTTGAAACCTCTTACTCAGTTACCACTTGTCCCTAAGGTCACCATTTTTCAGAAGAGCATATTTATCGACCTAAAACTATAATCCTGTCAATCAGTAACCTACAAATATTCTTCTAACAGTAAAATTTTTTTTAACTTTTAATTTTGAGAAGTAACATAGAGTTCCTGCATGCTTTTCATCCAGTTTCCCTTCATGGGAACAATGCTACAATGTCACAAGCAAGAAATTGACACTGATTCTCTACCAACTGTGCTCAGAATTCACTAGTTTTATATGCACTTATGTTCATGTGCATGCATTTAGCTCTATGCAATTTTATCCCTGTGTAGATTTGTGTGGCCACAACCACAGTCAAAATACAGAACGGTTTCATCACAAGGATACCCTGGGCTACCCTTTAGAGCAACAGCTACTTCTCCTTTCTCACTATCTGAGCCCTGGCAACTACTAATATGTTCTTTATTTCTATACTTTGGTTATTTCAAGAACGTTATATAAATGGAAGCATGCAATACATAACTTTTAAATTCAAATAATTCCCTTGAGATCTATCCAAATTCTTCTGTGTATCATTAGTCCAAAATTCCTTTTTCTTGCTGAGTAGTGTTCCATGGTACAGATGGACCACCATTTGCTTAACTAGTCACTCACAGAAGGGCATTTAGGTTGTTTCCATGCTTTAGCTATTAGGAATAAAGCTGCCACAAGTAGTTATGTACAGATTTTTGTGTGAATGTGCATTCTGATTTCTCTGTAACAAACATCTAGTAGTACAATTTCTGGGACTTATAGTTAAGTACATGGTTAGTTTCATAAGGAGCAACCATACTCTTTTCCATAGTGGCTGTGCCATTTATATTCTTACTAGCAATGCATGAGAGACCCAGTTTCTGAACAGCCTTGCAAGCATTTGCTATTTTTTATTTTAGCCATTTTAATAGGTATGTAGTGATATCTCATTGTGGTTTTAATTTGCATTTCCCTAGTGGCTACTGATGTGGAACATCTTTTCACGTGCTTATTTACCATCTGTATACCCTCTTCAGTGAAGTGTCTGTTTACGTCTTTTGCCCATTTTCTGATTTGATTGTTATATTCTAGCATGTTCTTACTTCCAGGCTCTTGTGCATTCGTCTAATCAGAAAATAGTATATTATCTTGTGTTTTTACTAAGGAGATTTTTTCCATGGAAAAGAATCAAAAGTCCTAGTCAATTTCCACACATTCTATTTAAATGGTTATTTTTACTGTGCATGAGCCATTTTATTGTACAGATCAATGGGACTTGTCCTGCTTGCTAGTTTTCCCTCCAAGCCATGGGATGTTTCCCAGTCTCTTGTGTGATACACAGGTGCAGAAGAGCAACTGATTACTTAGGCTGGTTCAATGGGGCTTAAGCATAAGCAAAATAAAAAAAAAAGTGGTTTAGGCCCAACTAAAGTTTATTATTTGTGCACCTCTAAAAGAAACTGTTGACCAGGCAGTTAGGTGACATGGCAGGCAGTGAGCAGAAAATAGCTGTTACAGTTGCCTGTGTTTGATTGGAAACTGACAAAATTTTCTCCCTCAGAAAAGACCCACGTTCAGCATCTGACACCCTTCACCTCCTCTGGTGTCTTGTGTGAAGTGTGTCCTAGATTTACTATTTGTGTTTTTTATCCAATGAGTTCAAGAGACAGACATAAATTCTACCTCTCTTAAATAAGCCACAACTGCTGAGTCAGCATTTATCTAACCTGTTAAACAAATATAAGATCAAGCGTCAGTGATTAGTTAATTTAGGGGAATAAGAATTACTAAAGACTTGCTAGAAAGTATGAGAGAAATTTATTTCCACTTTTCCCACATGAACTTACAGTGATTTTTTTTGTACAGATTTTCATCCCAGCATTGGATATAATGAAAGGAATTATGGAAGGGCTTGCAATTTATTTTTGAAACAAAAATTATCAAATACATCTCATTGAAAAATTGGTAACAATTCTTATGGAAGTATAAGCACATATTTTTAAATGCTATCAGTAAAAAATACCCCCCCCCACAGCAATACATTAGGTAGGTTGCAATAAATACCAAATTCTGAAATCTGTGTGTGTCAAGAAAAAATGATTGAAGAGGGCTGACATGCACTGAAATATGGACTAGTCTAGAGACTGCTTAAAGAAGGGAATCAAAGCAATAAATAAATAATCATTTATATTATTTGGTCTTTTTTTTTATAAATGATTAATTGATTAAAGGGGAGACAGGGTTAAGTAATTCAACCACTCAATATCAATCAGAAACCACATTCTAGCTTGTGAGATGCCAACTGGTTTGGAACACTCAAAGGGTGGTTCCATTCTGTTTTTCCTAGGTAAATCATTTCCAGTTTTCAAAGGTATGAGTTTGCTGGGTCTATCTGAGCATTTACTCCCTGGACAAGAATAGCTCTGGCATCTAGAGTACCATGTGAGATGGCCACATAGGGATGCCAATTCCTGTTGGTAGCATAAAGACAATAAACCAGACATAGAATGGTTAGGCAAAGGTGTACATAGTACCAGAGGACTCAAGAGCACTTGTCTTTGCATTCAGCATGTACACATTGAACTCTTGTCATAGTCTAGCTCTGTGCTAAGTACATGCAATACAGAAATCCCAGCCTTCAAGAAGTTCAAACACTCACATGGGAGAGAGACATATGGTCATCAAATACAATAGGATATAAATAAGTATTATGATGGCAGCAAGTACATGGCATTATCCATGTATCCACATATCCATACATTATCCATGTATGGCATTATCCATGTATGAGTTCTGATTCATCCCTGTGGTGGTGGTGATGGGGTGGGAAGGGTAAAGAAGGAGGTCCTGAGTGAGATGAATACTGAGATGGATGTTGACAGTGAATTAGGAAGTGAAGTAAAATAGGAGAGGGAGAAGATTGTGCCAGGCAGGTTGACTCTTGGGTGAGAGAAAATGTCACTTTGCCAAACTGCTGGCAGTTTGCTATGGTGGGGATATAGGGAATGTGTGCAAGGGGGCAAGAGGTGAGGGCTGCAGAGGGAAGCAAGAATCAAGTGGGATAGTTATCAATAGGTTTGATGCAGGCCAATGACATGATTAGAAAGGCAGAACTAGGGGAACATTTTGTTGCTAGTTAAGACCATTTGCTTGCTATCCCAAGAAATTAAAATCAGAGAGGCCACTGTACTGTGTTTTAGAGATTCCATACATAATTATGTGTGTATATATATATTCTTATATTCTCGTAAGTCTAGCCTACTTTTTGGGCACTGGACTACAAATTTGAGGATTATCTCTCAAATGTCAGTTTAAATACAGAGGTTATCATCTGGCAGGTTATCATCCATGGGTCCATCCTCCATACTGAGTCATAGCAGCTGTATGATACCCTTAATGGAGAACATGGGTGCTTATATCTTGTCCTTTTCCTTCACAAGTGCTGTGAACCCCTCTAACAAATACTCATCTATGTGTCTTACTGCTACCCTAAAGATGGGATAGAACTTGAGATTGTAAAATAATGAAGGAGATTTAAACAATGACATAGAACTGCAGCTGAAGAATCTGGGAAAGATTTAGCTGGAATAGAGAAAGTCACAGGTTATGGGAGTCAGGACATGAATATCTTGATTTGGGGAGTGAGGCTGTTACTCAGTTTACGCATGCAAAGGCTAATGCATGGGTATAGCTAGTCTTCTCAGATGAGGAAAATTCACTGAGGAATGAAATCCAATCTACATATGTCCTTCAGACACTCAGAACACTTCCCATTAAAGTTGTTCTCTAGCACATGCATTACTGATAAAACAAAGAACAGCTCCACAGAGGGACCAAAAAAGCACTTTTACTTATCTTTTACAACAAAGGATGGTAGCACTTTAAAATTCAGATAAATAAAATATGTGCCCAGCATCAAAGTCTCAGGAGGCAGATGAAATGGTAAAGTACGAAAATAACCAAGAAAAACTAATCACAAATCAGACAAAGACCAAGCACTACCATTGTTTTGCATTATCTAAAACTGTCAAGCCATTGGACTTGAGGGACCAGGGAAAAGGGACACAATGAGATAGAGAATTTAATATTAATGCTGGATATAGGTTTGCCACACTGATGATCTTACTGGCAAAGTAGCACATCTCAGAGTCCAATGCCTGATACTAAAATATTCCTTTACACAGATGCCAGTCTCCCCAAGCCCATTTTAGGCTGACTTCTCCAGGGAGTTTTGAGCTTTCAAATTCACCATATACGAGTAGCTGAAAGTGGTATTCACTCAACAAGAATTTGTGGAGTGCCTGTGTAGGTATGTGTTCCTTTGTTAGACACCAAAGGAGATGTAAAAAATAAGTAGAAGACAAAACCCTGTCCCTAAGGAACTTTAAGATACATAAAAACCTTCCTCAAATAACCCAAATAATAGTGGTTCATCACATCATCTTCCTCTCTGTGTCCTAAGACTCTATTCTTGATTTTAGTTTGTGCATAAAATTGAACAAAGCCTTTCACAAGTAACAGGTATTTGTTGTCCCATTCTTATTTGTCTACTACAGATAATATTGAAGAAAATAAAAATGTACTGATGGAGCCCTGGAGGAAAACAAACAAACAAACAAATAAACAAACAACAAACCATATGCTGAGATTTTTCTGTGTGCCAGATCCTGGGTTCGCACACAGCACACAGAGCTGAGTTTCTCTCTTCAAGGTCCTGCAGGATATTCTCTGCCAACAAAGGGCTTATAATTCAGGTGTAAAGATTGAAAGTATGAGTGAAGCTATTAAATAAAATTAGAGGCAAAGCTATGGGTACCGAAAGGAATGTTTATGACTAGATTTTTAACATTGATGAAAGATGTTGCTGGATCTTTGTAAATCCTCCAGATTTGGAAGTACTCTTTAAAATGGCAAAATGAGGGCACCTGGGTGGCTCAGTTGGTTAAACATTCAACTTTGGTCCAGGTCATGATCTCAAGGTTCATGAATTCAAGCCCTGCATCAGGCTCTGTGTTTACCCCTCAGCTTCCGATTCTGTGTCTCCCTCTCTCTCTACCCCTCCCCTGCTTGCACTCTCTCTTTCTTTCTCAAAACTAAATAAACACTAAAAAGATTTTTTATTTCTGAGAGATTTATTATTAATAAATCTGTTATTAATAAATAATATTATTAATGATATTATTAGTAAACATTAAAAAGATTCATTTATTTTTGAGAGAGAGAGACAGTGTGAGCAGGGGAGGGTCAGAGAGAGAGGGAGACACAGAATCTTGAAACAGGCTTCAGGCTCTGAGCTGGCTGTCAACACAGAGCCCAATGTGTGGCATGAACCCACGAACTGTGAGATCATGACCTGAGCCAAAGTTGGATGCTTAACTGACTGAGCCGCCCACGCGCCCCTAAAAAGACATTTTTCTAATGGCAAAATGAGTTGAAAATGGAAATATTTTCTCCATTTTGCATAGGTAACCATATAGTAGTAAAAAGCTTGAAAGGCAAACATACACATGGTTGGTTAAAAGTAAGTTTATCTCTCGCTTTATTCACATTCTTCCTAGAAGCAACTTTTGTGACCAGCTTCTTGTATGTATTCATGCAAAGATAATGTATGCAGCCTTGAGTATGTGGTGTAGTAAATTTGTGCATATTTATACATAATATAAATGGTAACTCTGTACATATGATTCTGTAACAGACTTTTAGCAATCTTTTCATATTTGTGCATATAGAACTCACATGACTTTTAATAGAACTTTCTAACTTACCTTGAGAGACCACTGCTAATAGGCATTTAGAAATTTTATTCTGTTTCTCTCTGTTATTCTGCAAATATATATCTGTGGAATAAACTCTGAGAAGTAAAATGCTTGAAAAAAAAAACAGAAACAAAACAAATGAGCAAAAGGGGGAAAAGGAGATAGAGACAAACCAAGAAACAGACTCTTAACAATGAGAACAAACTGATGCTTACCAGAGGAAAGGTAGGGGTGGGTGGGGGATGGGTGATATAGGTGATGGGGATTAAAGAATATCCTTATTATAATGAACACAGTAATGTATTGAATTGCTGAATCACTATATTGCACACCTAAAACTAATATAACACTGTATATTAACTGTACTGGAATTAAAATAAAAGCTTAACAAAAAGAAAAAATATATATTAACATATTTGATTACCAAAAAAAGGTATTTCCTCTCCTTTCTAAAATTCAATAAAATACAATTGAAAAATACAGTCATCTCATTCAAAACTTAAAACTATATAGATTTAGAGCCAAAAACTATACTACATTATTATAATTAATCCTATAACTCAAATGAACTCTTGAGTATATTATGTGTATAGAAATAAATGCACAACAGCAATATATACAGATGTCTCTAAATCTTAAAGAAAGGAAGGTTTGGGTTACTTTTTGTAATGACCAACCAACTGATAAATAAGGCACAATAAAACAAGCATTAGTTGGGGGTTGTATGGTTTTACTAACTAGTTTGGTTATGCCTTAACCAATTATAAGTTATTGTAAAGTGTGGGCCTTCTAAATAGTTCAAAAAATGACTAAGCTATGGATATTAAATTTCTATTTGTCTGTGATCTACAGTGCTTGGGAAATTCAAAGGTGAAGTGAAGGTTTAAAGATTGGAGCATTTGGTGAAGTCTTTGCCAAGAACTAGGGAGTTGTGTTAAAAGGCTCAAAGGACTTGCATATGCTATTGGATACAGCATGGGCAGAAGCGTTTGACTTCCTAACTCAATCAAAGGTCTTATTTGGTGAGTAGTTGGAAGTAGTGTTGAACTGTGATCAAGTCGGTACAGGTAGTCAAGGCTTTGGCACACCGCGCATCTGTTTCAAATATCAAGAAATGATGAAATATTAAACGGAAAAATTATACTAGCTAAGTTGAAGTACTATGAAAACATTTTCATGGACCAAAAGTGAAACAAAAATACAAACTGGCAAGCAGGGTCAAAGCTGTAGTGGGATGGAATCCAGGTCAGGCAGCAGGCAATGGGAGTTAAGTTCGTACAGGGTAAAGGAGACTAAAAAAAAGTCAGGAGATGAAGATCAGTGCCAGGTACTGACGTGGGGCTCTCCAAGCTCTCAAAAAGATATGGAAAGACTGTCATCTGCACTGCTGTCTAGGGACTACAAATGATGGCAAGTGGAAATCCAAGAAGATAAGAGGTAGAGGCACAGTCTCAGAAGTAGGAACTCCATCTGTGATGTCTCTCCTCTCCCCCAAGCACCAGGTCCCCAAATGACCATTATAAAGTCTGGTTCTGCACTTGGAACCCAGGGACCAGGTAGAAGCAGATGCAAAATGGTTGGACTAGGAAGGATGAGGATGTAAGAAAGAGTAAGAGAGAAAGAAACCAATCAAATAGGATGAACTAGCAAAATAAAACCCCAAGCCACATGGAAAAACCTAATGGTAAGAAAGAAGGAAGTAGACCAAAAATAAAAATCTGGACAAGAAGTATAGATGAAGTCTGGACAAAGATCTACATTTAGGGTGCATAAAGAGATAAATGAAGCCATAAAACATAAGTAAGAAACAAAAGGCAGAAATAAAACTAGAATGGGTAGATACAGAAAACAACCAATTCTAAAAATTTGGGATTGAGGAATATAATAATTAAGTTAAAATAAAAATACAAAATACAGGATAAATTGTGGAAGAACATATTATACATTTGGAAGACATTGCTAAGATACAGCTTACTCAGCATGCAGAAAATGGCTGGGGCTTGGTGGTGGTGGTGGTGGGGAGAGATTGATTTGAAAATACGCATGAAGAGCCGTTGAGAGATATGAAGCCCAGTTTAAGACCTCCAGAGTATATCTAGTAATGGTTCCAGCAGAAGAGAATGGAGGAAACAGTTGGTAAGAAAAGACTGTTATGAGTACTCAGATGGAAAGTACATTCTGTGTATTCAGAAAGAGAAATAAAAAAAAAAATCCATACCCATTCACTTCATAATAAACTTGTAGATATCAAGTTAAAGAGAAAATATTAAAGCCCACAACACAGAAAAGATGGATTATCCAGAACAAAATTACACATAAGCAAATAGCTGAATAAAAATAATAGTCAGCATGATCCAAAAGGCAGTTAAACTATCTCAAGGGTGAGATCAAAATAAAAACATTTAAAAGCACATTAAAAGCTAAATGCACTGGGTAAGTTAAAAGAAATTATAACAGAATTTGATTAAAAGACATTACTTTTATTTATTTATTTACCATAAAATAAAAAGTGTAAAACACAATCTAACCAATAACCATAAAATAATGAGATGGTCATTCTTTGATGGGTGGTAAATCATACTAATATGGTTGTCATGGTCAACAGAAGGATATAAGTATCAAAAGATACAATATATATGTTTAAAAAGTTAAGGCTGTCACTGAAAGAATGGAAACACAAGTTCTAATTACCAAAGTAGTGGAGGAAAACAAATATATAAACAAAAATGCAGAAACATTTTTTATTACAGAAAAAGGCAAAGTTGAAAAAAAGTCAAGGAACAGAATGGTAACCAAGAAGGTGAAAATTAGTCCAAACAAAAGTAATAAAAGTAAAAGAAATTCAATGAAAATAATGAATTAAACATCTATTGAAAGAGAGATTATTCAATATCATAAACATCTAGGTATGTTTTGCTTAAAAGAGACAATTTAAAATCATGCAGAAAGATTAAAGATGAAGAGGAGTAAAAAGAAACAGCATATAAATATTTACCAAAAGAGTTTGGTAATCCTAATCAGACAAATTAGAATTTAAGGCAGAAACATTAATAGGGGCAAAAATAAGATATTACATAATATTTAAAAGAAGAAAGGCATCAGAGCAATCATGCACTGCATACACTTAACAAAATAATACTGAAAAATAAAAACAAAGATTTATGGCAATCCTGCAGGGAGTAATGAATAGCATTTCACCTTCAAATTTAGGAAGTGTGGTTGTGTTTGGTATAGAGATAAAATGAAGTGATTGTGCATCCTTGAGTGAGAGGGATGTCCTGAGAGCAGTTTGGGGTGGTTAACGTGGTGGCCTAAGAATATAGGCAAGTGTAATGAAACACAAGGTGCCATGGTTCCCATCCACCAGATAAGCATGATGATCTGGGAGTAAGTTGATGAGAACCTGATCTAAATTGGCAAGAGATAAAATAATTAAAAATGAACAAAGAGGAAGAAGGAGGAGGAGGAGGAGAATGAAGGAGGAGGAGGAAAGGTCTAAAAAGGATAGTGACAGACTGGATATCAGGGATAAGGAAGGGAAGCCAACTTGAAGTTCTTGTTCAACCAAAGAATGGAGACACCACAGTGCAGGAGTATGGAATAGTGAGAAAGTGAGCCAGTTTTTATGGAAAGTCAATACAGTTTTTTATTTACTGAGTTTTGAGCAATGTCCATGAGATTATTATTCATCTGACACGGAAACTGGCCAGCTGTTTGTGATGAAACTCAGAAAGCTAGTCTGGCTGTTTCTCTGCTGCCTTTCCCTCCTATCTAAAGAGCCCCCAAAACTCTGGAAAGACTGGGATTCCTATCTGCCCTCACTTCCAGTATTGTGGCACCAAGCGTGGTTAGGAAAGAAAAGGGTTAGGAAAGGAATGCCACCAGCCTGTGGTTTTTACTGAGAAAATTCTAGTATCTGTGAAGGTGAAAGTAGAAAGATGACCCTATGCTTTTTGGCCCATCCACCTGAAGAAAGATGCTTCATAGCTTTCTGTTCACTGCTATTCTGTCTGTCATTGTAATTTAAAGTCTTTATTATAGGACTTTGTTTTGCTTTGTTCTGAATATTTTTGTCACCTACACTGACAATTTTTTAGTTTCCCTGTCCATTCTAGAAGTGACAATTTTGGATGGGTAAGGAATACTAGTTCCCTAAAAGTCAAGTCATGCAATTGAGGTTTTATATTTGGGCAAGTTCCCCCAGATCTGAGAGACACATAAGCTAAGCCTGATGGCCACTTTGCAAGGATGAGGGAGGGAGAGAGACAACTCCTGCGACAACTCTAGAGAGCAATGGGGTGGGAGGTAGAGAAGAGGATGTCAGGACTTATACGAAAGTCATGGAAGAGCAGACACCATCAGAATGGGAGATGCTTCTTTGAGGAGTAGCAAGGAGTAGCTGGGAATAGCTAGACAAGCGATCTCAGGAGGGGAATTGCTGCTTGAAGGAAAAAGAAGGAAGAAGGAAAAATAACAAGGATGGAGAAATATTTGGCTTAAGAAGGTAAATTTTCTGGGGTCACCTGGGTGGCTCAGTCAGTTAAGTATTTGGCTCAGGCCATGATCTCATGGTTTGTGAGTTTGAGCCCTGAGTCAAGCTCGCTTCTGTCAGCGCAGAGCCTACTTCAGATCCTCTGTCCTCTCTCTCTGCCCCTCCCCACTTTTGTGTCCTTTCTCTCTCTCTCAAAAATAAATAAACATTAAAAAAAAAAGAATTTGATTCTTTTTAAATTCTGGCATGGGTAGAATTAATCAGTTAATTCCCCTAAAGTTTCAGAGGGAGAAAATGGCTGACAGAGGGAAGAACAGATTTGGAAGGGTTAGTGAGAAGGAAGAGGGCAAATCACAAGAGCTGAAAGCTGAGTCATCATCAGGACGGGGGTTGAAGAAGAAGTCAGTGACTGCCCACACTGGCATATTGGCCCTGGGAACTTTTGGTATTAAAACTGTGGCCATGACTCACAAACCTTTTATCTGTGATTCAGATTCCAGAGTTGAGAGTACAGAGTCAGCTTTAGCAATGGAGCAGTTTCTGACTTATTCTGGAGGATAAGATGAGTATTGGTTTGGCAGCAATACTGATACACAGGCCAAGGACAAAAGCTGTTAGTGTGTCATTGAGGGATCCCTTTTACTAGTGGTGACACAGTTGGACGGACAGAAGGAAGGCGTTGTCGTAGATTCCTGAACTGATCTGGGCGTGAAATTGTGCATATGTATGAAAAAGGGAAGCTGAGATAAATGTACTTAAATCATTTTCTGGGAAGGAGTGGGGAGATATCTACAGGCAGGTTGCATAGCTCCACATATATCTTGAGAGGATTCAGAAAAAGGTTTATTATTAATAATTTTCTCAGGCTCACATAGTTCAGGCATGAGCACCTGGCCCAGGGGTACCCCTGATGAAATGGTACTTTGTGACCTCATGTGGCAGGGAAAGCTGTATTTACTTCTGTTGCCCAGAGTCTGAGAAGACCAGGCCTATGAGGAAGGAACTAAAGACAGAAGAAACAGCTAGAATTCATCTTCCTGAGACATAATCTTGCTTCCTCAGGATTTTCAAAGTCTAAAAAGTGTATGTCCATCGAAGATAATAAAAATGCATGCATAATTTCTAGATATGAGGAAACTTCCATAACTGAGGAAGTTTAAATAATATCCAATCCATCTGTTAAATAACAAAAATGCACTTTTAGTAATTTAGAAAGTGGTAATACGCCAACAGTCCTAGCTCCTAGAGGACCATACAAATCTCTGATGACCCACCCTGTGTTAAAAAATTCTGGCGGTGCCTGGGTGGCTCAGTTGATTAAGCATCTGACTGTCGCTCAGGTCATGATTTCACAATTTGTGAGTTTGAGCCCCACGTCGGGCTCTGTGCTGACAGCTCAGAGCCTGGAGCCTGCTTCAGATCCTCTGTCTCCCTCTCTCTCTGTCCCTCTTCTGCTTGGACTGTGTTTGTCTCTCTCAAAAATAAATAATAAAAGAAAGTAAAAGAATTTTTAAAAATTCTGGAGTTTTTCTCTGCAAACAAAGGCAAGAATCACATTTACCTGGGCAGCTAACTCTGATCCCAAGAGCAAAAGCAACTTGGATCTGGGTGGTACTGGCAACACCAATGGGGAACTGAGTAACAAGTTCTGGAACACCTGTCCCATCATGCACCAGAGACAAGTGGAGGGAGACCTGGCATTGCACTAACAGATCTTTCTTGAGGCCTGAGGGTAGGGAAAACATTTAATCATGGTGCATCAAAGTGACTAGAACAGGACTCAAAGAGACAGGCAGAAGTTTAACCCATCAGAGAGAAGCTGATGGTTACTCCAGTACCAGAAGGATGGTGCTGGAGAAATGTCAAAAAAAAAAATGTAATATCAGCAAACTGTATAATAACAAAGAACTTGGCCGGGAATAATACTAAGAATGAATAACATGCAATACAGAAGGATGATGTGAAATATGTTGTACAGTTGGGGACTGCATAGTTGAGCATTCCAATGCTCAAATGCCTAAGAGTCTTTGAAAAGAGAAAGAATTACACTTTTAATTTGAGGGCAATGAACTCAGATTCTGTTGGAACATTCTTTGTATTAGATAGGGCTTTGAGGACAGGGGAATGCTAGAAACATTGCTGGGTAAGGAATGACTCAAAAATCTTGTCTCAGATTTGTCTTCCAAGAATCAAAGGCTCATTAATCAACACAAGATGGGTGCAAAACCTTGATTGTTTAACATGAGGATTGTTTAACAGGGGATAAAAAAGCATAGCATAACGTCCTGGAATGAAAAGAAAGAGTTGATTTTAGGGACAGATGAGGTTCCATGTGTTATTTGGCACCTAAAACAAGAAGAAACGTGTCAAAGATTTCTACTTATAACAAATTAATACCAGAGAGATGCCTATAAGAGGAGAAGGAAGCAAATCTCATGGAAAAGCTAGAAGAAAATACCAATGTAAATGTCAGCCAGGTAGCCAGTGAACTGAAGGCCATATTAGGGGCATAAGGAGTGTGGTTTTTTTGTGGATGTCTATTTGCTTTTCACTTCATGGGTGATGGAATTTCTTGGGCATTTTAGTTTAGAGTTACAAACCTTGAAAATCTCCCCACCTCCAAAGCATTGATATTATAGGATAAAATAAGTTAATGCCTTTATTATACCTCTCTGTTCAAAAGCTTTCATTTAATTTTGAATAACCATATAAAGGGTGACCCATACAACTGGGTCAGTTTTGCTTAAGCTCAAAGACAGGTGAAGAATGAGAACAATCTAAGATTCTAAAATAAGACAAAGGCAATAAAGAATATGAGCAGTGGAAAGCAATTTAGGGAGTCTCAATGGCAGCTTTCAGAATGAGACACGGGAGGCCCCAAACTGTACAATAAAAGAAAGCAGGCTAGCAGATGGCTTAGTCAGCTCTGCAGTAACAGTGGGACAGAACAAAGTTCCTGAGCAAGTACTTCTGATAATTAGCAAATAACTTTTGTCCACATGGAGGTTACTGAGCTTATGATCTCCATTTCAAAATGGGCACAGTGCTGGCTAGTAAGAAGCATTTTGTCTAATGAGGGAAGAGGTGACACTTAACATAAACACAAATGGATTCAGATTGTGAGTGAAGGGCCAAAAATGGCTTACTTATGGAGTCTGAACCAAAAGGAGGTATATGACAGGACAAGGCATCTCCCTCCCAACCTCCCAAGCTATATAAGTTGCTATTAAAGTATGCATGTATGAGAAAAGAGAGAGAGGGAGGGAAAGAGAGAGGATTATATAGACATAGATACAGATATGGATGGGTAGATGGATGGACAAATGGCTTAATACACAGAGACATATAATGAATTTTATATTTGGTAAACAGTCATTAGCATTCTAATACAGATTGAGTGAATGTGAAATTTATAGAAGAGTATGGATCTGACTTCTTTGTATTCATCACCTAGCTAATTGGCAAAGCATCTCTAAGAGGAAAATCAGGAGCACACTTAAAGCCAGTACAAGATAGAGTGGTTACAGTGGGGGTTGGGGGCAGTATATATAAACCCTGATTGAGCACCTTTGCATAATAAGAGGGTTGTCAGAGAAGAAGATGGAAGGTTCTCAAAAATAGATGACACATCTGTGTGGCTATTGGTGTCTAAACCCAGTTACACAAAATCTTGGCTGAATAGGTTTGAGAATGAAGAAAAATGAGAAAGAAAAGGAAACACTCGAGGTGAGCAACCTGTTGGAATGCTAAGGATGTTAGACCAAAAGTGGGAAAGGATATTTATCATCCAAGGCATATGTATATAAGCCATAGACCCAACAATTGCATAGCACAGGGTCCAGTGTGCATGTGAGAAATAGAGAATCATACCCCTGCTCTCTGTGCAGTGCCCTCCAGACCCTAAGCTTGCCTTTTCTGCATTAGTGCTGTAGAGCATATCTCAGTCCACAATCAACCTTGGTATATTCCATTTACACCACATGGAGAAATAAAATGTATTTCTAATTGGCTTTCTAATAAGTACTAATTAGTTCAGGCCTTTGTGATCCATAAAGAGATAAAGACTGAGTTTGCAGCCTTCCATCAAAGCGCTAAAGCTGCAGCTGGCAAAGCGTCCCGCTGCTTTCCCTGCCTATCTTTTGGGAAGAAATTGAAATTACCCCAATGAAAAATCTCATTTAGATTTTGCTAATATGTATTAAAATCTAAGAGGTGAAACAGCGCAAGCAACTGTGACAGAGTCCCCAGGAGTGGTCTGGGGGGACCAGCTTGGAGCAACATTAAGACAATAACTGATTCTTCCAGGAAGAAGTAACATTTAAATTGAGTGTTCAGTTGTGACAGCTGTACAGCATCAGCCATTTCAACGCATCTTTGTTCTAAAGGACTTGGGAGGTGATAGCTAAGACTTGAAAGTCAAAGAGAGAAAGTTAATGCATCATGTTGATTATTAAGGGATGAATGAACAGGTTTAAGATGGACTGGAGGAAATATAGGTCTTCATAGTTACAAATTCAAAATTCAAAAGGATTTTCTAGCTCAAAGGTTAGTATAAATACCACAGAGGAGGTGTCTGGAACCAAGGGAAAGATTTCAGAAAGTTGGCTGGTTCCACTACGCTGATGCTTATATTTGACACCGATCCAACTCCACCAAAGTTAGACAGATCAGTCCCAAGGTCTCAAGTACCTTCTCCATTAAGTGAGCCATGGAGACACTCTTGTGATTTTCAGTGCATGAAGACTCCCTAGGAAGCAACTGATACAATCTTTTTCTTGCTTCTGCTTTTACCTGGGTCTTAGGAAATGTCCCATGTAATCCCAATGGTAGTTTCCACACACAATATTTCCGCAAAGCTATTCCAGGGTTGTCCTATTTCCCACTTCCTGTAAGGGCTCCAAGTGTTTTTAAAGAAATAATAACAAGGATGTCTTGTGGCACTGCTTGTTGTGATTCAAAACAAGAAGTGGTTAGAAATCATTTGTTATGTAGTAACAAAATCTAGCACATTCTGGTTATTTGCAACCAAACTCTTCATCTAGAAGAGGATACAGTAGGTAAAATATGTAAATTCAGTGCTCAAACTTTAAGTCAGGTTTCCTGGAATAAATATAGAAGTTAAAAGATGCTGTAACAGGATACTTATGAGAGTCAGTTGCTAATTCAAGGCAGGAAAGAAAGATGGCACAGAGTGAAATAAAAGAGCAGGCCACATAAATATCATGAAACACTGAATTGTATATGAGAAAGGAAAAAACAGTTCTGGAAATCAAAGAGAGCAAATACACAAACAGAATACACTTATGGGTGTGGGGGACACAGGGAAATGGGCTGATAAAATAAAATATTTTGGTAGTAAAATTTTAGATTCCTAAGAAGGAGAAGAGGGTTAGGAAGGTAGGAAGTTGGGGTTGCATGCAGGTTGAACAGGAAATTATTTCAGCTTAAACTAAAGTCCAGTGGAAGTGAGAATGAAAGCACTCACTTTGTAAGATTTCTGTTCAGGAAGTGGAACAGCGATCCCCTGGGAATGAAATGTGGCTGGAGAAGGAAATGGAGGAATAATACATGATTATAAGCCTCTGAGTTTGGGAAGCAGGGAGGTGTTATTGACAGTCAAGAAGGGAAAGAAGGTGTCTTAAAAAGGAAACAAACAGGGTTCATTTTTAGGTTGGTTATTTGATGTATGAGGAGAAACATTTAAGAGTCAAGACCAGAGAGAGGATGTGTCTAGGAAATAGGAGGGCAGAGGGGATTGCAACACCCAGGGCATGACTCACTCCACAAATGTAGGAGAAATGTCTTAAGGGTCAAATTTAGCAAGAGGGGAAAACATGAAGAACACAAACACGATTGGTGGAGAGTTTATCAGATGGTTTCATTGTCCAGATTTTATTACTTTCTGTGCATCCACATCTGTGTACCTTCCAGTGCACTTGTCTGAATCACAAAGCTTATAGAACCTGCTTTTTGTAGGTTGAGAAAATGGATCTTTAATGATTACAATAAAGAGAGAAATTGAAAGGGGATGGGAAAAGTCTTGGATAAGCCAATGATAAAAGTCGGAATTTTTATATATTAATGTGAATGAAACTTTCTAAATAACTAGAGGGAAGCAGATAAGATTTTGACAAGAGAAACACAAGACTGATTCTGAAAGTACAGAGAAAGTGGCAAAAAACAGTGACAGAGGACAGACTGTGAAGAAACAGGAGTGTGAGTGGGAAGGGACGGAGGAAAGGGACAAGTGTTCTGGAAGAAATTGGGGAAAACGTCTGGGAAATCAAAGGCAAATGTTTGGGATAAATGACACCCAGATGGCCAGGGCCACCTGTCCTTTTCCTAGAGAAACAAAAGCATCACCCCATCCCCTTATTCTCAGCAGTTAAAGGCAGAGATAGTAGGTAAATATTCTACAAGATGGGAAATTTCTGATGCTGACTTGTGCACTGAGGTAAAAGGTTAAGATGGTTAAGATGAGCAGAGAACTGATAAATGAGGTGATCAATGACTAAAAGTAAACACAATGCATGATTTTAAGAGCCAGAGATGCACAAAGCTATTGCTGAGGCTGCATCCAAAATTTTTGAGATTGAAGAAAAGAAACCATATGGGACTCATGGTGAGGGTTTGGGGGATCTGGAATCTAAGTGGATGTGATGGATACTGATCAAGTGACAGAGAGGCAAGTTTTGAAGAATACCAACACACACACACACACACGCACGCACGCACGCACACACATGCACACCCCCCCCCACACACATACACATACACACGAACAACACACGAAAAAGATTAGAAGGTTTTTACCTGTAGGAGGTGATTTCTTGAATAGTGTTCATTATCTACTTTTGTGCTTTTGCATCATGTTACATTTGAATTATTGTAATCAGAAAAATGTATATTTATTTTTGTGATTAAGAAAGCCAGCTAACTGAAAATCAAGTCAAAAGGAAGACTGAGCCCTCTCAATGCCCAAATACTTAAAGCAGTTATCTCTTGAAAAAATCTTTTTTCATGTAGTTCCATGAAAGAGGTGTGGCATTTTTGCCAGTAGGTAAGAATTTTAAGGCAACGGGATTTCAAAATACTAAGAACAATTGACCATTTTATTTTTAAGTACTCAATAGTTACTTGTTATAGTGGAATTGTAATAGAATTGAATTTTTCAGGTACCTCCTTTACAGAGATAAGATCTAGTCTCTGCTACTAGAAAATCTCATGGAAGCTTTTCTCCTTGGGGGGGAGTCAATGATTCTTTGAGACCAGCCTCTATGACAAATTCCTATTTAGGAAGGTCTCTGTGTGTGACCTCTTTGTGTAAACATACCTTCTGGTTTTCTAAGCCAGATTCAATACAAACATATTATCAAATGATCCCACAAACCATAGGAATGTCCCAGCTATTTCAGCATTTCTGACTTCTGAACTATATATGACTCAGACTGCTCCGAGAATCTGTAAGCAACACCCAAGTCCTCTGCGGATTGTGTGTTTGAAGTTCTGTTTGGAGAATGTGGCTGCTGGAGTTACATAGTGTTTATCAGTGTTCTAAATTTCCTGGCTCCTGCGCCCACTTCTGGAGACTCAGCGCAAGGTTAGATAGACCCTTTGCAATTGTTATTGGTGCTTTATGCAGAGGTTATAAAAGGCTCCCTCTTTTGGAATGAGATCTTGCCATTGACAATAACATGGATGGACCTCTTGGGCATAATGCAAAGCACAATAAGTCAGACAGACAAATATCACATGAGTTCACTTGTATGTGGGATTTAAGAAACAAAACAAATGAACAAAGAAAGAAAAAAAAAAGAGACAAAACACCAGACTCTTAAATACAGAGAACAAACTGATGGTTACCAGAGGAGAAGTGGGTGGGGTTGGGTGAAACAGGTGAAGGGGATTAAGAGTACACTTACTTTGATGAACGCTGAGAAATGTATAGATTTGTTGAATCAGTATATTGCACACCTGAAACTAATATAACATTACATGTTAATTATACTTCAATAAAAAGAAAAACAAAAGACCCTCACTTTTGGCAGTGTGGAGGAAGCCTGCTGGCTTCCGGCTGATAACTATTCCTGAGTCAAGGGCAGACTAACTGCCTTTGTGTGGATGAAGAACCCAGCAGAGCTGGATCCAAAAGGCAGAAGTATAGAGCACCCCTTCGTAGTAGAACAGAATTTGGAAGGGGGATAGGACCTTTCTTATTTGTGCCTCCCATTTCTTTGACACTATGCATGACTGAACTGGGCTCCTTCCTGCTCCAGGGACTAGGGGCACCTTTGTCACCAGGAGGACATTCCTGCAGATGTCTGATTCTACGCACATCACAGGGCACGTGTGAGCCACAGGAAGGCAGCTCTGTGTCACCGCAGTAGTCTCTTTCCTATACCTGTAGATTTTCTTCCCTGTGTGTGTGTGTGTTTTCCTGCTCATTTCCATAAATAAAATGTTCTTTCTCAGCCATATAGCGGCTTCCCCTGATTAATTCCTACCGTGGCCTCTTTGTAATGGTGTTTCTTCTTTTGCTTAAAACAGCAGGCATCTGCTTTTTGAGTTGAGTTAATGGGGGATGGAAGGGAGTTAGCCAAGTCTCCGTGGGCTCTCCTAGAATCCCCGTAACCTCCTTACAAATGGCTTACTTTTCAGCTGATTTCTTTTGATTTTTGTTTATGCCTCGCCAAGGTAGAACATTTCCTGTGCCACTCAGAATTTCATGAAACAGCCCACACTGGGTTGGATTTTAAGTAATACCTTCCAGGGAATTCAGGAGCATCCAGCTATCATTCCTGCCGTCAGAGCCCTGCTGGTCCTTTGCCATCGTCAGAAGAACAAAGCATTACATCTGCTTTCCTTGCCTCACAAGGCGGCTATCCCAATTTCACTACAATCTTTATTAATCCACTGGTCTTCCTCTAATGCCTTACACACAATAGATTGCATCTATTTAAGTACCTAGATCCCTTTGGAAACAAGACCTTCTTCTGACACACACACAAAAATGATTTTCAAGCAGCAAATCTGCAGGTAGTAATTTTAATAGCCACTAATGTGAATTAATAATTTTAATAACCCCATTTCAGATGTGTTATCGGGACACTGGAGAGGGTTGCCATGGCTGCTGTATTTTATTGCTCACAGCTGTGCAAACTCATTTTGGCCAGAAAATTCTTCTGTCTAACCTCTCCTTTCATTGGTTTGCACAATCTCAGACAGTGTGGATTAAAAAAAAAAACCCAACAACAACAATAAGAACTTGAGGAAAAGTTGTGTTCTCAAGACTTTAACAAAATAACATTGATAAGCGACAATAAGGGATCCCAATCCTTTCTAAAAAAATTACGCAGTTATATATTCATGAAATCAAATCATTGTTTTGGCATATTTACCCATATCAATGTCCAAATGATAATATGTCAGTAATTCTAAAGCACCACTTTAAGTGCTTTGGGGCATTAACAATATTTCTTAATAAACTATCTTAGGTATTATTGCTTATTACAAGATTCCAAAAGTTTCATTAATTCATTCATAATCTCAGGTCTATAACCAAAAACAGACCAATAAATGTTTAGCTAAGTGTATGAAGTATGTGCCAGGGCACTGTATGAGTACAGGGTAACCCCATGAATTTCACTTGACCTTGTCTTGTGCGAGCTCACAGCTGGGCAGGTAAGATTTGTACCTTAACAACCCTAACAAGGTACTAAATAGAACTCCATCTATTAAGCATCTGTTAATTTCCTGGTGCTGGAAATATAATGTTTTATATATTCTAATTTAATCCTCACCAAGTTGTAGTGGTAGTTTTAAAACATGGTCACACATTCTTTGATATCCTCTTTGAGAGAGGGGTTCTATATCCCCTCCCCTTGAATCTTGGCAGGCTTGTGATAGCTTCAACTGGTAGAGTCTTAAAAGGCCATGCATCTTCTGCTTTGGCCTCTGGAACATTTGCTCTTGGAGCTCAGAATGATCATGGAAGAAGTGTATCATGAGGCTGCCATGCTGTTAGGAAGCCCAGGGCATGTGTATGTGCTCTGGTTGTCAGTCCTAGCTGAGCCAGCCTTCGATTTATTTATCCTGACCCAGGTACTGAATAAAACTTCTGGGTGATTCCATTTGCCTATAGATTCCATCTTTCCAGACATTGTAAAGCAGAGATAAGCCATCCCTTGACTGAATTCTTGATCTTCAGAATCCACGGGCATACTAAAATGATTGTTGCCTTATCCCTAAGTTCTGAGGTGCTTTGTCATGATATAATAGATAATCAGAAGACTAGGGAAATGTAGAAGTTAAACAACTCGTCCAATGTCACACAGGAAGTAGTGTTCCTGGAATTCAAAACTGGGTCTATCTGGTGCTACATATCAAGATCTTTTTACCATAAATTTATAAGTACCATAAGAGAAGTCTATAAACACTGTTATAAAAACACGAGACACAGTAGTTTTCTTTCTGTACATGGTCATTAGTGTGGACTCATCAACGGCTTGCCAATCCTAAACACAGAAAAGCTGTGGAAAACATGCTGCGATCTTTAATTAAAGTATAGTTTTTAAACCCACCCCTGTGTTCCTACCAAATTTTCATGTATCTGATTTGAAAAGTATCCAACTCATTGACTTTAACTTTCATCTGAACCCATATGGCAATCTGGAACTCAATACGAAACCCTCAAGTTCTGTTCCGCTCCGGTTGCTCCATTGGAAGCCAATCATGGGAATGGCTTAACAGCTTCCCTTCTTTGTTGCCATTTAAATACTCTCTTCTTGTTTCATTAAAAAAAAATCACAGAGTTCTAAACTTCTACCAACCTTCCCTGTTTAGATTCAGGACTGTGAAAGGAATGCAGATCTGAAGAAGTTAGACCATTTTACCATCCTTTCAGGGATAAAAAGTCCCAGTGAGGCCCATTCAGAAGGTTGTGGACCAATAAACTCAAAGCTCATTCTCCCATACTCCTCTCTCTCTCTGCCCCACACAGACCTCTGAAAAAAGGTAAGACTAACATTATGTTCACTTAGAGGTTTGCAGGACTCAGGAAAATGCTCGATGAAATGGGGATAATTTAATAAAAGCCTCAAACCTCATTGGAGTTGAACTCTAGGCAACATATGCCTGCACTTTAAAAACTCTTACAGGCAGGGCTGAAATTTTACATCAACTCCATTTTCCTGGAACAAATTGACTAACTTTGTGAAGCCTTTTTTATAATGAGAGGTCTCAATGCAAGGTCACAGGTGACAGAATTGCTTATGCAATTAGTCGCTAAATGCATCTAGAAGCCTTTGGGAATAAGGGACTTTCCTTGCTGAGGAGACTTATTTATTAATTGTTAATTATAATTTCTCTTATCAGCTTCTCTGTGGATTTGGTGTCTACAAAGAAAGATTGAATGGAAAAAATGATGAGGTTCTGTAGAACAAATGTTCCACCAGTTAATAGTGCCCTGCTGGCAGTGGCATTCAGGAATCTCAGATAGGGTAACGAAACAGGTGCATTCTGCCCACCATGGATACATGAGACCTCCTGTGTGGGACACCTAGGTGAGCCGCAATTCACATGGCATCCCATGGAAATAGTGAATGAGAGCTCCAGCACTCCAAAAAGCTTCTTTGGAGCCCCACGCTCTACATCCTACCTCACAGCTTACATATTATATTTCATCTGAAAGTCTTATCTCTTGAACTGACTTGGTCAGGGTGAGTGGTGATGATGGATCACACTGGCCTCTCTCCAACACAGTAGGTTCTGAGATGCCAGCAAGTAACATGATATTGAAATGTGATCTTCTGGGAGGGGTCCATAGACCATGCAATGTCACCCTTGTCGATGTGACAGGTTGGCTTCCTTTAGGTGGCAAGGGGCTGTGCGTAACACTTCTTAAGTGACCTTTGTGGTTGTTATGATGCAGTTTTCATACAGAAAGAAAAAATATACTGTTGTACTTTGAAACAATATTGAGCATGACATTAAATATTGCCCGCTCAATTTTTTTTCCCTGTATGACTGTCTTCTTCATGGGGTTTGTGGTATAATTCTTCACAGGTTATAAAAGTACATAATCACTTTTGACAAATATAGATACACATATTTCCCCACTAGCAATAAGTGGATTAGATGATATTTCAGATCTAGACAACCCTAATTAAATTACTTCAAACTTTACTGGCCTCTGTGGATTGATCTCTCTTTGACCTTCATAGCCATCAGAATAAATGAAAAAAAAGCATTCTAATATTTTTTCACATTAAAACTTTAACACAAGCCTTCATATCTGTAAACTATATGTATATATCAGCCACAACCAGCAAACGTTTGTTTGTGCTTTATGTGTGTGTGTGTTTTAATCCTGTAGTAGTATAAATTAGCATTATGTCAGTAAATACATTCATTAGGTTACTGAAGAAAGGTCATTCAAATTACATTTTTAATGTTTCCCCATTCATTTAAGAAAGAAAAAATATTTTTAAACAAATATCCTTTCTTAAAATAGGAATGTAAATGTATTCTGTCCCTTTTATCTTTTTTTTTGACAGCACAGGATAAAAGTACCATCTAGCAGACTGAACAAAGGCCATTTTCTCTAAATGGGCAAGTAGTAAACATTTTCTTACCACACCATGCACTAAAAGTGATCTCTCAGGTGAAAGGACCCTTTTTAGTTCCTCATAAGTTGTCTTTAGGGAAACATTTTTGGCATTCGTGGAAAGACAATGTTACATTACACTTTTTAAAACAAAAAAAAAGGTTGGATATATTTTGTTGTTTGAAAAATACATGATAACAGATGTATAAATAACTAAGCTTAAATAAACATATAATTCAAAAATTACAAGTAACACAGACTACTAGAATTATCAAAAGTTTTTCTTCTTTTCTTTTTCTTTTTTCTTTGATCTTCCCTTTCTTTGCCTTATGTAAGACAATTTATGATTCCTAAATTAGCAAACTTTCCTTGAGCATTTAAAATATAATCTTGTGACTATTTGCATACAAACTCTTCAGGATTCCCTAGATTATGTAATTCAAAGTATTCCCACCTTGGGAATAATACTTCAAAGATTTCATCTAATAAAAGTGTCCATACATTTTAAGAAACTAGAGCAGGATTTATGTCTCATTCAGTTTGTGTTTGTATGTGTGAATGTGTGTATGTGTGTGTGCATGTGTGTGTGTGTTTTCCACAGTGGTTAGTACTGTTTGTACTGCTAGTACAAAGTCTTCCACATAGGAGGTACTCAATAAATATGTGAATTAACTTGGGCCGCCATATTGACTAATATGATGGGTAATTGGTACTTTTTGATTATAATAATAGATAAACACAAGGAAGAACATTTAATCATGGCCTTTTTGCTAAGTGATTTTATTGTTTTGCTGTGTAAATCACAATAATATTCATCTATCTGATTAGTTACATGGTGGAGAGCCATTTTAATGCAAACAATCAACCTGATCATCGCCTGATGGCACCTACTATCCACGGGCATTTTTTAAGGGCTTTTGGCATCACCATCAGGTACTAGTTCTCTTTATCTTCAGTCTTTTAAAGGTACATCTCCTAATCCCATTTTTTTCTGTCTGTTAGAGAAGGCCTTTTGGCCATGCGCACACACACACACAGATGCATACCACTGAAAATTTCTCAAGACTGTCCGTTTTCAATTTTAACTATTTTTAAATTGATATACTTTCTTTACGAAATTATTATTATTTTATTGAATCAGTTACAACTCTTAATTGAAGAGATTCTACACAGGATAAAGGCCAATTGAAGAAGGAAAAACATATTTTGCTTTCTGATGTTTTGATTTGGCATTCTTATATCATGCAAATCTTGAAGAAGTATCAAATTCTCCAAAATAAATTGCAGCAAAGAAACATCTCCCTGCCCTTTGGCTCCTTCCCAAGTCTCATAGTTTCTGATGTCCTGAGATTTTTTCCGTTATTAAAGCAGCCTTGTTGAAAAGGATGGTATATTTCACATATAGTCAAAGAAACTGGCAACCAGAGAGATTAAATAACAATTGGCATAAAGTGGGCAAAGTCAGAGTCAACACACTTATTTTTTTCCTGGAGCTTTCTACTTATCCATTGAATAAAAATAAGTTTTATAATAGAAATAATCATTCTTTGTTACCCAAGTGAAAATCTTGATGTACTAATAATTCTG
Organism: Hyaena hyaena; assembly: GCF_003009895.1. Taxonomy (NCBI): domain Eukaryota; kingdom Metazoa; phylum Chordata; class Mammalia; order Carnivora; family Hyaenidae; genus Hyaena; species Hyaena hyaena. The sequence goes on from NW_024081530.1 coordinate 526,161, forward strand.
CAACCCTTCCCTCTTTCTCAAAATATTATTCCCAGTTACTCAGTACTTGTGGTTAGAAGAACCAAACCAAAATAAAAGCTAAATTACTTAATTTTTGTGTTATACATTTGTTCCCAAACTATATCCCAGAGATCATTTACTCAGAACATCACCTTTGAAAAAATTAAATTTCATAACTTCTTAATTTCCTTTTTCTTTCATTTCTGTCTTATTATACCTTGTGCAGTTAAATCACTTCTCTCTCTTTAAAACATTTTTTTAAAATGTTTATTTATTTTTCAGAGATAGAGCCCAAGCAGGGGAGGAGCAGAGAGAGAGGGAGACACAGAATTTGAAGAAGCTCCAGGCTCTGAGCTGGCAACTCAGACATGGGGCTGCAAGACATGGGGCTTGAGCCCACATACTGTGAGATCATGACCTGAGCCAAAGTCAGACGCTCAACTGACTGAGCCACCCAGGTACCCTAGTTCTCTCTCTTTTTATTCTCATCCTATCCAGGGAACCTGGGTTGTCTGCTACTACCTCCTTTCCTTCCCCTTCAGAAAAGCAATCGAAAACATCTCTTCTTGTTGCTCAGAGGGAATTCACCATTTAACATAAAATTACAGAGGAATTGCTCAAATAGAGAATATAAAACATCTCCCTTGATGTCAAGGAAGCAGTTTCTATAGATGGTAAATTAACTAATTTTTGACCAGTACCCAAACTCGGGTGGGTGTCTACTAAGGATCTGAGTGCTCTGGAAACTCCCCATTCAGTAGATGTTTTTTGCTAAGATATTTCCACGGCTCACTCTTTTCTATCCCTTTATTCACTTGAATAATCATTAGCAGCAGCAGAATCCTAATTATCCACATCATCCACTCCGTACTCAAATCAGGGGTAAGAGCGGCATGACTCCTTCCTTACAAATCAATTGCCTTCTTAACCATAACTGATGCAAACAGCATCTTATAAATAGAGTTTCTGAGCAAAGGCTGGGAGCTTATGAAGCTGGCCCTGGCCTCACCTCAGTGACAAGTATCACCTGCTCTTCTCTACTTCCTGTCAAACGGCCAACGGGGCCAGGGCTGGCTTCCTTAAAATGTGCCTCAGGGACGTTCACACCATATGGCAGCACCGAGAATGTCACCCTATGCTCTAGGGTAGCCCCCCCCTCCGGCTTACACAAATTGTAAATTATTATCCATAAAATAATGGTAAAGAGAGACAAGGGCAGCAAAAGGATCTGCTGTAAAGCCTCCATTAGCAAATGAGATTGGCTTTCTTATTCATGTGAAAAGTTCAAGGAGGCAATCTTGTTAAACAGCCATTTTGCATAAAGAAATAATATGCCATAATGGACCTTTTCAAATAACTTTGATGTTTTCCAGGACAATTTATTAAAACCGTGCTTGGGAGGAATAAGGAAGTCTTGCTGGAGGGTAAAATCGGAAGTTGGTGGGCAGCTGATCATGGCTCAGCACATTCAGAGCTGTCTGATGCACATCCTGGTCCTCTGCTGGAAGTGCCTTACTGCACTGTTTCCCCCACTGCATCCCTACCTTATGTTGGCATTGTTTACATCCAAGAATCACAGCCCTTTGGGGAGGGAGAGGTAGAAAAGGAAAAAGAGTGATGGCATTATGCCCCAGTTTTGCAAGAAGTAGGTTAATTATTTATCTATTTGAAGTAACTTTCACAAGCAAGATCCATAATTTGGCTTCTTGGATGGATTGTATGTCCTATATGTCTTGTGTGCTGAGATCACCCAAACCACTGCTTATCAAACTCCTTCATAGAATGTGCACAATGGTGCTTCTAACTACCACTCAGCCTTCTGTCCCACTTTCCTGGGTAGCATACATGAAATGCCTCTCGAGTGCTTTCAGTTCCTCTGTGTTTTGCGTACATTCTCAGAAGGGATTACTTCTTGTTATAAAATTTACACCCGATTTATATAAGCACATTCTGCAGAGGAGTAATTTCATAAGTTGTTATAGTGGTCCCATGCCAACCAATTTTGGGAAATCCTGGAAAAAAATAAAATTAAACTGTTTTTCTTTACCATGGCAAATTAATATATTACAGATATTCTACTATATTTACTTGTTTTGAGTCTTCCCGAGAGTTGCATAGTTTGCTACATTCCTCAAACTTACTTGAATTTCTTTAAGGAACATCTTAATCAAACATGCCTTGTGCACTGCGGTACACCATCAGGAGTTACAGAGGGAGAAGAATGGATTCTCTTTTCACTAATCTAAGGTGGCTTGAGAATCAGTAAATAAGCTAGGAATGAGATGGGATAAACTTTACACTATAAAGACTTTCTCTCTTAACAGCTTTGATGAAGCAACTTGTCCTCCTGGAGAAGGCCGTGTAGCAAGGCACTGAGAGATACTTCTTCCAATAGGCAACAAAGAACCTCAAGCCAACCACCGTGTACAGACTGAGTCTTGCCAACAACCATACAGTAGATCCTTCCCCAGTTGATATTTTAGACGAAGCTGGCTACCCTGGACTGACACTGTGATTACAACCTTTGAGAGAACATGAAGCAGAGGACCAGCTACACCAGACCTCAATTCCTGAACCACAAAAACTGTGAGATAATGAAAATGTGGAGCCACTAAACTGTGGGGATAATTTATTATGCAGCAATTAGTAACGAATACAGATTTTGTTCTAGGGTCTAGAATAATGTGAACCATTATCTCAGTGGAATTAGTTTAAAAATATAATAGAAGATTCTATGCAGAATTTTGAAGGACAAACACAGATGACTTTTCTCAGAATAAGACAGTGTATTCCAGTTACAAAGAAAAGAATGTTCAAGGGCTTATGTCCATTACTGCAGAGAGTATTTCCTGAGAAATATTCTTATTTATTATATGCATGACACTATGGGAAGCAGAAGAAGAAATACTTTTTCTTGTCCTCAAAAAACTTTATCTCTAGAAAAGAGGCAAATAAATAATTGAGCAACTATTTTAAAAGCAGAAGTAAAATAAAAGTACAAAGTGCTATAGAAGCTATACTTCCATATGTGCATATGGGAGAGATTAGTTCCAACAGAGGAAGGAGAAAACTAAGGAAGTTTACTTGGAGGAAATGCCAATTGAATTGGCCTTGAGGAATAGGAAATAAAATAGTAGTATTTTAACAGATGGAAAGGGTGAGCAAAGACATTCCTAGGGGAGAGGAGAGCATAAGAAAAGGTTCAGATATGAGGAAGTACAGGATGCATTCAGGGTGTGTTCAGCAAGTATGTGTGGGACATTAAAAAGGGCATCTCAAAGAAAGAACTAAAACCAAAATTGAACAGTCAAATGATTTTTGTATGTATTGGTAGATTTTTATTTCAGCAAATTTTATTGAGGGAGTGACAATTTAGTTGCCAGAATGAAAGAGCAGTCTCCAGTTCCTTTGGCTCTAGCTCTGTGATGACACAAGGAGTAAACATTGCCTTTCAGATAAGCCCAAACACCCCTTTTGTAAATGGACTTAAGAGGTTCCCAAGTTTAAGCCTGGGAATTGAGATAACATGAAATTGAAACCATCTAAGCAAAAGATCATCAAACCTGTAATCACCCCCAGATAAGATTCCACATCGTCTCTTGGAAACGTCTTCTGTCTGACAACTTTAACAGCCAGACTACTCTTCTTGATTTTGTGTTTCCTACTGGTTAATTGCCCACTTTGAAATTGTGAAGATACTTAAGTCTTCTCTGAAAAGTTCTGAGTTTCTTTGACCTTTCTTCATAGGTCTTTTTTCCAAGTCATTAATAATTGTCACATTCTCCTCTGGACCTAGTCCAAACTTCTCATGTCTCTTTAGTAGTAAAGACCCCATGTTGGCAGAGCACATTAATACAGGGCCTAACATATGACAGGTAGGGTTAAAGAATGGCTTGGTTTTCACGTTTCATATTCCACGCACATGACATCATGTGATGTTTACTTCCTAATGTCAGGGCCATGTCATGGGCCCACATTTGTTTTGCCCATCATGATTTCAGAGCTAAGAGAAGTTTTGGCTCTATGAATAGCTCACTAAAGTTTTCCTTGGGGCTTATTAAATTTAGGAGTTCTTACCCTTCAAATGGGTTATACTCTAATAAATATCCAATGTGATTAGAATTTTAATGTCTGAACACTGGAATTGAAGCAGGCTTAAAGCTGCCTCATATTGGTAAAGTAGTATGAATTTAGCTAAGAACCTTCATTGACATTGTCTTTGAAGATCTCACAAACACCCTGCTGAGGATGTCAAATGGTTGCTAATTCTATCATTGTTTTCCCATTGAGCAAATTAAGGTTTATATATGGTAACTTATTTATGTAGGTAAATTGTGAATGGTGAACTTCTAAAAATCTAATCTAAACTAAATAAACCCTAATAGGACCTGCCTCTTCAAACAAATGCTTTGCCTCCAAATTCTCCCCTAATTTTGTGCACACGCAGCACAGCCAGCAAGTGCCCAGTTGATATCCATAAGGGCCACAAGGATATTCGGGGAGCACCATAAAAGAAGGTGCCTAGCAGAATTGCTGTATTTTTTCCTGAGCAGATAAAGCCATCACTCTCCCTCATAGGTGGTAGAATCCTGTCCCCTTAATATCTAATAATGCGTATCATACTTGGTATAGAGTGAAGAGATATGTAAGTCTACTCTCTCTTAAAGTAGGGAAATTTGTTTTCCCCAACTGGGCAAATACTTGGCAATAAATAATACTTCTTGCTGTAAATCTATCTATCCATGTATCTATGTATCTAACTATCTCACCTGCCTACTTTTTCCCAGGTCTGTATTCTTGGTGGCAAGGTTCTACTTTGCCAGAGGGACCTATTTTTATCTCTACCTTTAGAAATCTTATCTCCAGTGTTCTTTTTATTAAACCATACAGTTGGTAGTGAAAATCCACTGGGAACTGAGGGGCTTGGGAATAACATTACTACATGATTATACTGTTTTGTCATCATAAAATTATGGACGTCATTGAGTACCAGGAATCAGGAATTGCACAAAACCAGTCAGCAAATTATATCTTAAGTATTCCCTTTGGAGTCAATTAAAGGACATCTTTAACAAATTAGTCCTTTTGTTTCATCATTAGAAAGGAATACATAAACAGAATATTTAGGCAATGAAATATTTTTCTTTCACATTAATTATGGCATATTAGCTGGAGAATCTATAATAAATAGTGAAGGTTGACACCCTATGAACTTATTAAAGTGAAAGCTCTCCTCCTAGCCTTAAATTATTCATTTTCATGGCCTAAAATATTAATTTAATAGTTTTATTGGCATGTGATAATTTTTAAATTATAAGAATATAGCTGTCTCACTAATTCTTTACATATAATTTAAAACTACCAACAGCATTTTAATAGCAATATAAAATAATGAAAAAATTGTCAAGTCTGGTTGGTCACATAGCTCTTTGCAAAACAAATAAAAACTCTTTCCCACTAATTTATACCTAAAGATTTCTAAGAAAACTATTTTATTATTTCCATTTGATTTTGTGAAAATTTCATTATGTGTTAATTTTTTTTCTTCCTTATTCTTTCACTTGAGCCAAATGTTTGATTTCTTTCCTGACAAAAGGAGAAAACAAAATGCATTCTCCATGATTTGTCTAATTCCTCAATGCCCCTTCATGGCACTTCTTGAAAGAATTTTCTAGAGTAAAACTCCACTTCCCACCTCATTTCAGCACTCAATCCTCTCCAGTCAGGCTTCTGTTCTCAGAAATTTCCCTGAAATTGCTCTTTTTGGTCGCCAATGGTCATTTCTTTTCCCTTTTCTTACTTGACCTTTTACCATCCTTCAAAACTCTTGAACATTCCCTATTTTGTAAAAACACTGTCTGCACTTGGTTTCCTCGATACCACACTTCTTCCCCCTTCATGACAGTTTTTCTTATTAGGCTTTTTCCCCATCTCCTCTTCCTCTGTTTAATATCAAGCCATAATCCCAGGCTCTTTCTCTTCCCTAGGTAATCTTAGCAAGTCCCATGGCTATAGCTATCATCTATATGATAATGAACACAAATCTATTACTTCTGTGCTTATCTCTGGTTATTTGATTTCTAAATGACTCATAGGCTCTCTACTTGGTGTTCAAAACAGAATTCTTGATTTCTTACCACAAGCATATTGCCATTTTGCCCTTGCCAGCAAAATACCCCAGCATCTACCAGTTGCTCAAGCCAAGAACCTAGGTGTCATTCTTGACTTCTTTTATCCCCTCTATTTCAATCCTTCAAAAGACCTCTCAACTTGACATCAAAACATTTTGCCAAACCCTTCTACTTCTGTTTATCTCCCACTGTCACATGTCTCCCTAAGCCATCATCATCTCTCACCTGAAATGCTGCTGGAGCCTCTGTAATGGTCTTCTTGATTCTATTCTTGCCCCCTGCCTTAAATTCATTCCCTGCGCAGCAGTCAGAGCAACCTGGTAAATCATGCAAAGTCATTCTTTTTTAAAAAATCCTTCATTGGATTCCCTCACAGAGTCTGAAATCTATACCTTGACTTTCAAAGGTCACCTGATCTGGTCCACAATTATCTTTCTGAACTCCTCTTGCACCACTTTACTCTACTTTGTGCAACCAAGCTTCTGGTGGAGGGGGCTCCATCAGCTTGTGGACATGAGTAAGAATAGAGGGGAGCAGTACCCTCAGGCAGGAGCTCCATGATAAACATGTTATAATCTACCAACATTTTGAGATTGTTTATTTCTATGGCATAAACTGCCCTGTTTTAGCTGGTACAGGAAATCTTTTCCATATTCATTTATAAAATACGTATTTCTTGGCTATATAGTATAATGCCAGACGTTATCTTTAGAACAAGGACTATAGCTGGGATAGACAAAATCGCTGTTCTCAGAAGAGGGATAAAATAAGCAAAGAAATACATGAAAACGATACTTTTGTACAATGAAAATGAGCAAGACATGTCCCAACCATTCTTTAAACTAAATCTGAGGATTACAAACTAGGTTGCAATGGGCAGGTATCATAAACAGCCCCAGGCTAAGAAAGATGACCACACAATGTATCCAAAAGAACTATGAAGTTCAAATTCTTTGAAAGATGATAAATGGAATTAATGAACAAAGCCTATTAAAAAAAGAATAATAGTCAAAAAATTCTCAATTTAGGGGCACCTGGGTGGCTCAGTTGGTTAAGTGTTCGACCTTGCCCAGTCCATGATCTCAGACTTGTGGGTTGAAGCCCCATGTCGGGCTCTGTGCTGACAGTACAGAGCCTGGAGCCTGCTTCAGATTCTGTGTTTCCCTCTTTCTGCTTTTCCCCTGCTCTCTCTCTCTCTCTCTCAAAAATAAACACTAAAAACTTTTTAAAAATAATTCTCAATTTAAAGAATAATATCAGAACTCTTAATTAAAAAACTGTATAGCATGCTATATAAGACAAATTATAGAAAAAATATCACATACTTAAAAGGGAATTCAGAATAACATCAGAATGCTCAAATCAAACAGAACATCTAAGCTTTCAAATTAACAAAAGGGCTATGTAGAAATAACCCTAGAAATAATAATAAGGATAGGGCATGAGACTTTTCAACAGCCACATGAGAAGAAAGAAGAAATGGGGTGAGAGTTTCACAGTATAAAGAAAAAGAATTTGAACATACATTTAAAAAATGTTTTTATTGCTTATTTATTTTTGAGAGATAGAGACAGAGTGCAAGTGGGAGAGGAGCAGAGAGAGAGAGGGAAACACAGGGTCTGAAGCAGGCTCCATGCTCTGAGCTGTCAGCACAGAGCCCAACGTGGGACTCTAACTCAGCGGAACCACGAGATCATGACCTGAGCTTGAAGTCGAACACTTAACAGACTAAGCCATTCAGGTGCCTCAAAACTAGATTTTTTTCCCCTTCAATCCAGCTAAACTGTTATTTAAATGCAAGGGTAAAATAAAGAAATATTTAGACATTTTACAACACTAAGTGTTTAATTACATTCTAGAGAACTTTGGAAGAACTAAACCAGGAGGTAGAGAAATGAATCAAGGAGAAAGCAATGAATTATTGGAAAGTAAGTAAGTACAAAATTTTAAATTTATTATTGATTAAGTGAATAATAGCTATAAAGAAAAATGTGTATCTTGTAAATATGAAACCAAAGCATTAAAGAAACAATATTGACTAGAAAAGGAAAAGTAGAGTTTTAGTCCTAACTATACACATACTTAAATATACACAAGATATTTACAGAAAATAGTTTTAAACTCTGCTCAAAAATATTAAATAAGACCTAAAAAATGGAAAAATATCATGTTAAGATGGGAAGACGTTTTATAGATATTAATTTCTTCTAAATTAATGTATATGTTTAATATTATTCCCATCAATATCCCAGCAGGAACTTTAGCAGAACCGTTTAAAATTTATGTAGACAAATAAAGACCAATAATAGCTACGAATATTCTTGAAAAGAAAATCTTAAAAAGAAAATGTTCCTAAGGATATCATTCTACCATATATTAAGACATATTTCAAATTAATAGTATTAAAATAATGAAGTGCTAAGAAATGATCAGTCAACTACAACAATGGACTCATAATTCATATATAAATGGAAACCTAATGTATGGCAGTGGAGAAATGAAACCATTGGGAAAGATCAATATTTAAATAAATTGTTCTGAGGAAATTAGTTGATCATCTGTACAAAAATCAAAATATCTCACATCATATACCAAAACACATCCCCAAAGGTTTCAGGTTTTAAGCATGAAAGATAAAATACACATATATTAGAAAACAAAGTAGAAGGCTATATTCGTGACATTGTTTTGGGGAATTATTTCCTCAAAGACATGTAAAAATCATAAATCATAAAGGAAAATTGATGGAATTTATTGAATAAATATAAAAGACTTATATTCCACAAATGTGATGGAAACAGACTGAGTAAAGATGTTTCCAATTTACATTACTACTAAAGGATTAATATATAGGATATACATAAAGCTCTTTAAGTCAAGAAAAAATTTATCCCAATTGAAATAGAAAGTCAAATGGATTATGAGTAACCCAGTCTCGCTATAAGGCAGTGAGATTTACTCAATAAGCACTAGATTGGTAAAATAGAAAAGCTGGATGATATCAAATGTCAGGTGAAGATAAAGAGAATTAAAACAGAGATGAACCTTGACCCACTTTCTTGGAGGAACACAAACTGATGCTGTGTGCTGGAGAGCAATTTGAAAGAGTTTTATAAATTTGAGTGTGTACACTCTACCAACTCAGTGATTCTACTCGTAAGTACATCTCTCCATATAGTCCTCACAGAGATTCAAAAAAGCCATTTATGTGGATAGTCACAATGCTGTTTGAGACAACACAGGTTTGGAATAAAACTTCAATGGTTATGAATAATAGAATGCATAAATATGTGAGACATGCAAATGAAAAAATTACATAATGAGTAAATTGACCAAAGTAGATCCATATAGATCTCCATATAAAGTCTCCAAAGCATGTGTTAAGTCAAAAGTGGGTAAAAAAAGGAAGACAGACAAGATGTAGCATAGTATACAAGAATGGGTGCCTTTGAAGGAATTGAGGATAAGAATGAAGGTAAAATATACAATAAAATAAAAAGACAGCCTATGCATGAACTAATGATATTGGATGATCATGAACTCATGATTGATTGTGTGCACTCAGTCCTGAGTTGGGCATTGAGAGACAGTGCAGGGTAGAAAGTAAAGTTAAGGAAGCTGGATAATGGAACAATATTAATAAGCCTGGTGAAGGGTGGCTGGGCGGGAGAGATAGGGTGGTCAGAGAAAACTTCTTTGAGGAAATGATATGTATGCTGGAACAGGGTGATGAGCCACCAGTGACCTTAGGAACTGGTAGATGGCTAAGACCCCAAGACAGGAACAGGTAGGTTTGTTGAGACATGAGAAACAGAAGAGCAGGTCAGGGTGGGTAGTGGATGGAAAATGGGGGTTTGAGAAATTGGTGAGACTAATGGAATCATGAGGGTCTTTGAAGAACACTGGAAGGGTATAGAATCTTTTTTATTTTATTTTATTTCTTCCTTAAATAGTTTATTGTCAAGTTGGTTTACATATAACACCCAGTGCCCAATGGGTATTAACAGGAGAATATTGAGCAGAGGATATAATGATTTGATTTACATCTTCAAAAGCTCGCTTCAGCTTTTAAGCAAAGAATGCATTATAAGGACAAGAATGAATTAGGAGAGAAAATAGGTCATGTCTGGAGGGGGAAAATCATTTGGGTTGGATGTGACCACAGTGATACTTAATTTAAGAAGATGGTGGAGAAACATAAAACAAGAGATCCAAAGAAAATAAAATGTGACCCAAGAAATTAAAAAAAATTATACCCAGGAAAATTGTCTTTCAAGTTTAAAGGCAAGAGAGAGACAAATTTAAAAAATAAAAGATTTAGGGAATATACATACCTCTTATGAACCCTTCTTGAAAAATCTATGAAAAGATGGAATCTAGCCAAGAAAGAGATGTGCCAAACAGGAAATTAGGGAATAGAGAAACTATTAAAAATAGCCAATCCAAGGAAGCCTTGGTCACTCAATTGGGTAAGTGTCTGACTTCAGCTCAGGTCATGACCTCAGACTCAAGTTTGAGTTCCAGTCATGCATCAGACTCTGCACTGACAGCACAGAACTTGTTTGGGATTCTCTCTCTTTCCTTATCTCATAGCCCCTCCCACACATATGCGCATGTGTGCACTCTCTAAAAATAATAAATAAAGAAAATAAAATAAAGAAAAAAGGAAAAAAAATAGCAAAACTAAGCCAAAACAAAACAAAAGCCGAAATACTCTACTTAAATATTAAAGTACATCTGGGCATTTAGGAGAATTAGGGATGTAGGCCAGAATGTAAATGTTATAATAGTATCTCAAGAATGAAGAGAAAAATGAGGGAAGAAAGGTATGAGTATGCTAATTTCTCCATTTTTAAAGTAGGAAACCAGTAATAATAAATGTGACTTTGTCTTATTAATCTTTTCTTTAAAATATTTTTACTTTAATGTAACTTTATGTGGAACATTTAAGAATTAAGACCTTTCTTGTTGAAAAAATATTATCTGAAATTCACCAATTTCTCCAGTTTTATTTCAACTCATTTTTCTTTGTGAATTTTAGTCAAGTTAGCTTTATTTATATAATAACCCATTTTCTGTTTGCATGTATGTAAATACGTACACATGTGCATATGCATGTCTGTCTATCATCTATCTCTAAACATGCATGTCTAGAATGGCATTAATAATGTTGGTTCTGGGTAATAGACTGGGGAGGTTTATTTCTCTCTCCTTATTCCTTATCTATAATTTCTTAAACTAGCAATTATGTTTCACTTCTATAAAAACAAATTATATCAATATTTTAAAAATTAAAACAAATGAAAAGGAGGGAAGAAAAACAAAATATCTAGTTTATAGCATTTTCTCACCAAAAATGACATATTACATATCAATTTTTAGGACATAGTAGGTGCTTAATGAAAGGTTGCAATGATTGCCAGGATTATTTCCCAGGCCTTCAAAGAGAGAACATCTGCTGCCTCCTTCAATTTCTTTGCCATCAGTTTCGAAGTATCCTTGGACAATGTTTTGGTCACCTGTTAATGGAGCTGTGTTGTTTAGAAAGGGAGGGGAAAGGACAGAAATGTGCAATATCTTTGTTATTCCTTACCTTTTTGGAAAGGAAAGAAATAAAAAACCAAAAGCAATGATAAGCCAGAGAACTTAATTTCTAAGTATCACAATGCTTAAAAATATGTATTCATTGTTTTTTCAAAATATACATTCATATGGTCCTTACAAATTCTGTTTAAGCTTTCAAAATAAATTATCCAGGTTTTGTATTTTTATAACCCCTATATAAGTCTGGCCAAGTTGCCATAACAAAATACTATTGACTGGGCAGCTTAAACAACAGAAGTCTATTGTTTCATAGTTCTGCCAGGATGGTGAGTTTCTGGTGAGATCCCTCTTTTTGGCCTGTGGACAGCTGCCTCTCCCTGTGTGCTCACAAGGCCTTTCCTCAAGTGCATGCACAAGGAGAGAGCAGGAGATCCAGTTTCTCTTTTCCTTATAAGGATGCTAATCCTATCTGATAAGGGCCTTACTCATATGATCTCAGTTAGTCTTGCTTACTTCTATAAAAAACCTCTACAGTCACAGCAAGGATTAGGGCTTCAACCCATGAATTTGGTGGGGAGGGCAAAATTTAGTCCATAGCAACCCTCAACTTTTTAGAAGTTGTGTTTGTTTTCCTTTTAAACTAACATTCACAGATACTAGCTTAATTTTTAAAGCCCTCTGTTTTGTATTAAAAATAACTGGTACTATTGACAGAAACCTTATTTTGTTACTTTATATATTGTTGTATTCAGTTGTTCCTTCTCAATCTAGATCAATCTAGCAATAGATCTCTTTAAAAATTTTTTTTAATGTTTTATCTATTTTTGTGAGAAAGAGACAGAGTATGAGTGTGGGAGGGGCAGAGAGAGAGGGGAGGGGGAGACACAGAATCTGAAGCAGGCTTCAGTCTCTGAACTGTCAGCAGAGAGCCCCACGGAGGACTCAAACTCACAAACCACGAGATAATGACCTGAGCCAAAGTCGGATCTTAACCAACTGAGCCACCCAGGTGCCCCTAGATCTCTTATTTAAAAAGACAGCTGAAATGGTGATTCCAATCACAGATGACTGGATGGCCAATGTCAGCACTTAACCAACTAACAGGCCTTTCTGATATCCAATCAAACTTGTCCACTTTGAGTTGCAGATACAGATAACAAAATCATTAATTCCTTCTTTCAGGGTGTTACCATATTCAAAGTGTTGGCATATACATCTTTTGTTCGATTGGTTCAACAATCTTGAGAAGCAAGTGGAGAAGATCTCGTTTTAATTTTTTACAGGAGTTAAGACACTAAATTGCTTAACAACAACAATAAACAGCAAGCAAGACCAGTCACCAATAAGTCCCAGTGTTTACAATTGGTTAGTGGTTTTTCCTTTCTTTTCTGTTTTGCCTGTGCAATGTTTCAATAGTTACAAAACTGTATACAAATCATCAGTTCTGTAAGAAGATACTGAGGAGTGGACTGTAAGAGAATTAAAAGATGAGTAAGACATGTTTTCTTTTCGCTAGGAGCTTACATGACCTTGCATGATATTTCCTGCAGTCCAAACAAATCACAGCCGCCTGAAGGCAGCCATGTCTCTCCATTCCTCCTTAAATCAACTTTCTTTGTGAACATCCCATAATTTTGAAGTATGGCTTGATGTTCATTTATTGTTAGGATTATGATTAAAGTGCAGTTAATCTCTGATAAAACTGTATCTATATTGAATCACTAAATCAAAAATTTTGAGTGTACATTTTACTTTTATTACTTCTTTAATAACTAACTTCTGGTTAATCAAACAAATGCTGCAATAAATCCATGTCACTCATTGATGTTAAAATTAGATTGGCTTTTCCTTAAAATATTTCAAGTCATGACATGATGTTGATACTCATATCTACTCCAATGTTTTAATGCTTATAGTAACGGTTTGATTAAGAAAATATTTTGAAAAACACTTATAGCTCACAACAAATCAACAATCCACTTTTTCATACTTTAAACAATGTTTATCTTTCTCATATCCAATGATGGAGTTCTTTCTTCAAATTACTTTCAAAATATTTACTGAAATACTTTTCTTTTATCAAGGTTTTAAAAAAAAGTTTATTTATTTATTATTTTGAAAGAGAGAGAGAGAGAAAGAGTGCATGCATGTGAGGGAGGGACAGAGAGAGAGAGAGAGAGAGAGAGAGAGAGAGAGCATCCCAAGCAGGCTCTGCACTGAATTTAGGGCTCAGCCTCATCAATGTGAGATCATGACCTGAGCTGAGATCAACAGTTGGTCACTTAACTGACTGAGCCACCCAAGCCCACCTTTACTGAAACATTTCTTAAAGACGTTTTTCTTCCAAGGAAACTCATAAAAATCCATTTATGTCTACTGATACAAGCTTATTTTCAGTCTAAGACCTTGCCTTAGGGGGGCAAACTGTTGAGTCATTGATATTTCTCTTCATAACATCTAAATTACAGATAATTTAGCTTCACTATATCTTTAATGATAGAAACCATATATAAATGAGGTTTAAAACTTCCAGGAATAGCTTTGAGGATTGTAGTACATTTGGCCATTAAAGGGTTTGAAAATATCAAATTGACGCGGTCAGATTTGATAGGTTTGGATTGCGGTGTTTCATTATAGCCTATGTGCAGAAACTTACACATCTTCAAATGGTCTTGCTCAGATGTGGGGAGCTGCTTTAGGATATTCAAAATCAATAGGATGGCTTGTTATACTTGAATTAAGTAAAATGATTAACAAGGATTGTGTGACACCCTAAGTAGAGTTTGAAAATCTTTAAAGCAGAGTTCTTAAAAGAAGACTATCTGCCAACAAATGACTTCATGGCCAGTAGTGTTTGAATCAAATTGGAAACATTGCTTCACTAACATGTCTCTGCCACTGCACTGATACATAGAAAGTTCTGGATGGCCTGCAATGATTTTCCTAACTTAGGCAAAGCCCATCTGGCCATGCCCAGTCAGTCCTACCTATCTACAAATGTTCAAGCTTCCACATATGGACTGCACAGCACATACAAAGCAATCAAAATCTGTTAGTCGTGGGACGATCCGTCTGGTATTTTCAGCCATCTTAATAATTAATTGGATAGCATCTGAATCAATAATTCAATGACTCAATTTGGTCAGTAACGTAACTAGGCTTTTGTGATAATTGGTCTAGGTGTTTTGATTTCTAGGACCTTGTCATGGAAATAGTAAGGTTTTGAATAGGTTCTCAAAAATATTTATATGTCACAGCTATATTCAAATAATCCATACAAACATAACTGCCAGTGATAGGGGCGAGGAGCCAATAAACCAACAATTAAGTTATTTGTTATTCACATGTATTACTAAAGCATTGACTATGCCATTCCCAATTAAGATTTTATGTATATATCCATCTACCTATCATCTATCATCTATCTATTATCTATCTATCTATCTATCTATCTATCATCTATCTAAATCATCTGTCTAAAGAAGAAAAGAGAGAAAGGTATAAAAAGATCTTTAACATGAAGCAAACATTTTGATAGAATTTAAGGAAATCTTTTAGTTTTATAAATAAGAATAAAAGTTTTCATGAGAAAGAAGAAATGTTTATTCATATATATATATGAATTGAATATGAATATATAACATGTTATTCAGCTCTAAATATATTTATATCTCAAAAATATTATACTCCCCAGTCCCTCTCCTTCTCCCCACCATTTTGCAACCAAACAGACTAAAACCTAGAGAAGTCAAATATTAACATTTATATCAAAGTATATATTAGATAATTAGATAGATTTTTATTTTGAAATGCTGAACAATATTTAAGATTTAAAATGAAATGTAAAGTGTAAAGGCCTCTAAAATATAAGAATCCGCAATAAACTGTGAAACTATTATTACTTTATCATATAATAGTTTTGAATGCTATTTTTTATTCTATGAGATTTTTCATCTGACAAAAGACCTCTTTTCACAATACCTGAAGATAAATATCTACCACTAGCCTTTAAACAATACTTGTCATGTTTGTCATTTATGAAGCAGACTCATACATAAATTAAGTTTTCCTAAACTGTAGCTATGAATTAGAATCCCATGAAATGTGCTATTGCTAACACACTGGTGGGATGTTGCTATCAGTTCAATTGTTTTAATGATAAATTTCCTTTAGAAAATGGAAGGATCTGTTGACAGACAAAAACAGGAACTAACAATGGACTATTTAGACTTGCAAATGATGGAACATTTAATTATTCCAAAATAGCATTCCCCAGTTAGGGTATGATCATTAAATCCATCATCCTTCAGTTTATATGCATAAAACATTTATCATGTCTTCCTCAAACAGGAGTCACTCATCTAAATATAGATTTTTGGACCATCCATTTCAGCATGACATTTCATCGAAAGGCTGGAATTTCATTTATTTTCTGTAACAGAGATAAAGTGTTTGTAAACGATGTGATAAGACCATAAAGAGAAAGTAAAGTGAAATTCAGCTTCATACAGAGATAAACACAAACTCTACTAAGGACACTACCAGTATAGAAAGAGAAAAATGAGAGACAATGTGTCAACAACAATATTACAGGTAAGAGTCAATGTTCTCTAGATATGTTTTTTTTTTTTAATGTGTCGACTGTTTTAGTACTCTGAATTTGTTTGCAAATTAATTTACATTCAGACTCAAGAGAGAGGCAGCAAGATCAAGACAAACTAAAAGTAAATACACTTGAATTCTTCCTGTCAATTTTCAAATACTGAAGAAATGTTTATCTCCCATTTGAGAAATAATGTCTCAGGAAACAGTGTTTTTTGAAATTCAGAAATTAAATTTTCTTTCTGCAGGCCCCCCCCCCTTTTTTAGGAAATATATATTGTAGCTAGATATACATTATTTTAAGTCTGATTGGAGAAACAGGTTATCTTTGAGACCTGGGCAAGCATTTCATGGAAAGACAAATACAAATAAAAACCAAGTAATCTTCCTGGAAATGTCCCGCTCCTCTACTAGAAAGGTTGCAGCATGAGAGGTGATGGGAAAACATTTAAAAGTAAATTTTCCATAAAGGACACTGAAGGGAAGGGACACTTTTGGTCCAACATTAACTACACTTCCTCGTCTGGAGTCTTTCTCTCTACCACCATTTTACAGCCCAGGACACCAAGGTCTAGAGAAGTTATGTGACTGGCCCAAGGCTATGTGCTGAGGTCAAAGTCAGGCCTTGTGTTTATGTCTCCTGATACTTATTTAAATGTTATTTTAATTCACTATTCTGCCAATGGAAAATATGTGTTTGTGCATATTGTTGCATACACATCACCGAAAAATATTTATGAAATTTGAACTACATAGGAAATTAGGAACTAAGTATCTAATAGCCTACCCCAATTAGCTGAACCAACTTTAGAAAAAATTCTTACTAGCTTTTTAAAATAGTATTGAACAGGGGCACCTGGGTGGCTCAGTTTGGTTAAGCAACCGACTTCAGCTCATACGTTTTGTGGATTCAAGTCCCACATTGGGCTCTGTGCTGACAGCTTGGAGCCTGGAGCCTGCTTCAGACTCTGTGTCTCCCTCTCTCTCTCCCCCTCCCTTGCTTGCACTCTGTGTCTTTCTGTCTCTCTCAAAAATAAATAAATATTAAAAATTTTTTAAAAATAGTTTTGAACATCTTGAGAGAGGCACTGAAAGTCTTCATCTTTCCTTTAAAATGCTTGTGAAACATATGTATATGTGCGAGAGAGAAAGAACGAGAGAGAGACAATATTCAAGAGACCTAATTTAAAGTACTCTCAGGCCTGGGTGGCTCAGCTGGTTGTTTTGACTCTTGATTTTAGCTAAAGTCAGGATCCCAGAGTTGTGGGATCAAGTCCTGTGTTGGGCTCCACTCTCTGTGTGGAGCCTCCTTAAGATTCTTTCTGTCTTCCTCTGCCTCTCTCTCTCACTCGTGCTCGCTCTCTAAGATAGATAGATAGATGATAGATAGATAGATAGATAGATAGATAGATAGATAGATAGAACTCTCAAAAACTGCAATTAATTTATGCTCTCTCTCTGAAAGAAGAAAGAAAAAGAGAGAAAGAGAGAGAGGGAGAGAGAGAAAGAGAGAAAGAGAGAAAGAGAGAAAGAGAGAAAGAGAGAAAGAAAGAAAGAAAGAAAGAAAGAAAGAAAGAAGGAAGGAAGGAAGGAAGGAAGGAAGGAAGGAAGGAAGGAAGGAAGGAAGGAAGGAAAGAACACTCAAAAACTGCAATCAATTAGTATCACTAACCACAAGTATGCTTCCCTATCCTCAGACTAGGCCTTTTAAAACCAGAGAGACTTAACTGTTTTTTGTTTTTGTTTTTGTTTTGTTCTTCTTTTTTTTTTATCTGATTCTCCTTCCCATCCAGTTCTCTTGTCTCTGATCCTTGCCATCTCCTACACCTATGAGGTCAGTTCTGAGTCAATAATGGTGGATGATGAGAAAGGAGAAAATATTTAAGATGCTAAATGGTAGAACTGGAACTGGCTGTTTTTCTTTTTCCCTGTTGTATCTACAACATAGAAATAGGCAACCTTGCTAACAGACAGTTAATGCTCCCGTTTTTTATTTACCCCCTTCATCCTGGCAGAAAAGACCCAGTTCATTATTTTTGAGAAAAGCAAAATTGGTGAGCAGCCCCATTGTTGCCCTGGTAGAGATAGAGAAATAGAAGATGTATCTTCTTCCGTTCATAGGAACTTGAAATTAGTATAGATAGACGGTATGAACTTTTAAGTGCTGGGATAATTTAGCTGACTGATCCCTAATGAAAGGATATAAGTAATTTTCATTAGTGACATAAGCATGGCCCACCCATTTTTTCATAAATGGGTTGGCAAAGCAGAGGAGACAATAGGAGATTTAAAACTAGAAAGTCTGGGAGAATGCTCCAGGAAGCCGCAACTGACTTGATAATGCACCCTGTTTATGAAGCAGGTACAGAAGTAAATAGATATCAGTTGCATACAATATTGCCGTGTCTACAAAAGCAGAATCCCATCATTTTGATTGGTGTTTTGCATACATATGGACTGCAAGATCAAACTTGATATGTGTGATTTCTTGCAATAATCAGTACATGAATCTTCCATTCTCTGGCATGCAGCACTCTGTGAAAAATGTTACATTTAGACTCTGCCTTATATAAAATGTGTGCAATGTCTATGCCTAACTTCCAGCACCTGCCTCAGTTTTCTTTTCTCTGCCCAGTTAAAATATCTTCTAACAATGTCGTCATGTTTACCATGTATTCACTCATAAAGTTTTGAAACGTGGTACCTTGGAAAGTTTTGTAGGAAAAATACTTTGCATGGTGAAAGCAGCTTATAGCAAACCCACACATCCACTGAAACACTTGTATGGAAAAAGAAACCAAAAAGTACCACCAGACGTTTCACAGAACTAAGTGTTGAAATATACCTAACATGGACAAAATCTGGTCCCAGCAAAACATGATTTTCGTCTGCGGGAAAAAAAAAAAATCTGTCACATCCAGTTCTCTAACTCCCTTGATGATATATCTTTTTTCATTTTTTTTCACCAGTTCTTCAATCTCCTCCCTTTCAATTGACTCAACTTTCAATTTTCTGTCATTTCTTTGTAAGATGTTTAGAATCTATTCTTTTGCTTCCCATCATTCCTGCCCCAGTTCAATTTCCACACCATTTTCCCCATTCTCACCTCACTTTCTCATCCCATTTAGTGGCAAAAGGTCACAGTAAACACAAAACAGGTTAGCATGAAGGCAGCTTCTATCTGGACATGCTTCAGTGTTCTTTTAACTTTTTCTACCTCGTTGGCCAGTTGCTTACATCATTTTGCTGTACGTCTGCCAAAGAGGAAAAATGGGCAGACTCAGTATACCAGTGCCGTGCAGTTGGAATAAGAAATGGGACATTGAGGGACTCCTGGGTGGCTCAGTTGTTTAAGCATCTGCCTCTTGATTTTGGCTCAGGTCATGATCATGTGGTTCAGGAGATCAAGCCCTATGTCAGGATCTGCACAGACAGCATGATGCCTGCTTGGGATTCTCTCCCTCTCTCTCTCTCTCTCTCTCTCTCTCACTGCCCCTCCCCTACTCAAGCTCACTCTCTCTCTAAATAAATAAATAAACTTAGAAATAAAAAAGAAATGGGACATTGGAAACAGATTTGGTGAAGAAATTCAGGAAACTGAGGGACACATTGTCAAGATAGTGATTGGCCCTCTCAGTGTCAATGGACACTGGAAGGTCAAAGTGAAAATCAAGGCAGCAGCTAACATCAGTTCTCAGAAGCTGGACACAGTCAGCCACGCTAAGTGCATGTTGAGGGATACAAAGAGTACACAGCTGGAGAGGGGCCAGTTCAGAGACAAGGGATGGCCAGATCTGCAAACATTCTAGAACCAGAGAGACTTTGGGAGATTCCTGAGGTCAGTTAAGGTTTTGCACATTGAACCATTAAGGACTAAATTGTGGGACTCATCCTGTTCAGATTTCCAGAAAGATAGTGTGGAGAGAGTCAGTGGCTGTTTATCACTTTGAGGGGGCCTCTTTTGGTTTCAAACAGATGGGACACAGAAAGAATTCCACCTCTGGCAAATCTGTGTTTCCCTTCCTCCCAGGAAATAAAAATAGGTCTTTGCTTTTCCAAAGTATTATTAATTAATAATTTATTATTTATTAATTACTTATTCTTTTTTAAAGTTTATTTATTTATTTTGAGAGAGCAAGAGAGTGCAAGCAGGGGATGGACAGAGAGAGAGGGAGAGAGAGAATCCCAAACTATCTCCATGATAACAGTGCAGAACCTGATTTGGGGCTCGACCATGAACCATGATATCATGACCTGAGCTGAAATCAAGAGTCAGTTGCTTCACCAACTGAGCCACCCAGGTGCCCCAGTTAATTATTTATTCTTAAACTCTTACAAAATCAAGGAAATTACTTCTAGGCAAAAAAGTATATAAATATAGTACATATATACATACACACATACATACATATGTGTACATATATATTCTTAAAATCTAACATACACATATGTAAATATTAGATTAAAAGAATTTGAGGGAAAAATTAACAATAGAACTCCCCTATGACCCAGCAATAGAACTGCTAGGAATTTACCCAGGGGTTATAGGAGTGCTGATGCATAGGAGTACATGTGCCCCAATGTTCATAGCAGCACTCTCAACAATAGCCAAAATATGGAAAGAGCCTAAGTGTCCATCAATGGATGAATGAATCAAGAAGATGTGGTTTATCCATACAATGGAATACTACATGGCAATGAGAAATCTGCTACACATGAAATCTGGCCATGTGTAGCAACATGGATGGGTCTTGAGGGTGTTAATGCTGAGTGAAATAAGTCAGGCAGAGAAGGACAGCTATCATATGTTTGCACGTATAGGAGGATTAGGAGGAACTTAACAGAGGATCGTGGGGGGGGAGAAGGGAAATAGTGGGGGAGAGGGAGGGAGGCAAACCATGAGAGACTCTTGAATTCTGAGAACAAACTGAAGACTGATGGGTGTGGGGGGGAGGGGGGTGATGGGCATGGAGGAGGGCACTTATGGGGATGAGCACTGAGTGTTGTATGGAAACCAACTTGACAATAAACTATTTTAAAAAAAGAATTTGAGGGATTAATAAAGGAAAATGTGATGATTCAGAAGCAAGGACTGATTTTCCAGAAAAAAACAAGCTGGATGGTCATTAAGCAATTACTCCAGAGAATGTTCAGACATTGCCATTAACACAGAAATCTAGGGCACTGGCGTTGTTTATATCAGATGCTCTTGAAAACTGAAAGGTTTGAGGAAAAGTGAGGAAAAAAAGCAGGTATATTATAAAAATCTCTTAGAATCAGGAAAAAAATAAAACCAAGGGAAAAAAACCTACCCTTTAAAAAAATGACATATGGAAAATGTATAAGAATTCACATGGTTTTCTTCATCTTTTCCTTATAAACCATTAGTTTGAGTACTAAACGGATTTATTTAGACTAATGTGGAAGACGTATTTTCAGATGATAACTCATGGTGGTAAATTAGCTTTGTGGATGCATATTCCAAGCACTGGATGTACATTTAGCCACCAATACCAATAATAAGTGTGTTTCATTCAGTATAATAGTCTTCAAAACACAGACCTGTGTTTATAGACTAAGATTAAATCAAGGAGGGACTTGGGTAATTGTTAGGCCATAATGACCTCTCTCTTTCCTGAAAATGAAATAAATCTAACAGGCATTCCTTTTAACTAAGCCCTTGAGAGAAAGGCTACATTAGTGTTTGCAGTGATTGTTAAACTGGAGCAAGAATTAGCTATTTGTTTCCGGGTTATTTTGCTTTAATATTTTAATGGTGCTATAAATTTTGGAGCTAATTAACATAAGAAAATGTCTCAACCAACTTTCTTAAGCATTTTAGGTCATTTTATGAAAAGTTTCAGAAAATCTTCAGATTCATGTTTTAAAACATGTCCAATTTGCGTCAGGATAACTCATGATTGTCAATATCACCTTCTACCCAGAATTGCCTCTGGCCAAGATAGAGTAAAAGAAAGTGAATTTACCTCCTGCTTGAAGCAACCAAAAAACCCACAAACAAACAAAAACAAAAAACAAAAAATAAAAATAGGCCAAACATACAAAACAAAAGTTTTCAAGACATTGGACATTGGACAACAAAGGATAGTGATTCCTGAGAGATGGCAGAGAAGTGAGGTAAGCCTTATGATCGCCCCAGCTACTGCCCAAGCTTACTTACATACAAGCCACTGTGTAGGGGATGGGAACTCAGGCAGTCTGGTAGTCTCACTGAGTTGAAGAAATGGAGCTGAGAGTGCAGGGAGACCAACGTAGCTAGAATTCACAAGACTGGTACCATGCTGCTATGAGACAGTGGGAAACAGAAAGAGAGAATTCTGGAGGTGTGCCGAAGATCTGAGTTTTGAATAGATGATGCATTTGAGGAAATTATCTGAAGCCAGGGTGGAGGGTGGGGGAGAGGTGAGGAAGCACCTAAAATTATTAGAAGATATACAATGGAATTATCGAAAAAAGTATGCAGTTCATCAAAAACGTGGCATAAAAAGAAGGAAAAGGGAACAAAGAGCAGATGGAACAAATAGAAAAAAATAGCAAGATTGTAGATCTACATTTGTCTGTATGATATTTACATCAAATGTAAAATAGCACATTTAAATTGCACATCTCCTACTTGAAAGGCAGAAGCCATTATATTATAAAGTAAGTAAGACCCAACTAAATGTTGCTTATAAGAAACACATTTTATTTATTTATTTATTTGTTCATTCATTCATTCCTTTATTTAATTTGTTCTTTTGAGAGAGAAGTACGCACATATGGGTGAAGCAGAGTGAGTGGGAGAGAATCTTAAGTAAGCAGGCTCCAAGCCCAGGATGAAGCCCCACATGGGCTCACTTTTACCACCGTGAGATCATAACCTGAGCTGCAATCAAGAGTCAGACACTTAACCAACTGAGCCACCCAGGCACCCCACACGTATGTACGTATGTATGTATGTATGTATGTATGTATGTATATTTATTTTTGAAAGAGAGAGAGAGAGCATGAGCAGGGGAGGGACAAAGAGTGAGGAAGGCACAGAATCTGAAGTGGGCTGCAAGGCTCTGACTTGTTAGCACAGAGCCCGAGGCAGGGTTCAAACCCACAAACTGTGAGATCATGACCTGAGCCAAAGTTGGATGTTTAACCAACTGAGCCACCCAGGTGCCTTGAAACGCATATTTAAATATAAAGGCACAGATTAAAATTTTAAAAAGACCATGCAAGTATATTGTGCAAAAATGAATTTTCATAAAGTTAGAGTAGTTATACCAGTATTAGACAAAGTATATTTCAAGGCAAAGGACATTAACAGGGAGAGGAAAAAGATCCTTTAAGGGTCACCTGCGTGGCTCAGTTGGTTAAGTGTTTGACTTCCACTCAAGTCATGTTATCACAGCTCATGAATTCGAATAGCTCTGTGATAACAGCTCAGAGTTTGGAGACTGCTTTAGATATTGTGTCTGTCTGTCTGTCTCTCTCTCTCTGCCCCTACCCTGCTCATGCTGTCTCTCTCTCTCTCTCTCAAAAATAAATAAACCTTAAGAAAAGAAAAAATACCGCTTCATAATAATAAAGGGGATAATTAATCCAGAGGACAAAATAATTCTAAATATTTATGCTTATAATAGAAGGACTTCAAAATTCATGAAGCAAAAACTGAGAGAGGTACAGGAGAAATAGATAAGCCTACATTTATAATCAGAGGTTTTTACAATCTTCTCTTAATAATTGGTAGAACAAGTAGACAGAAGATTAGTTAGGATATAGAAGATTCGAAAAACACTATCACCAATTGATCTAATTGACATCTGTAGAACACTTCAGCCAACAACTTAAAGTAAACAATCTTTTCAAGTGCGCATGGTATACTTACCAAGATAAATTACATTCTCTCACAAAAAAGTGTCAATAAACTTAAAAGGATCTGAGTAACATAAACTATGCTCTCTATTATTAAAAAAATTTAGAAACAGAGGCGCCTGGGTGGCTCAGTAGGTTAAGTGTCTGACTTCGGCTCAGGTCATGATCTCACGGTTCATGGGTTCGAGCCCAACGTCGGGCTCTGTGCTGACAGCCAGCTCAGAGCCTGGAGCCTGTTTCAGATTCTGTATCTCCCTCTCTCTCTGACCCTCCCCTGCTTACACTGTCTCTCTCTCTCTCTCTCTCAGAAATAAAATATTAAAAAAATTTTTAAAAAAGTTAGAAACAATAAAAGGATGATTGGGAAATAGATCATTGGAAACTAAATATATCTATTAAATAAATTGGGTGTGTTGTTAAAAACCTTTTTACAAAGAAAGTTCCAGGCTCAGATAGCTTCATTTGAGAACTCTACTAAATATTTAAGGAGGAAATAATTCTAATTCTACATAAAGTCTTTCAGAAAAGGAGAGAATACTTTCCAACTTATTTTATGAGGCCAGCATCACCCTGACACCAAAAGCAAAAAATGACAGTCCAAGAAAGGCTGTACAATATCCCTAAAGAACATGCATACAAAATTCTACACAGAATTTTAGCAAATCAGATCCAACGATATATAGAAGTAATTTTATAAAAAATTATACATAAATATGTGTTTATACATAATATATAATACTTAAAAATAAATTGACCAAGTAAGATTTATCTCAGGAATGTTGATTTAGCATTATAAAGGCAATGTGATTCATCATATTAATAAACTAAAACAAAACAAAACAAAAAAACCCAAAACAATAATCTCAATGGACACAAATAAAGCACTTGACAAAAATGCAACATCCATTGCCCATTAAAAGAAAACATAAATTGGGGTGCCTAGGTGGCTCAATCGGTTAAGCCTCTGACTTTGGCTCATGTCATCATCTCATGGTCATGAGTTCAAGCCCATCAGACTCTGTGCTGACAGCTCAGACCCTGGAGCCTGCTTCAGATTATGTGTCTCCCTCTGTCTCTGCCCCTCCCCTGCTCATGCTCTGTCTATCTCTTCCAAAAATAAATAAAAAGAACATTAAAAAAAAACCAAACTCTCAGCAAACTAAGACTAGAAGAGAAATTTCTCAACCTGATAAAGGACATTTACAGGAAACATATAGTGAATAACTTTCTTCAATAAATATTTTAAAAATTAATGACAGATCAGTGTGAAAAATGGTGCACAGGAAAGGTTCTTTGAGGAAGTAGGGCTGAAGATAGTTGCCTGATTTGGTTTCTTTCCTACCGAATTTTTTAGTATATAGCATTGTGATTTACGAGTTGCTTTATCTGGTATAATTGGCACTCCAGCTGCCAGTCTGCATCTACTGCCTTTGGTCTGCACCACCATCTATCTGGTGGGGCTCTCTCCTCAGGCTAACTTTGCACGGATTGGGCCTTGGAGGCAACACAGGCAAAGCTTTTTGGGATCCCTTTTATCAATTGTTTTCTAAATTATCAGTTAGGAATACAGTTTAATTTTTATTGTTATGCATGATTAGGGATACAGTCATACTGAGCCCCTACATACGTAGAATGTGAATCACGGTGGGACTTGGTTTGATTGTTTTCAGATACAATCGAACTAGAATCCTGAATGTGGACTCCTGAGTCATCAAATCTAAATTTCAGAGCTAATTTGAATTTTGTGACGATAATAGTTATAAGTCTGGACTTAATATGGGCCTCTCCATATTCATGGTACTTGGCAAACATTAGCTAATTAGCCTTCCAGTCCTAAAGAAAAATATTACTGTCCCTTTTCAAAAATGAGAAGTAAAGGGGAAAAATAAAGTTTATAGCTCATTAGTTTGAAGAAAAACACTGGGGGAATTTAAAACCTGTTCTAGCATGTGGGTTTGGGGGACATCCCTTCCCTAGGGGATTCAACTGAAATCCTGAACTTAACATCATTTTCTTTTGCAAGGAATGTGCATTATAAATGCTGTTGCTTTAAAGTGATAGGATTCCTTTTCATGCACTGAATAACCTTTCTACCTAAAGATTATCCTCCAGATCTTGAGTCATATTTATGTGGTGTTAACCTTGTATTTTAAAGAGGTTTCTCCTGGTGCTCATGCCAAAACAAGAATGCATATGCACAGTCACTATTGTGCCAGTGACAACAAGCACATTAAAATACGGTGCCTAAAATGTCTAGCTGCATGCCCTTGTCATCCGTTTGAACTCAGAACATTGTACAATAAGAAGTAGAGGTTATCTGGATGCCTGATCCAACTCTGCCAAAGGTCCTTTTATTTGTTAAGCCTAAATTTAATATTCCCTTGCCTTCAAATGAACTCACCCTAATAATCTGGAATGTCTTTTACTTTTGCCACCTCTTTTGTGAAAAAGCTGGCAATCACAAGTGAAAAGCTAACATTGCTACTGCCTTTGTGTAAAATTTCATTAAAAAAATGCTGTTTGACTATCAACAAGGAGTGTTTTCTAACCAGTGCAATCACGAGCTTATGTTACAACTAGGGAGGAAGTATGGTAACTTCTTGTATTAATTTGCTTACTTTTCCAAACGTGGCAATAATTGTGCATGAGTTATTGAGAATAAAGCATGTGAAACAGAGTCTTCCACTGATCCCTGCAAACAACAGCAAGCATTTGTTTGAATCTGGCCTTGAATGTACTTGGTGACTTCCTTCCCCACTAGCAGTAAATTTCAGTGCTTGCAACAAATGACCATTAATGACATCACTGCAGTAACGGCAGCCCATTTTGTGCTGCGAAGCCAGACCCAGATCTTATTTAAAATAGGCCACCTTGCTAGGAGTATTTATCTCACTACTTCAAAGTGCTGAGTACATATTAAAGAACCTTTTCAAAGATTTTGGAAGGCATAAGAATAATGGTTAAGGGCACAGTTGGTAGATGGGAAATCTAAGCAAATTTCCTACTGAAGTAAGAATGATTTAATTAGCAGCCAATCAGGTGTGTGCCTGGTGTTTATTCATTTACATGTTCAACACATATTTATCAAGTATTTATTATGTTCTTATAGAGTAGAGACATAATCCCAGTCCCCCTAGAGTTCACAGTTTAGTGAAAATATGAAGATAGCCAAGGAATTATAAACAATGCAAGAGCCACATTAGAATAAAAAATAGAGAACCTATAGGATGCACTTGAGGATCAGCTGCTTAGAGATACAGGGAAACAGTGTACATGAAAGCCTGGGAGCAAACAAGAATGTGGAATGATTGGGGAGGTAAAAGATTTTCACTCTAACAATATAGGGTAGGAAGAAAGAGACAGGGCTAGAGATATATTGGAACCATGTTTGGTTGATTTTGTAAACTGTTTAAGGACTTTGAACTTTTTTGTTTTTTTTACTGGTAGTACTAGGAAAAACATTGAATGATTTAAATAATAGTGTATCATGATTGGTTTGTATTTTTAAAAAATTTTCAACGGTTTTATTTTATTTTTCAGAGAGAGAGAGAGAGAACGAGCAGGGGAGGGGGTAGAGAAAGAGGGAGACAGAATCCAAAGCAGTTTCCAGGTTCTAAGATGTCAGCACATAGCCTGATGCAGGTCTTGAGCCCAGAATCAGGGGATCATGACCTGAACTGAAGTCAGATGCTGAACTGACTGAGCCGCCTAGGTGCCCCTGGTTTAGTATTTTTAAAAATGTCACTTGGAGAGCAGAGTAGAGAAATGATTGGTAAGACCAGAGGCAGAGGCCTTTTAGGAGGCTGCTGTAGTAATTTGGACATGTAATGATGGTGGTCTAAATTAGGAAAGGAGCTTTGGGGATGGAGAAAAGAAGACGGATTTATGGAAAATTCAGAGTTAGAACTTTTAGATTATTGAATAAGGTAAGTAAAGGAGGCTGAGGAATCAAGCTGACTCCTGGATTCTAGCTGCATTGATATTGGCACCATGTGTTGATACTAGAAGCACAAGTAAGAGTTGATGGGAGTGAGTGATGAAGACATGTAATGGAGAAATGGAAATTTCATTCAGCACTATGGCTTAAAGTCTATCGTGAGATGACCAGTAGACAGCTGGCAATATTGGTCTGAACTCTAGGAGATGGATATAAATTGCAAATATGTTTGAGAATTATTACTACAAGATGGTAGATGAACCAAGGAAATTTTCCAGGGACAGTATGTAGTGGGAGGAAAGAGAGCCTTGGATCAAACCCCTAAACATTATCATCTAAAGGACAAAGAGGTCTAGAAGGAAAACCAAGAAGTGGCCAGGGGAGGGCAAAGGAAACCAAGATAGAAAGATATCACAGAACCTAACGCAACTGTGTTTCAAGAAGAAGGAAGAGAAAGTGGGTAAATAAGGAACTGAAATGGATGAATTGCATTTTAGAACAAAGTTGTTCATGCCTTTGGTGAGGACATTTTATTTCAGTGGAATGGTTATAATAGAAACCATATTTCTGTGATATAAAGAGCGACTAGAGGTGGGAAAATATGGACTATCTGTGTAGACCACATATGAAGCATTAGGAAGAGGAGAAGAGTGGGGTAATAGCTGGAAGGGGTGAGATGGGATAGATAGATAAAAGTTTACAATATAAAAGATATACGCATATTTAACTGCTTACAGAAAGGAACCAGGAGAAAGTGAGAAAAAAGGGGCAGGATGAGAGCATATGATTTATGGCTTAAGAAGGACTTTATTTTAGAGGCTCTTCCTGACCTCAGATCAAACATTACAGCACACCCACAGCTCACATTGAGAACATTTCTTTTCACTGAATTATAATTAACATACAGTGTTATACTAGATTCAGGTGTACAATATAATGGTTCAATGATTCCATACATTTCTCAGTGCTCATTAAGATAAGTGTACTCATAATCCCCTTCAGTTTGTTCTCTGTATTGAAGCTTCTGCTTTATTGTCTGTCTCTATTTTTTTAAGTTATTTATTTATTTATTTTGAGAGAGAGAGAGAGAGAGAGAGAGAGAGAATCCCAAGCAGACTACACACTGACAGCCTCCCCCTGCCAATGTGGGGCTTGATCTCATGAATCATGAGATCATGACCTGAGATAAAACCAAGAGTTTGATGTTTAACTGACTGAGCCACCCATGCACCTCGGGTCTGTCTCTTTCTTTCTTGTTGTTCATTTGTTTTGTTTCTTAAATTCTGCCTGTGAAAGGAACCATACGTTATTTGTCTTTCTCTGACTAACTTATTTTACTTATAATACCACTAGGTCCTTTCATGTTGTCACAAATGGCAAGATTTCATTCTTTTTCACAGCTGAGTAATATTCCATTGCATACATACACTTCTTTATCTATGGATGGACATGTGGGTTACTTCTAAATCTTGGCTATTGTAAATAATGCTGCAATAAACATAGGAGTGCATGTATCTTTTCAAATTGGTGTTTTTGTTTTGTTTAGGTAAATACCTAGTAGTGTAGTTAGTGGATTATATGGTTAATCTATTCTTAATTTTTTTGTGGGAATTCCATACTGTTTTTTCCATAGTGGTTGCACCCATTTGCATTCCTACCAACAGTGCATGAAGGGTCCTTTTTCTCCACATCCTCACTAACACTTGTTATTTTTTTATTTATTTTAGTCATCTGACAGTGAAGTGATGTCTCATTTTACTTTGATTTTGCATTTCCCTGATGAGTAGTGATGTTGAGCATCTTTTCATGTGTCTGTTGACCACTTCTTTGGAAAAAATGTATATTCAGGTCTTCTGTCCATTTTTAATTAGATTATTTGTGGTATGAGTTGTGTAAGTTTTTAATATATTTTGCATATTAACCATTTATTGAGTTTGCAAATATCTTCTCCCATTCAGTAGGTGGCCTTGTCATTTAAAAATATTATTTAAACACCAGTTAGTTAACATACAGTGTTATGTTAGTGTCAGGTGTACAATATAGTGATTGAACACTTCTGTATGTGACTGGTGCTCATCACAAGTACACTCCTTAACCCCCATCACCTACTTAACTCATCTTCCACCCACCTTCCCTCTGGTAACCATCCATTTGTTCTCTATAGTTAACAGTCTATTTCTGGGTTTTTCACATTCTCTTTTTCTCATTTATTTTGTTTCTTAAGTTTTACATATGAAAGAAAATCATAGTGTTTGTCTTTCTCTGATGACTTAGTTCGCTAAGCGTAATACTCTTTAGCTCCATCTATGTTGCTGCAAATGTTAAGATTTCATTCATTTTTATGACTAAATAATACTCAGTTGTATGTATATACAACATCTTTTTTATCCATTCATCAGTCAATGGACACTTGGGCTGTATCCATAATTTGTCTTTTGTAGATAAGGCTCTTATAAACATTGGGGTGCATGTCACCATTTAAATTAATATTTTTGTATTCTTTGGGTAAATAACCTACTACTGCAATGGCTGGATCATAGGGTTGTTCTATTTTTGACGTTTTGAGGAACTGCCATACTGTTTTCCATAGTGGTTGTACCAGTTTGCATTCCCACCAACAGTGCAAGAGGATTCCCCTTTCTCCACATCCTCTCCAACACCTGCTATTTCTTGTGTTGTTGATTTTAGCTATACTGACAGGAAATATCTCATTGAAGTTTTTATTTGAATTTCCCTGATGATGAGTAATGTTGGGCTTCTTTTCATGTGTCTGTTGTGGCTGTTCATATCTTCTGCCCATTTTTAAATTGGGTTATTCATTTTTGTGTGTTGAGTTTCATTAAGTTTCTTATATATTTTGGATACTAACCCTTCATCTGATATATCATTTTCAAAAATCTTTAGAAGTTGCTGACCAGTGGCAAAGAGGTTACTGCCTGTGTTTCCTTGTAGGATTTTTATGGTTTCAGGTCTTACATTTTGATACTTAATTCATTTTGAATTTATTTTAATGTATGGTATAATAAATTGGTAGTTTCATTCTTTTGCATGCTGCCATCCAGTTTTCCTAACACCGTTTGTTGAAGAGATATCCTTTTTCCCATTGGATATTCTTTCCTGCTTTGTCAAAGATTATTGACCATATAGTTGTGGGTTCATTTCTAGGTTTTCTATTCTGTTCCATTGATCTGTGTGACTATTTTAGTGACAGTATCATACTGTTTTGATCACTACAGATTCATAACACAACTTGAAGCCCAGAATTGTGATACCTCTGGCTTTTTCTTTTTCAATTTTGCTTTGGCTATTCAGGGTCTTATTATTTCCATACAAATTTTAGGATTGTACTCACTCTGAAAAATGCTGGTGGTATTTTGTAGGGTTTGTATGATACATGTAGATTTCTTTGGGTGGTACAGCATTTTAACAATAGTTCTTCTTCCAGTCATTAACCTGCAGTGTTTTTCCACTTATTTGTGTAATCTAAATTTCTTTCATCAGTGTTTTTAGAGTACATGTCTTTCACCTCTTTGATTACATTTATTCATTCCTAGGTATCTTATTGTATTTGGTGCAATTGTAAATGGAATGGTTTTCTTAATTTTCTTTCTTTGGCTTCATTATTGGTATATAGCAATGCAACAGATTTCTTTACATTGATTTTGTATCCTGTGACTTTAGTGAATTCATTTATCAGTTCTAAGTGATATCAGTTTATTTTTTCTGAGTTCGTTTATCAGTTCTAATTGATAGTTTATTGGTGGAAACTTTTCTGTGCATAGTACTATCTCATCTGCAAATAGTGAAAGTTTTACTTCTTCCTTACTAATTTTTGGACGACGTTTATTCTTTTTTGTTGTTTGATTGCAGTGGTTAGGACTTCCATCTCTGGACATCTCTGTCTTGTTCCTG
This sequence comes from Hyaena hyaena, assembly GCF_003009895.1. Lineage (NCBI taxonomy): Eukaryota > Metazoa > Chordata > Mammalia > Carnivora > Hyaenidae > Hyaena > Hyaena hyaena. The sequence continues at coordinate 558,153 of NW_024081530.1, forward strand.
ACCATAGAGGAAATAGTCTCAGGTTTTCCACGTTGAAAATGATACCTTTATTGTGTTGAGGTATTTTCACTCCAAACCTACTTTTCGAGGGGTTTTGTCACAATGAATGTTGGGCTTTGTCAAATGTATTTTCTGCATCTATTGAAATGACTTTTCTTTTTTAAAAGTGATATATCATGTTCATTCATTTGCAAATATTGAACTACCCCTTGCAATGCAGGAATAAATCCCACTTGATTGTGTTGAATGCTTATTTTAATGTATTATTGGATTCAGTTTGTTAGTATTTTATTGAGAATTTTTGCATTTGTATTCTTAGGGATATTGGCCTATAGGCCTCTTTTTTTAGAGGTGTCTTTATCTGGTTTTGGTATCAGTGTTATGCTGACCTCATAGAATGAACTTGGAAGCTTTCTTTTTAAATTTTTTGGAATAGTTTGAGAATACATTTTAACTCTTCTTTAACTGTTTGGTAGAATTCCCTTGGGAAGCCATCTGGCCCTAGACTTTATTGGGAGTTGTTTTTATTACTGATTCAATTTCTTTCCTGGTTATGGGTCTGTTCAAGTTTTTTATAGAAATATAGAATTTCTATTATATGTTTCTAGGAATTTATCCATTTCTTCTAGATTGTCTAATTTGTTGCATATATTTAATAATATTCTCTTATATTGTTGATATTTCTGTGGTGTTGACTTTTATTTCTCCTCTCTCATTTGTGATTTTATTTATTTGGGTCCTTTCTCTTTTCTTTTTGATAAGTCTGGCTAGAGGTTTATCAATATTATTTTTTTCAAAGAACTAGCTCCAGGTTTCATAGTATGATAGTGTTTTGATCAGAAAAGTTGCATGGTATGACTTTGATCACCTTGAATTTGTTAAGGCCTGTACTGTGGCCCAATACGTGATCTATTCTGAAGAATGTTCCTTGTGCACTTGAAAACAATGTATATTCTGCCGTCTTAGAATGGAATGTTCTGAATATTATCTGTATAGTCCATCTGGTCCAGTGCATTGTTCAAAGCCATTGTTTCCTTTGTTATTTTCTGCTTAGAAAATCTGTCCATTGCTGTAAGTGAAAAGTTAAAGCCCCCTACTATTATTGTTTTATTACCAATTAATTCCTTTATGTTTGTTATTAATTGTTTTATATATTTGGATAGGCCATGTTGGGTGCATAAATATTCCTAACTTTTATTTCTTCTTCTGGATTGTCTCCTTTATGATTATATAGTCCTCTTCTTTGTCTCTTGTTTCAGTCTTTGTTTAAAGTCTAGTTAGTCTGGGATAAGTATTGCTACTGTGGTTTTCTTTAGACGTCCATTTGTGTAATAAATGTTTCTCCATCCCCTCACATTCAATCTGCAGGTGTCTTTAGGTCTAAAATGAGTCTCTTATAGGGAGTATATAGGTGGGTTTTTTTTTTCCATTCCAAAAATGCTATGTATCTTGATTGGAGCATTTGTACCCTTTACATTCAAAGTAATTGATAGATATGAATTTATTGACATTTTGTTACTTGATTTGTGGTTGTTTCTGGAGATTTTCTAATCCTTTCTTGCATTTCATATTTTGCTGATTTTGTTTAGTGACATATTTGAATTTCTTTCTCTTTATTCTTCACATGATTATTAGTGGTTTTTGATATATATGGTTACCATTAGGTTTGTATATAACCTAACTTGCAAATAACAGTCTATATTAAGTTGGTAGTCATTCAAATTTGAACACATTTTTTTCTCCCCATGTTTTAGGTATGTTATTATATTTTGTATCTTTTTTGTGACTTGACTGATTTTTACAGAAATATCATTTTACTATTTTTATGCTTCCTGCCTTTTTACTGTCACTTTTTTTCTCTCCTTTCTACTCAAAGAGTCCCCTTTAATATTTCTTGCAGGACTGGTGTAATGATCACAAACTCCTTTAGTTTTTGTTTATTTGGCAAACTCTTTTCTCTTCTTTTATTCTGAATGCTAACTTTGCTGGGTAGGGTATTGGGTGCAGATTTTCCCCATTCAGCACTTTGATATCAAGGCACTCCCTTCTGACTTGCCAAGTTCCTATGGAGAAATATCCAGTTTGTTGTTTGGGTTTTTCCTTGTCTGTTAATGACTTCTTTTATCTTGCTGCTTTAAAATTTTTTTCTTTATCACCATATTTTGCAAATCTAATAACAACATGCCTTGGTGTTGGCCTGCTTTTGCTTATTTTGTTGGGAGTCCTCTATGCCTACTGGATCTGGATATCTGTTTCCTTCTCCAGATTAGACAAATTCTCAGCTATTATTTCTTCAAATATATTTTCTTCCCTCTTTTCTCTCTTCTTCTGGAAGTCCTATACTATGAATATTAAGTTTGATGGAGTCACTGAGTTCCCTAAGTCTATTCTTGTTTTTCATAATTATTTTTACTCTCTTTTGTTCAGCAGCATTGCTTTCCATTACTTTGTTTTTTAGATCATTAATTCATTTCTCTACTTCTTCCAGCCTGCTGTTCATTGCACTAAATGTGTTTCTAATCTCATTTATTGCAGTGTTTATCACTGATTAAGTCTTTTTTAACTTTTTTTTTTTTTTACCTCAATTCTTTTCTCAAGTTTGGTGAGTATCCTTATGATAGTTGCCTTAAATTCTCCATCAGGCATATTACTTATATCTGTTCTCCTTAGATCCCTGGTTATGGTTTTATCTTGAACTTTCATTTGGGATGAATTCCTCCATCTTGGCATTTTGTCTAAGTTTCTACCTTCTTCCTGTGTCAGAAAAGCCTGCTTGTGTCATGTCTTCTGCTCCTGAAAGTAATGGTCTTATGAAAAAGAGGTCATGTAGTGCCCAGGGGCTGATGCTCCAGGAAGTGTTTCTGGCATGAGCTGTGTGAACTCTGCTGTGGTGTTCTGGCTGCTCTATTCTTTAGGCCAGTAATCTGCAGAAGGTCTCCTTGCCTGCTGTGGGCAATATTTGGTCCCTGGCCGGAATATGGTGAGTTTTAAGTAGGTGATTGAGAATTGAGACCCATAACCACCTCCACTGGAACTGACACCCTGAAAAACTTTGGGAGATGTGGTGTTGGCAGGGTTTTGTGCTGGTCTTCTGTGGGGAAGGGCCCACTATGCTGGGACTGAGGTAAGAATTACTGAGAAGAGCAGTTCCACAAGAGTACAAGAGGGTGGTACTTGGTGTAAGTAACTTCAGCAGCCTGTTTCAGTAATATGCTGCTTCTTGCAGGTGGCTCTGTATTTATGCTGAGAGTTGGTGGAGGGGAAAGGCGCTAGTCCACTTCTTTGTTCCCAGAGAGATCTCTTCACGAATGCTTCTGAATAATCTCCTTATTGTGTGCCCCAGGCACTCTTCAGGTCTTTATTTCCAGGCTGTCTGTCCCAGTGTTATTTACCTGCTTTCTCTCCAGGAGCAACACAATGCTCTCCAGGCTTTATCTCAGCCAAGTCTGCTGAGTAGTTTTCTACTCCAGATGTTAAGCACCACTGGTTGCAAGAACTTGTAAAACTCAGCCCCTTTCATTTTCGGAGCATGTGACTTTGGAGAAACTTTCTCCTAGTGCATTCCCCTATGTGTTTCTCTCTCTCCTTCTCTCTCTCTTTCCCTCCCTCCCTCAGAACCATGACTCCCTCCTCTCCACACTTGTGATCCATTTCTTCCCTAAACCATACTTTGTATTTCCTACCTTCTTCCAAGTGGCCTCTTCTCTCCCTTTAATTGTGGACTTTGTTCTTTCAATCTTCAGGTAAATTTCTATGGTATTTAGAATGATTTGATAGTTATATAGTTGTGTTCTGTGGGATAAGTCAACCCTGAGGTCCTCCTACTCTGCCTCCATCTTCTTGCTCCTTTTCTTACCTTGTCAATTTATTGATTTATTTTTTTTAGTAAATGCTTTTTATTTTGGTGTAGACCCAAAAGTTTAATATTGCTTTTGTTTTCCCTTGCCTCAGGATATATATCTAGAAAAATATTCCTATGGCTGATGTCAGTGAAATTACTGTTTATGTTTTCTTCTAGGAGTTTTATGCTTTCAGGTCTCACATTTAAGGCTTTAATTGAGTCTGAGTTTATTTTTGTGTATGGTGTAAGAAAGTGGTCCTGTTTTATAATTTTGCATGCTTTTCCAGCATTATTTGCTGGGTCTGTCTTCCTCATATATTTTTGCCTCCTTCAGTGTAGATTAATTTGCCATAAAAGTGCGGGTTTATTTTTGGACTCTGTATTCTGTTCTATTGATGTATGTGTATAATTTTTGCCTCAGTACCATACTGTTTTGATTACTTCATCTTTGTAGTACATCTTGAAATCTGGAATTGTGATACCTCCAGCTTTATTCTTTTTCAAGGTTGCTTTGTCTATCTGGGATATTTGTGGTTCCATACAAATTTTAGTATTTTTTTTCTATTTGTGAAAAAAGCTTATTGATATTTTTATATAAACTATATTAAATCTATAGCTTGCTTTGGTAGTGTGGCCGTCTTAACAAAATTAGTTCTTCAGATCCATGAGCATGGACTATCTTTCCATTTGTATCATCTTCAATTGCTTTCATCAATGTTTTACAGTGTTCAGAGTACAGATCTTTTACTTCTTTGGTAAAATTTATTCCTAGGTATTTTATTCTTTTGTGGTAATCATAAATGGGATTGTTTTCTTAATTTCTTTTTCTGCTTCTTCATTATTAGTGTATAATGCAACAGATTTCTGTACGTTAATTTTGTTTCCTGAGACTTTCTTGAATTCATTTATCAGTTCTAGTATTTTTTTGCTGGAGTGATTAGGGTTTTCTATGTATAATATCATCTTATCTGCAAATACTGACAGTTTTACTTCTTCCTTATCAATTTGGTTGCCTTTTATTTCTTTTTCTTATCTTGTTGTTGTAGGACGTCCACTACTATGTTGATAATCAAAGTGGTGAGAGTGGACATCCTTGTCTTGTTCCTGATCTTAGAAAAAAATCTCTCATTTTTCACAATTGATGTCAACTGTGAGTTTTTAAATAATGGCTTTTATTATGTTGGGGTATGTTTTCTCTAAATCTATTTTGTTGATAGTTTTATCATGAATGGATGTTGTAGTTTGTCAAATGCTCCTTCTGCATTTGTTGAGATGATCATATAGTTGTCATTTTTTCTCTTACTGATATGATGTATCCTATTGATTGATTTGTGAATATCTAACCACCCTTGTATCCCTGGAGTAAGTCCCACTTAATCATGGTTAATGATTTTTTTTACATATTGTTGGATTTGGCTTGCTAATATTTTGGTGAGGACTTTTTGCATCTATATAAGAGATTTTAACCTGTAGTTTTCTCTCTTTTTTATAGAGTCTATGGTTTTGGTATCAGGGTGATTCTCACCTTGTAGGATAAACTTGGAAGCTTTCCTTTATGTTCTTTTTGTTTTTTTTAAAATACTTTGAAAAGAGTAGGTATTTGCTCTTCTCTGAATGTTTGGTAGAATTCACCTGTGAGGCCATCTAATCCTGAAATTTTGTTTGTCAGTAAATTTTTGATTAATAATTCAACTTCATTGCAACTAATTGATCTGTTTAAAGTTTTAATTTTAATTGATTCAGTTTTGGGAGGTTATATGTTTCTAGGAATGTATGTATTTCTTCTCAGTTGTCCAATTTATTAGCATACAATTTTTCATAGTATTCTCTTATAACTCTGTATTTTTAACATGTCAGATATTATTTCTCCTTTTTCAGTTCTGATTCTATTTATTTAAGTTCTCTTTCTCTCTGATGAATCTGGCTAAAGGTTTATCAATTTTATTTATATTTTGAAAGAAGTAGTTCCTGGTGTCACTGATCTGTTTTTGTTTGTTTGTTCAGTCTCTATTTTGTTTATTTCTGCTTTAAGATTTGTTATTTCCTTCCACTGGCTTTTGGCTTTGCTCTTCTTTTTCTAGCTCCTTTAGGCTACTTATTTTATTTGAGATTTTTCTTATTTATTGTGGTAAGCCTGTATTGCTATAATCTTCCATCTTAGAACAACTTTTCCTGCACCCCAAAGATTTTGGACCTTGTGTTTTAATTTTCTTTGTCTCTAAATATTTTTTCTTATTGGTTTTTTGGTTGACCCATTAGTTGTTTAGTAGGATATTATTTAGCCTCCATATATTGGTGTTCTTTAAGAACTTTTCTTGTGATTAATTTCTAGTTTTATACAGTTGTGGTTCGAAAAGATGCATGCTATTATTTTAATCTTTTTGAACTTATTGAGACTTGTTTTGTAGCCTAACACTGATCTATTCTGGAGAACATTCCATGTGCACTTGAAAGAATATGTATTCCAAGTTTTTGGATGGAATGTTCTGAATATTATCTGTTAAATCCATCTGGTCCAATTTGTCACCCAAAACCATTGTTTCCTTGTTGGTTTTTCTTCCTGGATGAGCTATCCATTGAGGTAAGTAGGGTGTTAAAGTCCCCTATTATTATTGTATTACTATCAATTTCTTGTCTGTTAATAGTTGATTTATGTTTGTAGGTGCTTTCATGTTGAGTGCATATATATTTATAATTATTAAATCTTCTTAATGAATTGTTCCCTTTATCATTATGTAGTGTCCTTCTTTGTCTCTTGTAAAAGACTTTGTTTTAAAGTCCAGTTTGTCCAATATAAGTTTTGCTACTCCAGGTTTGTTTTCACTTTGATGAAAATATTTGCATGGTAAATATTTTTTCTATCCCTTCACTTTCAAATTGCATGTGTCCTTAGGTCTGAAATGAGTCTCTTATAGATAGCATATAGATGCTTCTTGCATTATTATCCATTCAGTCACCCTATATCTTTTGATTGGAGCATTTAGTCCTTTCATATTGAAAGTAATTATTGATAGATATGTACTTACTGCCATTCTGTTACTCATTTTATGGTAGTTTTTATATAGTTTTTCTCTGTTCCTTTATTTTGTTTCTCTCTTAACCTTATGATTGGATTACTTTCTTTAGTGATATGTTTAAATTCCTTTCTATTTATGTATTTTTGTGTATCTATCCCAAGTCTTTGATTTGTAGTTATCATTAGGCTCATATATAACATCTTATAAATATAGCAGTGCATACTAAGTTGATGGTTGCTTAAGTTTGAACACAATCTAAACGTACTAAATTTTTACTTTCTCGTTGCCATGTTTTATGCATATGCTGCCATACTTTATACCCTTTGATTTTGTGAATTCCTTCACTGATTTTTACAGATATAATTAATTTTACTTTTTTTCCCTTTAACTTCTATTTTGGTTTTATATGTGATTAATCTACTGCTTTTTTCATATTTGCATGTACCTGTGAAAATTTTTTTTCCTTTCCTAATTTTCTTATTCTTGTTTATGGTCTTTTCTTTCCACTCAATGAATTCCCACTAATATTTCTTGGAAGGCTGATGTAGTAGTGATGAATTCCTTTAACTTTTGTTAGTCTGGAAAACCCTTTAGCTCTGCTTCTATTCTGAATGATAGCCTTGCTGAATAAAGTATTCTTGTTTGCAGACTTTTTTCCTTTTAGTATTTTGAATATGTCATGTCACTCATTTCTGGCTTGGAAAGTTTCTGCTGAAAAATCCACTGATAGAGTGTTTCCCTTGTATGTAACTATTTATTTTCTCTTACTGTTTCATTTTATTTTATTTTTTTAATGTTTTTTTTTTATTTATTTCTAGGAGAGAGAGAGAGAGAGAGAGAGACAGTGTGAGCAGGGGAGGGTCAGAGAGAGAGGGAGTCACAGACCGAAACAGGCTCCAGGCTCTGAGCCGGCAGTCAGCACAGAGCCTGATGCGGGGCTCGAACCCACGAACCGCGAGATCATGACCTAAGCGAAAGTCGGACACTTAACCGACTAAGCCACCCAGGCGCCCCTTCTCTTACTGTTTTAAAAGTCTGTCTTTATCTTTACTTTTCACCATTTAATTATTATGTATCCTGGTGTGGACTTCTGTAGGTTGATTGTTTTGGGGACTTTGTGCCTACTGGATCTGAATTTCTATTGTTTTTCCAGATTAAGGACATTTTCAGCTTCACTTCTTCAGATGAATTCTTGGCCTTTTTCTTTCTTTTTTCTCCTTCTGGGATCCTTATAATATCAATGTTATTATGTTTGATGGTTGTTGAGTTACTTTAACCTATTCTTATTTTTTAGTGTTCTTTTTTTCTTATTGTTCACCTCGATTGCTTTCATTACCTTGTCTTCCAGCTCACTGATTTATTCCTTTTTCCTTTCTAATCTGATATGATTCCCTCTACTGAATTTTTAATTTTGGTTATTGAGTTTGTCTCTTGTTGGTCCCTTTTTATATTTGTAATCTCTTTGTTGAAGGTCTCACTGAGATGCTCAACTCTTTTCTTAACTCCAGTGAGTATCTTTATGACCAATTCTTTGAATTCTTTATCAGGCACATAGCTTATCCCTGTTTCATTTAGTTCTTTTGCTGTGGTTTGCCATGTGCTTTCTTTTGGGACATATTCCTCTTTCTCCTCATTTTGTCTAACTCTCTGTGTTTGTTTCTGTGCTTTAAGAAACTCAGCCATATCTCCTGATCTTGAATGTAGTTCCCTTATGAACAGGGATCTTGCAATGTCCTGTAGTTCAATGTCCCCTGTTCACCAGAACCAGACTCAGTAGGGTGTCTCGCATGGGGGTCGCATACACCCTACTGTTGCAGCTGAGCCACATTTGCCTTCAGTCCAGTTGGCTATAATGGCCCACGTTGCTTATTGTGGGCACATTTTTCCCGATTTGGTCCCTGTGCATTCAAGGGACCAGTCTGGTTTCATGTGGGCTTCTAGGTGGTGGTATCTGCACTCAGGCCAGATGCCTGCCCTTAGCTCAGTTTCGGGGGCCTGGGTCACACTGACCCAGGGTACTCTCCCTGCATTGTCCCCTGAGTGGTTTTTATTGGTGAATGTGGCCAGCAGTTAGATCAGCTGCCCGCCCCCAACATCAGTCACACTGATTTTTGTCCTTTGTCCTTATATTCTCCTCTATCCAGGGCTGGAGTCACTTTGGTGTGGCACTGGTACCTGCCTGGGTTTTTTGTAGAGTATGTCTGGGCAGTAGCTGCTTTGGAAGCATGCCTGTCTAGTGGGGCATATTGGATGGGGCAGATCCATAGAATAGAGGGATAAGGTTCATGATGTTAGCAAGATAGGTGGAGCTTGTATGTTCTGGCTCCTGCAAGTGTCTGGCTATCTAAGCTGCTGTGTAGAGGGGAGGGAAATGGCACCCTCAAGCTGGCTTTTTTGTTTGTTTGTTTTTGAAGAAGTCTCCTAAAGATCTCTACCACTCTAGCACACATTCTGAGATTAGTAAATAAATCCCTTCACATATACCTCCAACACTTTTCAAACTGCTACTTCTATCTATGCTGTATCTCAGTGAGGTGGTTTGTTATACTGGCTCTTTAAAGGAAGTGATTCAGTTTCCTATTGCCCTCCAGCTCTCCCATAGTGAAGCCCACTAATTTTTAAAGAACCTAGAGTTAAGATCTGCTAATTATAAAAACTCACAAAGTTAAGCCCCACTGATTTCAAAGCCAAATGTTATGGGGACTCATCTTCCTAGTGCAAATCCTTCATGCCTGGGGTGCCTGGGGTGCTGTCTACTCTCTCCCTTCTCCATGCTTATGGTGCCCCTCAAATTTGTGGTTAACCTTGTGAGGAATTTAGTTTCTGATTGAGTCTCCACCCTTACTACCCTGAAAATCTCTTCTGCCTTTAAGTATTTTCTGAGTTAGTTGCACTGAGATGGTTGTTATCTAGGTGTGTTTATGGGACAAGATGATCTTAGAATCCTCTTATTCTACCATCCTCCCTGACTGAAGCACATTTTTGCAATAAAAAACATTAAAATAATTTTTATAATTTAGCTTTCAAATTTAGTTGTCTATGAATTACTTATTTTATAATTCAGTATGATTTATCAACAATGTATGTACCTACTCAGGAATTTTGGAAATGGAGAGCTTCCAACTCACAAATTGTTTCCAAATGTAGTGAAAAGTTCACAAATACAAAATTTTACAATGTTGACATAATATTGCATTTTATATACATTCTGTTACTTATTATGTTTTATTTTCATTATTTATAATTTGAATTCTATAATTTGTTTTTTGGATGCAAACATATCTGTAGGTACTGGAATAGTTCACAAGTTCCAAGCAGTTTACTTATATTGCTTAATGGCTGAAATAGTCTAAAAAACAAGGTCCCTGAGGAATTAGGAGAGGCACAGTGAAGAGCAGAAGTAAAGGACTACTCCTGAAAAGAAAATTATTCTTTCCTTGTACAAGAGAGAAAGACAAAAGAACAGGTGAAGAAGCAAGTTGACAGAATTCCCATCTCATGGTCTCTGTTTATGAAGAAAGAGTTGAAATTATTTCCTTGTGTGTGTGTATATACACCTTCTTAGGAAGATAGGACACAGATATTCTTTCTGGAAAGTCTCCTAGAGGCCAACATCTTGAAAATTTTCCCTGTTGATGGTGTTTGGAATTCGTTGACTGTTTCTCATTGTTGATCCACCTAGGCACCATTCCCCCTCTGTGTGTTGAGTGTGAAGAGTTACACAAAATTGTTGCTCTTCTTTATGAACTCAAGAGATTATTTTCTCACCTCACTTTTCTTCTCAAAGCAACACCTCTTTTTCTACTCCTGCATGATAGGGTACACTGGACTGATCAGGGAGTTCTTATTCACCTTTGCAACAAGTTCACTCCACTCCCTTCCATAGTCTTCTTTAAAATAAAAAGGAAATATCTTAATACAAATTTCAATACCTCCTTCTTATTGTAAAAATGCTACATATTTCCTATAGAATAATTAGAAAATGTAGACAAAAATTTTAAATATCATCATTGATGCATCAACCATATTAATAGGTTATTATTTCTTTTTTTTTAACTTTTAGTTCTGTTTAATTTTTATCAGCTGAATTGAAATCTTTTTGTGCATGTTTTACAATAGACATAATATAGGAGTACAGCAGTACATGCAGACAAATAGGTAAATACACGTGTATTTCTTCTGTCGGGTACTTTTCCTTGATCTTTGTCTTTATATTTTCTGAGCTTCATCCCTCAGACCTCCCACTGATTCTGTATGCCAGCTGATGGCCTCAAGCACTAGGTGTGTACCCAGGAAAACTGATTTGCATCGGCCACATCAAGCAGCTCTTCTATCTTCTGGCTTCTGGTTGGCTATAAATGATGTGTGATCTAAAAGCTTTGAAGACTACTGCTCTGGACTCTCTCAAAAGGCAGTATAGTGTAGCTGTTAGGAGCATGGATGCTGGAACTAGACTGCATGTGTTCCAGCCTCAGCTACCATGTTTTAGCCGAGAGACGTTGGGTAACTTAACCTCTCTCTACCTCAGTTTCCTCTTCTACAATATGCAGATTTAAATAATTAAAACATAGAGTGCTTTGACCAATATCTGGCAAAAATAAGAGTGTAAACCATTATGATCACATTACATGATCTTTCAAAGTAGTCATCTAGGAAAGTTAGGTTATTATTTCTTTAAAAACACAGAATCTCATTATAGATGCAGTTATATAATCTGCTTCTTTATTTCAAGTAAAATATTGTGAAGGTCAATAAACATAATTTTATACCATAATGTTCAATAGTTGCAGTGTTAACTATTTTCCTAGTGCTGGATTTTTGTTTCCAAAATTTTAGTATTATAAAGAACACTGTGGTAATTATCCTTGTATAAACATGTGTATGCATTATTGATTATACTTATTGAGGATAACCTGTTAGTAGTGGAGTTGGAAGTTATAAGAGTTTGTACCTTTTAAGGCTTATGATACATATTCAGTTTGAGTCCACTTTAACATCATCCCTTTACTTTTCTGAAGATCCTTAGGGTCTTGACATATATTTTCATCACCTTCTTTATAGAAAAAAGTCAGAGGTGACCCAATGAATTTTGGAGTGAGCTTAGAAAAAATCAAAATGTCAAAAATCCAACCTTCTAAAAAATTTCTACCTCTTTAAAAATTCGAATCACTTCTATTCTTAAGGATTGCTCCACAAAATGATGTCAAGCTCCCAAACTGCAAGCATTGATGCCAAACAATCCATTTCAATAATGGGATGCCCAGTGCTGTTTTCAGCATTTGTATGAATTGAAGGTCATTTGTGGTGAGAATGAGGTCTTCTCTCCTGAAGCATCAGTACCATCTTACTCACCCTCAAAATGTCAGAATGCCCACGGGGAACCTGAAAGCATCAACCAGACACTATTATTAAAATCTCCTAATTATTTAAAAAGCCATTCAAGATAATAGAGTAGGTTTACTTTTCTCTCATTAATGTCTCTGGGCAAGCTATATAGAAGTTAGAAAGTCACAATTTCATTGTTTTTGGCCTAAGGCCATTGCAGTACTTTTAGATGAAGGGATAAAACAGGTACAAAGTGTTCTTCAGAAAAGGTTATAAGCTTGTAGACAGGACAGAATTAGAGTACAATTCTGAGTGTACCAACACACAATGCTTTGGTATTGGTTTTCTGAAGAGAATGTCAGATCAATACAAAACCATGTCAAATTGACTGTGATGTCTAAAATAACTTTACATCTGGCTTTGGGGGGGGGGTTGGGGAAGGAAAAGAAGTGACATGAAAGTCCATATTGGACAATAAATACTTTTCTTTTCTGGAACAAGTCTTGATAACATTTTGGATAAGTTATACTAATAAGCTTCTAAAATTATTCAAAATGCATGTGACAGAAGTCTAGAGTAATGAGAAACAATTGCATGTTATAATTCAGTATAAGAAATTATGTTTGAGTTAAGATCTTTGTGTTGTATAAATTTGTCTAAGCCATACAAATGATTATACTTTTATTTTTTATAATTTATTTTCTATAGCAAAATTAGAATAGAGTAGTATTAAAGGGAGAGTCTCTTGAAGGTCACAACAATGTGAAGAGACTGGTTGTGTAGAATGTCAGCTAAATAACCCATGGGGACAAGAAATAGGACCGGATTTCTTCCACAGAGCAGGCCTGGCAAATTCCCATGAAATTAGGTCACTAGGCAAATGTTCCAGGGCTGGCAGCATACTTATGATTCTCAATCTCCCTTCTAAGTTGTTAAAAAAAAATCTTTTGGCATTTAGAAATTCTGCTAAGGCAGTATCTGAAATAACAGAATAGCTTGAAGAGACACGAGATGAATGCTAAATATGAAGAATATATAGAGTTTAGAGACAGCTTTCGGAATGAAGAGAGATACTTAGCTATTGAGGCCACAGGACAAAGTTAGAAGTTTATCAATCAACCAGTGAATATGTGTTTATTGAGAATGCATAAGATACCTGATACCAATAAGTAAAGGTGGTGAGAAGTGAAAGACATAGGTTGGATATCTTCCTCTTGTTCATTTGGAAATTTAGAAACAGCCCAAACAGGGCCACTAGATCAAAATAATCCACATGGCCCATTTGGTTATACATTTGGAAGGTGACTTACAGGTAGATGAAGAAAATTGTTGAAGTCTGTGACTAATGTATTAAATTACAAAGTTCATAATCTTCTAACATCTCAAATCTCAAGTTCCATTTTTAGACACTCATTTCCTGGCACATTCACTTCAAGTCTCTAAATAAATATGAACTCTAAATACCCTTGGAAACTCATTAATGTCTAAGTAATTTTTTCTAGCCAGTAGGACAGAGATAATTCCTTCGTATGTCAAGTGTTTGTTTTTTGTTTTTGTTTTTGTTTTTAACTTAAGAGATATTCTTTAGCTTAGTTAACTGGTTATTCTTCACATTACTAGTAATGGTACAACTTCTTAGTGAAGATGAAAGACTTTTTGGAATAAATAAGTGTCCCTATTGCCTTCATAGTGTCAAAGGATAGTCCCTTGTCCCTCTATGTTGTGGTCTTAACCTCAAATTCTTTGGAAAGGTGAACTACACTCTTCTATATTCTAGTTATATAGATGGAGATTGTCTCCCATAATAAAGATAGAAAAAGGTAATGAAAGTTCACTTCCTGTTGCAATAATGAGTGCACAAGTACCCTTTATCAATTGACTATTCAGTTTATGATTTTCTAGTCAGTTGTTATGTGTGCAGAAGCTTGCCCATGTGAAAATACTTATCATCTGCTTCAGTGGCCTATGGTCAATACATTTATATCATCAACAATAAAAACATACAGTGATTTTTTTTTTACAATATAAACCTGAATATTGATAAATCTTTGACTAGACTCACCAAGGTGGGCAGCAGGAGAGGATTCAAATAAATGAAGTCAGAGATGAAGGAGGAAACACTACAACTGATACTATAGAAATACAAAGTATCATAAGAAACTACTAGAACAATTATACACCAAGTTGGAAAATCGAGAAGAAATGGATAAATTCCTAGAAACATACGATCTTTCTGAATCATGACAAAATACAAAATTTGAATAGACCAGTTATTAGTAAGGAGAATGAATAAATAATAATAAAAAAAAAAACCTTCCCAACAGGCTAAAGTCCAGGACCAGAGAGCTTCTCTGGTGAATTCCAGCAAAAAATTTAAAGAAAAACTAATACTAATCCTTCTGAAATTCTTCCAAAAGAATAAAAGAGGAGGAAATATGCCTACACTCATTTTATGAGACCAGTACTATCCCAATACCAAAATGAGACAAGGATACCACAAGAAAACAAAATTACAGGCAAGTATTTTTGACGAATATAGATAGAAAAATCCTCAACAAAATATTAGTGAACCAATGTCAACAATATATTAAAAGGATCATACATCATGATCAAGTGGAATTTTATCCAGAGATGCAAGGATGGTTTAACATCCACAAATCAATCAATGTGACACATCAAATTAACAAAATGAACATAAAAATCATATGATAATCTGAATAGATGCAGAAAAAGCATTTGACAAAATTCAACACCAATTTATAATAAAAATTCTCAACAAAGTAGATAGACAGAGAATACAATTCAAATAAAGAAGACCACATATGACAAGCCCACAGCTAATATCATACTCATTGGGGAAAAGCTGAATTTTGTATATATTATATATAATATATATGATGGGATACTATTCAACCATTAAAAAGAATTTAAAATCTTACTATTTGTGCAACACATGTGGATCTTGAGGGTATACTGTTAAGTAAAATGAGTCAGACAGAGAAGGGCAAATACTGTGTGATCTCACTTACATGTGGAAACAAAAATAGAAATGTAGATACAGAGAAGAGGTGGTTGCTTGAGATGGGAGTGGGGGTTGGCAAAATGGGTGAAGAGAGTTAAAAGGAACAAACTTTCAATTATAAAATAAATAAGTCTAATTTACAACATGATGTCTGTAGTTAATCATACTGCATTGCATATGTGAAATTTGCTAACAACGTAGATCTTAAAGTCTCATCCCAAGAAAAAAGATTCTGTAAGTACGTGTGGTGACAAATGTAAACTAAGACTTACTGTGATAATATTGTAATCTACACAAATATGGAATCATTATGCTGTACATTTGAAACTAATATAATGTTATATATCAATTATACCTCAAAAAATGGATACTATTACACACTTATTAGAATGACTAAAATCCAAAACAATGAGGATACCAAATGCTGGCAACAGGAACTCTCATTTATTGCTGGCAGTCTTACCATACAATCTAGCAATCTTGTCATAGGTATTAACCCAAAGGAGTTGAAAACTATTTCCACCAATAACTTGCACATGAATATTTATACCAGCTTTATTTATATTGCCCCAAATTGGAAACAACTAAAGTACCCTTAACTAGGAAAATAAACAAATTGTGGTAAATCCTTATGATGGAATATTATTTAGCAATAAGAAGAAATGAGCTATAGAATAGAACCACAAAAAGACATGGAGGAAACCTAACTGCACTTTTTTCTAAATGAAAGAAATCAGTCTGAAAAAAAAAAAACCCACAACACTGTATAATTCCAACTATATGACTTTCAGGAAAAGGCAAAACAGTAGAGTCAGTGAAAAGATCACTTTTTGCCAAGGTTTAGGGGGTGGCAGGATGTATAGGTGGAGCACAGGGCGTTTTTAGGGCAGTGAGACTGTTCTCTACAATACTCCAATTATGATATTATGAATTTGTCAAAAATCCACAGAACTGCACAATGTAAAAATGAAACCTTAATGCAAATGATGGTATTTAGTTAATTGTAATATATTAGTATTTGTTCATCAATTACAGCAAATGTAGCCCACTAATGTAAGATACCAATAGGTGAAACTTTATGCACAAATTAGGGGAGCATATGCAGATTTTCTGTACCTTCTTCACAATTCTTCTGTAAACCTAAAAATGCTCTAAAAATAAAGTTCATTAAAATGTTTAAAAACTGGGTCGGGAAATAATTTTGGACTCAGATCTTAAACTTTTTTTTTTTTAATCTAACAAGAAGATAGTAGAAACTTTACCTGTAGAGAAATAGTCTTTCAGGGACTGAGTTACTATAATTTCACCTTTATACTTCTTTAATTTCATCACATTGACAGCACATTTTTACATTTTTATGAATTTTTTATTATTCCTTCTTTAGATACAGAAATTCTGAACATCACATAGCAAACCTAATTATTTTTGAGAAGAGTTTTATGTCATCTGTGATTGACTGCTTATCTATGATACACAGAAATACTAATCTTATTTAGAAGTAACCAAAATAATCTGTTAAATTATGAATAAAGTATGAATCATTGTATGCCTAATTATAAAAATAATGAGTAAAATATCAAAGAAATTTGTTTGGGGAATTCTAGTTTTTAAAAAAAGGTACTAATTTTTCTAGTAGAACTTTGGAGGTAATTGTATTCTCAATTTTATGGAGAAATCATTTCATTATTATTAATGTGTTTAATTCTCAAAAGTTAGTTGTGATATTTTTAGTGTAAGCTTGTTTGGGAAATGCAGGCAAAATGATATAATTATGAGAATTTTATTACCTTTCCAAGAAAGCAAAAATAAACAGAAAGGCTAATTTCAGATAGGAATAAGGACACCTAGGTTCTTTTTGCTCTACCGCTATGTAATCTTTCACAGATTATTTTAATTTTCTAGAACTTGAGTCCCACATTCATAAAAATAAAGAGGCTAGAAGTATATCATTCCTGATAACAATCCCGAGATATGCTCTGCAAAAAGTGTGCTTTGCACAAATGAGTGTGGAAATCCCTGTACATTTTTCCCTATATAGGATATTAGGAATCCTCTATAGAGGAACTTACTTATCTTTGTTTATGCCAACACTTCTCAAAGTGATTTGGCCACAGATCTCTTCCTCTGTTTATAACATATTTGGGATACACTTTGAGAAATGCTGACTGGATGATCTATAGGGTGTACTCCAGACCCCACATTATGTTGTCTTATATAACTCAAGGCCAGACAATGGAAAGCTGAGTATCATTTTTTGGATGACAAAACTTCGAATCCTATGTATACATTAAACTCTTGTTATTCTTCCTAATAATATCTTACTATTCCCACATTTTTAGTTTCCATAAACTCCAAAAGTCATAAATTTTATGCACACCCCATGGACCACACAAACTTCTAAGTTACTAAGAATACTGAGACACTAGTAAATTGTTACTATTAGATTAATCCTTTCTTGATTACTAAACAAATTTCAAAAAGGAAAAATAGCTTAAGGCTTTGAGATCCAAATAAAAGCTATATCCTTCTTTATTCACTGTAGCAAATCACTGGCCACATTTATTCAATAAATTTTTAGTGAAGATATATCATATCACAACATTATGATAGACATTCGCAAGTAATTAAGAAGAAATGTTTCCCTTTATTGATGGGAATTTTTGTCTAGGAGGAGACGAGCTATAATAATATATTAGTAAAAATGCATGATTATATTAAACATATAAAATAATAATAGCAAAAAAAATAACACTTGCTACTATTAAGTCCTTATTATGTGGCAGGCACTATGTATAATCATTTATCTTTAAAAAAAAAAACTCCTAAAGCATAGATTCTATTATTATTCTCATTTTACAAAGAGGAAACTAAGGTTTAGAGGTTAATAACTTGTTCAAGGACATACAGCTGTCAAATGACAGAAAGCATACAGACCCAGGTCAATATGACTGTATGTAGTATCATGCCACCTTTTAAATCAGGCTTAAATATGAATGAAAGCAAAAAAGAAAGGACTAAGAAGATGGAAGAATAGTTATGTGAAGAGGAGATTAATTGATACAGCTGGGTATCATTGGAAGGATCAAATCAAGGTTGCCAGGAAAGTGATTTGGTCTTGGATACAGGGATGGATATCTCCTTCTCTGAGCCAGGGATGAAAAAGATATGGATGTAGGGGGAGATATATCAGAAGTGTGGGGAGAAAAAGATTCCAGACTTCATCTTTTCTCACATGAATTAGGAATTGTGGGAACAATTATTTATTTCATTCCCTCCTAGATACACATGTTTGCACTTGAGCTGCTTTATTACTCTGCATGACCCCTGTCCCAAGTGGACTCAAGACCTCTCCTTAACTATCAAGTCTACCTTTTGCAATCAAGTATCAGTAGCTATAATTTCTTCTCGCAAACCCCAGCCAAAGCTCTTAAAAACAACAAAAACAGAAAAACCAGCATAAAATAAATATCAGAATCCCAAATAACTGAAACCCATTTTCCCTGGTTTCATGGAGACCTGTGCTGGACACAGGCTCTCTATCTTGCTGTCATTAGGGAAACTTTCAAATGCAAAATAGCTGTTTTTTCTTAGAGAACATCAATTTATGTTGGAAACCTATAGAAGGAGAACCTTCTATCTCTATCTATTGCCATGTAAAGATTTACCTCACTTTAAAAAGAATTTTTCATTCTTGGTTTGTCCTGGGCACATAGATTCCTAACAAAATGTCAGAACTTGTGAGTGGCAGCTTGGTACCATTGAAGATTCACTGTGTGTCTTTCCTATGTAAACTTTACCTACTTAAAAGGAATGAAAAAAGAGCCTTCTCAAACCCTTCATCCCCTGTTCCACTTATAACCTTTGAATTTCATGGGGTTTAAGGAAATTAAAGTATTAGATTCCACCATGACTCAAGACAATGAAAACCTTTCTCTGAGGCCTCAGATAAGCTGTAAAAAATAAAGACTGTATGTGAATTCCTTAGGTCTATGACATTGGACTGTTCGATGGGTATTTAAAGCTTCTTGAAGCATCTTATCAAGGCCTCAGTGAAAGGTAAACAATGGTTTGGGACCCAAGTGCTCTGTGTTCTAGTCTCAGTCCTGCTGCAAATTTACTGTGTGGCCTTGGGCATTCAGAGAGATTTGGTTAAATCATCTCTTAAAAACCCTTATAGTTCAAAGATTCTAGATTGTAAAAGTGAGCAAAATGGAATACCTGCATTGAGGGAAAAGTCAACTTTGCGTGGGTGTGCACATATTTCTCCAGGAAAATGACAGTTTTTCATCTGTACACTTTGTGATTAAAGAGTGAATAAAAAAAAAGACTCATTCATTAAAATTACATTAAAAAGTTATGTAATTGCGTAAAAAGTCCAAGCACTGTGGCAACAATTTCTCAACTATGTTCCATAAAGTGACAAAAACCCATATACATTGGTCACCTTGTGAGAGAATCAGCAATTATCTTTAAGAGTCTGCAAGTCAGAAATTCTACACCTCTGGATGCCTGGGTTCTTACTGTGGTAATCCCAGAACTGTTCACTCCTAACTATAGGACTTTATGCCCTCTTATTTTGCAATAAGAAGAACAAAATATAGTTTTCCACTGGAGGAAGGGCTAGGACTCAAGAAATCTAATAATATGCATCCAATACTCAACAATATTGTGAAATTAACAATTTACCAAATTAAAGCGATGAGCTTCCTGTGCCTTTACTGTGTATTTTATTTTTATTTTTTTAAAAATTTTTATTCATTTTTGAGAGAGAGACGGAGAGAGAGAGAGAGAGACAGAGACAGAGACAGAGAGAGAGAAAATGAATGAGTGGGGGAAGTGCAGAAAGAGAGACACAGAATCCGAAGCAGGCTCCAGGCTCTCTGTTGTCAGCCCAGAACCTAATGTGAGGCTCAATCTCATGGACGATGGGATCATGACCTGAGCCAAAGTCAGAGGCTTAACCGACTGAGCCACCCAGGTGCCTTATACTGTGTGCTTTCTAATAATAATTCAATATTTGGGTAGAACTATTCCTATCTGTACATCCTCTATGTCCTGTATACATAAACATTTGGGAAAATAGTGACCTGAATTCGGCATTGAAATATGTAGCCTTGGGAGAAAAGAAAACCTGAGTAATCCAAAGTTTAGGTTCATAGTTTAGTCTTGTTAAATACCTACTGCTATGAGATAAAAATTAAGTCTAGTAAATCTCATTTTCTGTATTTAATTTAATTTTTTAATGTTTTATTTATTTCTGAGAGAGAGAGACGGCATGAACAGGGGAGGGTCAGAGAGAAAGGGAGACACAGAATCCAAAGTAGGCTCCAGGCTCTGGGCTAGCTGTCAGCACAGAGCCTGATGCGGGGCTCGAACCCATGGTGAGATCATGATCCAAGCCGAAGCTTAACCGACTGAGCCACCCAGGCGCCCCTCATTCTCTGTATTTTAGCTGCCATTTTCTACTAATTTCCACCAGGAGTTCAATATGTACTGCTTTCTCTCCTTTAGGAATATTCCTATTTTTTTCCCAGACAGACTTTCTACCACATGATAGGAAAGCTCAAAATAAACTAGATTCTAAGTGACATGAGAAAATGAAAATATCTTTCTACCATCTGACCTGATATGAACCCTGGTACTGGTAGATGCTTCTAAATGTTCTTTGAATAAAATTATTAAATTAATGTAATAATATAAGAATCAAGAATTTGTAGATCTTAACAACATGTGAATTTATGGAGCTTGAAAATGTGTCTGTGATTCATTTTTATCCTTTGCAAAATGATGTAAGTTTGGGTTAGTGGGTTCCATTCAGAGACTGGCTCCCTAGTATTACCCTAATGGATAGTTATAAATTCCATAGGAAATCTGAGAACATCCTCTCTACCAGTTCAGATTGGGCCTGGCAGAATAGAAGGTTTGTGAATACATGGTATGACAAATTCTCATCAAATGCTAGCAAAACTATGTCTAGAGAAAAACGTTTTGTTCACTGAAAATGAGAACAGCATTTTTCCCTTCCTAGAATAATTTATTATAGCTGTAGTGCACTCCCTACCCCAGGGTCATTTCTAAGGAAGTTTAAGTTCAGATTTTTCTCTCAATGTCTTTCAATAACCTCTTCTGGAGTGGGAGTGAAAGCTATTGTTGCCAAATGTACTTTGCAAGAAATAAACATGGAATCAAAGGAAAACTTACCTCTTTTCCCCCTCAATATGTCCAGTCATAGCTTTGGCAATTCTGGATTCAATTACTAGTAATTCTGCCAGCACCTTGACATTTCTTCTAGGCCCAGACAGAAAAGGGACTAAGATGATTTATTTATATGTTACCACTGTCTTTGTCTTTTCACCTCTTGTTCCTATGTACCCAAGGACTTAGCAGTTATCACCTTTATCTTAGTTCCTCTTTGTCGGACCAAAAGTTGGTGAAGAGTGGTTAGGTAGATGGATGGACAACACTTTCGTTTTCAGGTTCGAGGATCCTCGGCATCACTGGGGAGACTGAAAAATAATAAAGAGACCCTTTCTATGAAGTGAATTAACTGCTTTCATTTAAATAAATGACTCAATTATTTTATCTTCGAAAAAGCTTATACATAAAAATGAGAACAATAGTTATTTTCCCCTCTGAAGAATAGTAACACCAGGCTCTAAGAAACATATATAGTATATGTTTCAGAATTTATTCATTTACCAGACAAATGTTTTTAAGCCTTATTATGTTCCATGTATGGTTCTATTTTCTGAGGAGACAGAAGTGAATAATATCAATACAGACCCTGTTGCCAAAAGAGAAGTATTTTGAAAACAAATAAACTAATAGTTTAATGTAGTTTCAAATAATATTATGAAGAAAAAGTAAGGTAAAGAGAGGGTGAGTATGTGCATTTGTTTGAGAGGGCAACATTCAAATGGAGGAACCTGAATGACCTAAAGAGGAACATCAGAAATGAAAGCCCTATGATGCTGTGAGATCTGAAGGTGTTCAAAACCTAGGAAGCAGATAGGTGGTAGAGATGGGGGTTGACAAGAGCTGGGCCCCAGTGAAGTGTGCCTTCTAAGCCAAATTGATTTTATTCTTTTTTAAAATAAGCAGTCAGTTTTTAAAGTTTTAAAATTTATTTCCAAAGAGGGAGTGAGCATGTATGCATGAATGGGGGAGGGGCAGAGAGAGAAGCAGAAAGAATTCCAAGCAGGCTCTGTGCTGTTAGCATAGAGCTCAATGTGGGGCTGGAACTCACAAACCATGAGATCATGACCTGAGCTGAAATCAAGAGTCAGATGCTTAACTGACTGAACCACCCAGGTACCCTGAATTTTATTCTAAGTGTAACAACAAAGGACTGAAGACTTTGGCAGAGAGTGATGTAAAATCTGATTTCTATTTTACAAGATCACTTTGGCTATTTTATGGAGAAAGAGTGATAGCTGTGAGCTGGCAAGGAGACTTTTCCCATAGCCCAGGCAAGCAGGAAATGGTGGTGAAAATGGTGAAAACAGTTAAGTGTCACTAAATAATTGCGCTAGAAATCTCTTCATTTGGGTGTGATTGGCATGAATAGTCCCTCATAAATTCTGTTCCAGAGTTGCACGATTTCAATTTCAGAAATCAGAATCTCGACAAAACCATTCTGCAATCATGTTTCATACGGTTGGGTGTGAAACTCATTTTTCCTTTCTCACTAAGCTCAGTTAGATGATAAGGATGTTTATGTAAGCTCCTGAAATGAAAGGGGGAAAAAAATGAGGTAAATTATGTCACACAAATGAAGGCACATGATAACAGAAGGGGAATTGTTGTTCAAACAGAGAAAGATAATCATGGTCTAAACGGAAAGACAGTGATGTGGGGATTTGGACACACCAACAAATCCTCAACACTCCTAGTAAAAAATATAGATGATTGTGCAAAAGAAACACACAAAAAAATGAAATATCCTATTGAACGGTATAGTGATTTATTGCATTTTCAACACCAAAAAAAAAAAACAAACCAGAGAGTACAGCCAAAAAAAAAAAAGATTTCTGTAGCATTTCTGTGTGTGTTTGGCAGTGTAGGAAATGTAACTTAAACACTGAAATATTGGACTTGCCAGGAAATGTTCATGGCTTTATGTAGATAAAGGAACAATGTTGTTTAATTTGGGACCACTGAAGAAAATTGGGTATATACAGACATCTGAAACATATAGTGCTCCTCCTTAAAAATAGACATGTTTCTACC
The DNA here is from genome assembly GCF_003009895.1 of Hyaena hyaena. NCBI lineage: Eukaryota > Metazoa > Chordata > Mammalia > Carnivora > Hyaenidae > Hyaena > Hyaena hyaena. Next base: position 581,587 of record NW_024081530.1, read on the forward strand.
ATTTCAGACTACCCAATATAATCTTGACATGAGGGAAGATATTTTCATGTCTATGTTATAAGAAAGTGAAACACAGAGAGGTGAGCAGAATTGTTCTCAATTCCACAGAGACCAGATCAAGCCTTGAAACTCCACATGAATTTCCTCATCCACTCTTAGAGCTACTACAGACTCTGGTCGTCTAACAAGTGATTGCAAGTCGTTGTATCCTTTTTTTTTTTTTTTCACATTGTTCCACTTAGCAGAGGAATGAATTTCCTTGGCAGACAAAGTGGAACAAAAGGAAAAAAAATGTTTATTTGCCACAAGAAAAAGACATTTTGAAGCAGTATATATGTTTCACACACACACATGCACACACGTGCACACACACACACAAATCATTCATCTCTTAGAAGCAGTATATGTTTATTTTACTTTTTCTACTTCTAGCCATGTGAAAATCTACTGTTCATGTAATTCAGCAAGGGGCCACATACGTTAAGAGAAAGGAACCCAGGGAAAAAGATTAAAAGGTATTGAAAAGCTTAATTCTGATGGTCAGAGGCTGAAAGATAATTCCACAGCAATCTATGAACGTAACAGATGTTGGTGACCAATTCCTACCATTGACATGTAATTAAATGCCTTCTTGTCTCTGATCAAGTGTTCTGATCTAGGTCTATAATGAACACACAAGAATAGGCTAAACTTCATGATGAGAATTTCTGGTTTATTACAACTGAAACTTCCGGGAAATAAAACAACCCTTGAATACTATAATGTTTTATACCAAATGAGAGTTTTACCAATTAGATGCTCTATTCTTCTGTGGCTCATTTCAGCACTATACTCTGTTCCAATCATTTCCTTCTTCCTATCATTGGATATATTGTCCCATGCATTCGTTCCTTTTTCTTATGTTTCCAAGCCATTACATATTTCAAGACATAGATCAAATCAGACCATATTGAAACTCAGTGATTTTCACCTTTTGTGATCCTCTGCTATAAAGTAAAACTTGGAAATTTATAGATATACCATCCATAGTTTTGACCGTTGCAAGAGATTTTAATTCTTATTACTTTCATTAGGCATGGAATAGACTCATGATGTGCATGAAGAAATCACTGATTAGTGAGGGAAATGAGTCCACCATTGAGCATCTACAACTTAATGAGGTTTGTTGTTTTCTACCTATCTTTGTGCCCTCAGTAACCTCTGACTGTGAAATTGGAACCTTCCAGTTTCTCAGCTTATACCTCTGGCAAATCTCAAGGACCTATGGTACCTAAATTCTATATCACGTAAAGTAACCCAGGGTCCAGAAAAGGTCTAATTTGAATACTTCTTAGGAATTCCGGAATATAATGGCATGCCTTATTCTTTGGTTTACATAATCATTTTAGCCAGTGACAAATGACTTTAAATTTCATTTTCATATTTCCTGGTTAGTGTAGATAAAATCTTCTGGGGGCACCTGGGTGACTCTGTTGGTTAAGTGTCCAAATTCAGCTCAGATCATGATCTCACAGTTTGTGGGTTTCAGCCCTGCGTCAGACTCTGTGCTGACTGCTCAGAGCCTGGAGCCTGCTTTGGATTCTCTGTTTCTTCTTCTCTCTTCCCTTCCCCTGTTCATGCTCTGTCTCTCTCTGTTTCTCAATAATAAATAAATGTTTAAAAAAATACTTCTGTGAAAAAATGTTTTAGAGAGTTTAGGCTCAGTATGCAACAATGGGTCTAATAATTCTACCAAAACTACAGTATAAAGAAAGCACACTGAAAGTATCTTGATACTGCAGTATGAAGAAGGATTTCAGCTCTGAACCCAGAGACAACCAGTGGGAATGGGTTCCATTACCCAGTCCCAGAGAAACGGCAGAAAAGCAGAAGTGTTAGTGAAGGAAAAGAGGGATCATGCCATAGAAACTTCCATGGTCCAGCTCAATGAAAACTTAGCCTAAGTCCTTTAAAAATTATCTCTAACATTATCAAAATAAAACTGCTATTCAGAGGCCATGCTACCAGTTGCAACTGTTGGTAAGGTAGAAGTTCCAAGAAATATGATGAGTAATGGGAGATAGGATCCTCTGAATTGGGAGAAAACTGACCAAGTTTGTAAAAGTACTGAACTGGCTAAAAGACAAAATACCAACAATAAAGGTAATAATGACAATATGCATCGCTGATTGATTTCTCTTTATGGGTTAACACTATGCACGCTATCTCATCTAATCCTTATGACTACTGTTTGAGGTAGGTATTACTAAGTCATTTTACAGAGCAGGAACCTAAAGTATAGAAAAATTAAACAACTGAACCAAGAGTCACACAGGGCATAAGTAGAAAAGTGAGAGTTATGTGATTTCAGGGTTTCTATTCTAAATTTTTTAATGTTTATTAATTTTTGAAGGAAAGAGAGACAGAACATGAGTGGGGCAGGAGCAAAGAGAGAGAGAGAGAGACAGAATCCAAAGCAGGCTCCAGGTTTGGAGCTGTCAGCTCTGAGCCTAATGTGGGGCTCAAACCCACAAGCTGCAAGATCATGACCTGAGCCAAAGTCGGATGCTTAACCAACTGAGCCACCCAGGTGCCCCTCAGGGTTTCTATTCTTGATCCTCATGGTCTATGTCTTCTACACAATGGTAAAAATGGCAGAGGAATGTTCGTGTTTTAAAAAACAAAGCCCATATAAATCCCCCTCACAAAAGAGACTTAAAACGGGTCACCGAATAGCAGATGTGAGGTGGAGTGAAGTAGAGACTGGTGTGGGTAAGGCGTAAGAATCCTGAGGGGGAACCACCTTTACAGTGGAGCCCAGTCTTGGGTTTCCCAGTGATAGTAAAACCCAAAGGTTTCCCTTATATTTTTCTCTAATCGTTTTATGTGACATGCATCTAGCTATAAATTCTCAATTCGGGGATGAGAACTTAGTCTATAATAATAATATTTACTTACTAATCCTTAACATTTAATTGATACATTATCATTTCTCTAAAATGAGAGGGTTCATTATGACCCTGTGGAAATGGAAGGCAGAAGACTGACCATAATTATATTTCTTTTTTAATGTATTTTAATATAGAGAGTACAAGCGGAAGGCACAGAGAGGGGGACGGAGAGAGGGGAACAGATGATCCAAAGTGGGCTCTGCACTGACAGCAATAAGCCCGTTGTGGGGCTCAAACTTGTGAACTCTGAGATTATGACCTGAGTTGAAGTCAGTCACTCAATCCACTGAGCAACCCAGGTGTCCCTGACAACAATTACTTCTAAAAGTCTTTTCAGTTCCCAAAGAACTTGAGTTTTAGTTACATCCTCATTGTGCAAGGCATTTAACTCTTAAAAGAAATTTCCTGGACAGCATACGTTTTTCTTCTTGAATAGCTATAACCTTCACCCTTACCTTCAGCTCTAAACTTTCAGAGCAAACAAGATATAATCAACTCATGGGCCAAACCTGCAAACCATGCATATGTAGATTTATGTAAATATTCATGCAAATCAAGCACAGCCACTGGGCTTCTGGGAGGTTACAAATGGAGCACTTGGTACAGCAGAGGTCAAATATCCTTGGCTTAGTGCTCAAGTCTACATACAGATTTTTATAGGACAATGGCAGCCCCTAAACACAGCAGTCTTTAAATGCTGTGATAATTCTATGCTTGAGTAGTTTTGAGTCATAATTAGGAAGGGTGACCTGGTTCAGAGAAAAATGATGAGCTGAGCTCTAACATTCCAGTTTATTTAAGGTGAATATTGATGATCTCCCAGCCCCTGCTTTCCTTATTTTTTCATGTGTCCATGAAAAGGCTTTGGCTGGCATGGAAAATGCTTTTTTAATTTCAATTGGTTTTGATTTGAGCACTGAATTTCCCTAACTTATCTAAAATCCAGGAGAGTCTAAGGCCACTGTCCTTGGAAAGGCCTTAATACAGAGGAGTACACAGACACTCTCCTGGATGCTGTGCCGCCACCACCAGTTAAATTATAAAAGGCTATGGCAACAGAGAACCTGCAATGACTGTTACAACTAGCATTACTAACAGCTCTGGATTTTGATTCTGGGGTAACCGGTGAAAAAGGCCACTAAACCAGAGTCTAAGAATATCCTTGTGGGAACTCAGTGAATACTCTTCGGCACAACACGCTGGGTCACTCCCAGACTCTCTGTCTTTTGGCAGAGAAGGTCATGGAGCATGGAGACAGGGTGATTGGTGATCATACCAAATCAGAGTTAGATCTGGATGAAGGAGCCAAAATGGTCTTCTGTCATCCACGTGTGTTCATCAGCTACTGAGTTCACAACCAGGGCTTTTGCTTCTACTGCAGGGTTCAATTAATGGTGCTGAGTAGTTAGACTTTGAGCTTCACCAACACTTCTTGCCCAGAAACAAATCTCATGCCGGGTAACTTTAACAGTTCCCAGTGCTGGCTACTCCCAATCTCCTGCCACATAGCACTGCCTCCTTGTTTCCCCAAACACTTTGTCTCATAGTCTGACAGTGAGAATATTCCTGTTCTCTTAACGTGTTTCCAGGACTGTGGCCAACGGCAGACACCAGGTCATTAAACACATTCACAGCTGAATGACTAAAGAAAAGACATGATAGTTTTAATTAATTCTTTGCAATTGAGCCCTATGTTCCTTGAATAAGATTATTGCTTCTATGTTCCTCCAATTCCACATCTATAAAACTGAGATCAAAATGCCAATTTTCTTCAATGAAATGGTCTGGAAAATAAGAAAGATAAAAATCTGAAAGCATTTACAAATATCTATTTTTAAGTTGAGAAAAGAGCATTAGTGAGTTTAAAATTAGCCAAAATTCCATGAGGGCTCTCTGTAAAAAGTTAATTGATTAGGATAAGAGCTGTTGTGGTTCAAGTGACGACAAAATGAAAAAACAAAATTAAAAGAGTGGGGGTGGGGCATCTAAAAAGTCAGAGATGGAGTTTGCTCTGTTTGCCAAGGACTTGAGGTGAAGAGGGTGAAGAAAAGTGGGGGAAGCTTTTATTTAAATGAGACAAGAAAAAGCAAACCAATTATGCCATGGATAAGGAGAATGGATCAAAACCCAACTTTCAGTTTGCCAGATAAGCACTTTCAGTTAGACTGTAAATAATTCTCACCTGTGGTTAGGTATAAACCATGTAAGCAGTACCAATATTTGAAAGACAAAATTGTTCTCACTTCTAATTAAAAGGTATTATATTCTCAGTCGGCTGTGTTGTCCAAGAACCCATTAATCAAAGAAGCCATTACATCTCTACTTACATTAATTCCATTATGCTGTCACGTGAGTTATGTTCAAACATTTATTGCCCAATAATTTTCAGAGAAAAATGTAATAACTTGGGTGGAGATATCATTAATGTGAAGAGATTTTTGGCACAGGAGTTAATGAAGTGCATGAACTAACCCTCCAACCCCAATTATAATGAACTTTTCCAAATTCCACGGCTAATGGGTAAGCTCCAAATGTTGTAAATGAAATTGCTGGATTCGAGCAGCACTCTGTGAATGTCAATTTAGTCCTGGACTTTTGTAAGGATAACATCAGGTAAACAAAATCCTGGACCTTTCTCATCTTCCAGAATGTTTGAGGCTATTTATTACATGCCCAATAAATTTTTAGTAGCAACTTCCATTATAAGGAAATTTTTACATACACACACACACACACACACTTTCTAAAACAGGGAATTGATTCTTCCTTTTTTAAAATCTCAAGTAGTAAAACAAAACATCATTATAAAAATAATGGGAACAAGACTTTATAGGTTATTATAAGAGAATTTATCATGTGTGTTGCCTTTTTATCTCTGTGCTTGTCAAACTATAGAATTATGAGGTAAATGATAATGGCAATCATGTAATATTTGCTTTAGGAATTCTGAGTAGTTGTAAAAAGACACTGTACTACCTATACCTGATACTTGGTTCCAGACTTTTGAGCTAGCAGAAGTTGTATTACAGATCTGAGGCAGAAGAGAAAGACAAAAAAATGAGAACATTTGGATTTGGGTGCAATCACATCATCTGAATGTTTGAAGTGATCTCTGGAGTTACACAGACCAAACAATTCTCCCAGTCAGAGATAAGGTGAGGCCAGAAGCTGGGGAATACAATGTCTCAGCCATAGAAATGCATGGGTTATCCAGGAGCTCTTAGGTCCACAGGGAGTAGTTTTTATTTTCCAGCAACAGAAAGTCAACAGAACATGTTTTAAGTAAAATAATGATTAAAATCCTGATGTATAAAACATACAGAATAGAGATGCTTGGGCTGAATGGCAGAGAGGATGGAGAAGAGCTCCCCTGCCCACCACGTTCTGCTCCCCGGCTCCACTGCAGTTTTCCAATAGGAAGTTATCAGACACTTAGATCTCTAGGAAACTACATGAGTTAGGACTGTTCTGGTCTCAAAAGAAATAACTGAATGTAAGTAAGAATGAGATCAAGCAAAATAATAATGGCGATGATAATAATTACCTCATAGACCCAGAAGGGCAGTGCAGCCGAGTTTGAAGGAGGGACTAGAAGTAGGATGGTTTGTCATCAGATCTCTTTGTCCCTCCCCTTCACTAAACACATGCACTTCCAAATTCCATGGGAAAAGACTACTATTGGTCCAATTGGGGGCCCATCAACTATGATGGGATGGTGGTGGTGGTAACGTAGGAAGAAGGTGGAGGATAGGATCACATAGTAGACACATGGCTGTTTGTGAGTTGGGTGTCCATTCCCAGAGAAGGACAGGTGGTTAGGTCTCCCAGAAGTTTGAAAGCCACCGAAATAATATGCTGGAAGTGAAGACACACACATACTGAAATAGGACAAGAGCTTGGAGACCTACTGAGTTACAGGAAATAAAACTAACTAAGGCATTTGTGCACAATACTGAGGTCTATGATTGCCAGTGGTCAGTGAAGCCAAGGTGCTGATGTTTACCATCTGAGAAATCCACAGGATTAGGAGTGATATCTAAGACCCCAGAAAATCTGAGGCAGATGCCATCAAAAAGCAGGCAGACAGCAATGGAAAGCTTTGGAAGCTTGTTCCTGGGCTCTAACTTCTCAGTGAGGCTCAGAGTCTGAGCTCCAAGTCCTGTGGGCAGGGATAACTGAGGACCAGGAACGTGTCCTTGAAATATTGAACAAGACAGAAGCCAAGTTCATTGCTTACAGCTTAAGGTCAAGGAAAGGAACAGCAGGACTCTTGTGTTGGTAGATCCCATAATCTACCTAGCTAGGCCTTTGAGACACTCCTGACCAGTTCACAATTGCTGTCTGAGAGGGAAGTGCCTAGTAGAGCGTGCAGGAGTCAGTGGAGCTCTGAGCATGTGTGGCCTCCTCTAGGAAAGAACCAGATGGGCCATTAAAACTTCCCATTATGGGGGTGCCTGAACGTCTGACTCTTTTGATTTCAGCTCAGATCATGATCCCAGGGTTGTGGGACCCAGCCCTGTGTCGGGTTCCATGTTCAGTGTGGAGCATGCTTAAGATTCTCTCTCTTTCTGCCCCTCTCCCTTGCTCACACTCTCTCAAGATAAGAGAATATAAAATAAAGGTAAATTACAATAAAATAAAATAAATAAAACTTTCCATTATAGCTTTCTACTCTGAATGGTATTTGTGGGGAGAAGACATCCTAATGCCTCCTGCTCTCTCTTAATCATTCCTAACAAAGAAGGAGTGATCTGTGATAGGAGAGAACTCTCCAGCTCTAGTTATATGTAATGCCTGAGCCAAAATAAAGGAAGATATGTTGAAAATATGTGTTCTCTGAACATGAACAAACATGACTGGCATATACCTTCTAAGCTAACATTTTTTACAATCGTACTCTTGAGGTGCATAAAAATCTCTAAATAAAGATCTCATGAAATAATTTAAAGAGTTGTTCACATATATTACCTTGTGATTTTTTTCTTGCATGGGAAGACTAACACATTAAACTTGTCTACATCTCAACGTAGTACATGTTTTACTCATTTGCTTAATTTACTGAAGATTTTAATATCACATGGCTGCTAGAAGAAGGACCTGGAAACGTTTAGAAGCAGGACTTGGGGTTTTGACTTCAAACGCCCACTCCTAATGCTTCTGCCAAGAAGTAACAAAATATTTGTATCTAAGATAGTTAACCTCTCTTCCATGCACAATCTACAGCACTCTGCATTGGCAAAGCTTTATGCAACGCCCCTTCCCTTCTAGAGAGGGTAGAAATATTTTTGCATTGTTTTTCAGCTTTTCTTACAAAGATGCAAAACACCAAGAACACACACTGTTCACCAACAAGTTAGCTCGTCTTAAGACTATTTTTTATCTAATTTAAAGGTAAATGTCAGGGCAGCATCTCACTATACGGGAATTAAGGACTGAAATTCCAAACATATACAAAAAATGTGGTTTGTGACTCCAGTGGGTGAGGAACTTTTATCTGCACAGAGCTCTCTAGTCCCCAGGATTCAGTGTCCAGCAGAAGAGTAGCACCATTTGTAACCCTGTGGTGACAGAATAGAGCATCTTCTTTTGTTTTATCCAATTCCTTTCTTTCCCCCAAGGACTTTGGATGTATTACATATAAAACCAACTCATGGCTTTTCTGACATATTTTGCCCAAGTTGGAGTTATACACATGTGCCAATCACCAGTGAAAGGTGATTACTTATTCAGTAAAGAGGAGCTTTGAAGAACAGTGGGACATAGTTCCATATAAATGACACGTTTTATCTGTTTTTCAAATAATTCATGGAAAATACTGACATAAAGTGCCAATTATTTTTTCCCCATGAATAGGGCTGGCAGACTTATTGTATACTTTAAAAGTCACTTACAATTTGCTCACATTTTTTTAATTCCCCAGGGAAAAAGATGTATTTTCTTTGCTCTAAAGATTAAAGTTCAGTTTGACTCCCTATTTTGTGAAAGGGACTCTTAAAGACATTTGCATACTCATATCCTTCCAGATATCATTACAAGTTGTAAATTGGTGATTGATGTCTACCAGGATGGCCTCCAGAGGCTACATGCTAGTTAAAATAATAAAGTGCTCCTTATCCTCTGGATGCATTTGAGAGAATAGCAGGTGGTCATTGTTTACCGTGCTAAAGTGAGCCACTCCATTGGAGACAGCTCATTTTGGACCCAAGCTTAATGCCATGCCTGAGTGATTCTACTTCTAACAAAGCTGCCAACAGACTCATTCTTGTTGTTTAATTTGAATGAGAATTAGCTACTGCCGCAATGCAAGCCCAAGACCCTCTATTATAAAATGGTTCACTAGATGTGTTTATTGAAGTCTAGTGGCTGCAGAATTTGGACAGGAGTGAGAATGATATCCACTGGAAGACACTCTTCATTTCCAATCCCTCTATTCTACATTAGACTCAAGTAGACGTGGCAGCAAGAGAAGGAGAGGTAGTAACATCCTTCGGTTTGTGTCACAGGCAGCTGTGTCACTTAGACTCTCAGGGAAGGACACGACTCAGGGACAACATTGGCCCATATATTTTCATTAAGGAAAGAGTGTGCAGCCCCTCTAGGAGATGTCAGAGTAATTGACACAGAGCCATTCTCAAAGAGCATTACATCAGCATGAGCATAGGGTCCGTCTGTGCTATGGCTGCTGAAGTTTCAGTTGGGAATATCAGAAAAACAAAACAACAAAACAACAGAAAAACCAAATACCTGGTATTTGCAAGACACTGTTATGTATTGTCCTGGATAGAGTTGTAGAAAACTCTTAAAGATGAGCCATAACTTAATCCTGGAACTTTGGCAAGTCTAGCCACATGCAACATGGACCATTCTAGCCTTGTGCCCCTAAAGCATGCATTGTATAATGTGATCTAGAGAATCTGAGTGTAAAGATATGTGTGTCAGAGTGCTTTTTGAAAGGACTCACTGGGGTCCTGGTGGAAGCATGAAGGCCAGAGCAAGAACATGAATGCTTCTAAGCAACTGCTCCTGTCCCAAGGACCAGTTTATATTTATATATTTCCTTGTGATACTGTTCTCCTGTCTCTGCTCAGGAAACATTCAATGTCATATTTTTCTTTAAGGAAGATGGATTGTTTCTCTAAAACCAGATGAGGGTCAGAGAGCTCAGGGTAGTCACAAAAAATTATTATTGAAATACAAATAATCAAGGTATTAATGCAATTGGTATTGTTACTAGAAGAAAAAAAAAATAAATGCCATAACTCAGGGTCACCATGGCAATCCTTATTTGGTTATTAATTTATTGTTACTTCTATAATTTGTTTCTTGGTTCAGTCAATGCAGCCTGGTAAATATCTATACTTTGTTTCTCACAGCTTTATCTGCTCACTCAGTGATTTTTCAGTGACATTGGGCATTTTCAAGATTCAGTGTAAACATTTATATGGATAGACTTAGTGTCCTCTCTGACTTTCTGCCTGGGATAATGCAATTTCCCGAAGTACATTACACCATTTCCTTCAGGAAACAATTCCCTACCTTTTGGAAGTCTCCTTTTCTCCAGTTTAAATAACCTTAATTATGCTTATCTTTTTTTCCAAGACTAATTGTCAATCCCTATCCTTTTGATTAATCTCCTTGGGATTCTTATACTGGCTTTGCAATAATTCTGTAAAGGCTTCAAGAATCCCCCAAGTTGCAATTCATTCGTGGCAATTTTGGGTAACAGATTGAGAAGTTGCATTTCCTGGAAATACTCTACCTTGTTTTAAGACCCTTATTTTCTCAGAGTCTGGCTAACTTAGGAAGTGGATAAAAGAAAAACATTTACTAAGTCTTAGCTAAGAATAACATGAATTGATCCTCTTTGAAAAGGTAAAAAAAAAAAAAAAAAAGAAGGTGGTACCAAAAATAATAGGAAGGGCAGTTTTATCTCCAGCAAAAAAGAAAGTACCCATTTATTCTTTCCTAGTAAAGACTATAGCAGGGGAAAAATGCTCGGGTTCCCAGGAAGCGTGGTGTAGTTTCCTTTTTTGTTGTTATTATGAACTTTGGATAATGGTAAGCATCATAGACCAGGTAGGAGGTTAGAATCCCAAATCTGCAGAATCCAGGCCTCTAGAGAGCTGTGGAATCTTAACAGGTGAGAAGTTGGGAGCTAGAATACAAGGAATTCAGGGTGCACTAAGACAGAAGCTCAGTAGCCAGGAAATATTTCAGAAGTTCGACACCTAAGTTCTGAGGTCAAAGTAAAACAGAGGGTCAGCAGTCTGTGGACATCTAGAACTCCATCCGTGAGGCACAACTCTGTCTCTGCCAAAAAACCCCTTATCCAATTTCTGTTGGGTCAGGAATCAGTCTCATTTTGCATCCCGTTCAGGGCCTGAAAATAAAGGCTGATGCTGACAAGGATATAATGGAATATTAAAATGACTTTATTGGGCAAGTGTATTTGTCATGATCTCCATTACCTAATACAGAGCAACTTTCTGTTACTTGTTTATTTTTCCAGTGTTATTGCCGTAATTGACAAATAAAAGTTGTATATATTTACAGAGTTCAAGATGATGACAATATATATACATATTATGAATGCTCAGAAAACATTACTGCAGGGTTTTCAACTGCCAGTGATCTTCAAGTCCATGTGAAAATTTTGGATATAAGGTATCTAATCTTAAGGCATATTATCCATATCAACACATAAAGTTCTGCTGTTGGGTTTCTTCAGCTCCTTCTGATCTTCAAGGAACAGGTTATTTCCAATATCTTTACATGAAAAATAAAAGAGGCCTTTTTTCTAGAGCTTTTCCTGGCAATGACCAGGGTCATAACAACCGCTTCTCTCTCTAATGGAGGGAGCTAAGAATGGAAGGAGGTAAGTCGGGACTCAAAAATAAGAAGGTGGTGATGGGGAAGAGATAAGAGTTTTAATAATATGAAAGCAGAAAAAAATTAAAGAGACAATAAAGCACGCATATGCTTATTCAAAGATTTATTGGGTGTTTTCGATGTACCAGGCACTGCATATATAACCAAATGCCAAAGGAATCAGTGAGAAAAATATTGGCGACCTCTAATCATCTCCACATTGAGAAAGCAAGAAAGTTCCAGGGGAAACTGAGACATCTAGAGAGGATCTGGGGAGATTTAGATAGATGGTTCTTCTATACCATAGTACTGCGGGGAGTACTGTGATCACTAGTAAGTTCTGGGTTTCAGCTTTAGTTTTACAATTCTATGCAAGTCTGTAAATTTTGCTGACTCTAGTTTCTAACCCTAAAGGATAAGATGCTTTATCATCAAAGTATAGTAGGAAAGATGTCATTTCTGTGAGCCGTTGGGGATTATAATAAAGTATGAACAAGTGGAGAGGTGTCATAGAAGACAGAGAGGCCAAGTCTTTCTAGGTGAGACATCAGAGCAGCTTTACAAATATTTTAGCTGGGCTTTGACCAAGGAGTACAAATTCATAAGGCAAATAGAGATGATGAGTAGAATATTTCTGGCAGAGGGCAGAGGAAATAGCATTTATCAAGGCCCTGGAGAATTCATTCCTTCATCCATTCTTTCAACAAATTAGGGAGAATTTATTATTAATTGCTCATTAGTTCATATTTATTAGTTATATTAATTTTAGTATTATTATCTAATATCGTTCTAGACACTTTAATACAGCAATAGGACAAGCAATGTCTCTGCCCTTAAAGTATAAAATCTCACGGAAGAGAAAGAGAACTGAATAAATAAAAGGTATAATTGTGAAATAATATGATATAATGTGGTAAAATTTCAAATAATAAGTGTTATGAGAAAAATAAAGCAGGGTATGAGAATAGATAATGAGGGTAAAGGTGGAAAGTATTTTATTTTTATTTTTTAATGTTTTTTAAAATTTATTTTTGAGAGAAAGAGAGAGAGAGAGCAAATGCACAAGCAAGCAGGGGAGGGGCAGAGAGGGAGACACAGAATATGAAGCAGGCTCCAGGCTCTGAGCTGTCAGCACAGAAGACTGAGCCTGATGTGGGGCTCAAATTTGTGAACCATAAGATCATGACCTGAGCCAAAGTTGGATGCTCAACCGACTGAGCCACCCAGGCACCCCAAGGTGGAAAGTATTTTAGATTGGGTCATCACAGAGGGCTTTTATGAGAAGGTGACATCTGATCTGGGATAAGACAAACCCAGCCATGAAAAGATCTGCAGGAAATTTCAGAAAGTGGGACATCAGCACATGTGAAGACACTAAGATGTTTCTAGCAGGAGCATGATGAATAAGGGGATGATTAGGTGGAGGTGAAGTCAGAAAGTTAGGTGGTAACCATGTCTTATGGGGTCTTATAAACATTCTAAGTGTAGAGGGAGTCAATGGAGAGTTTAAGTGGATGAATGACAGGACATGATGAACATGCTTAAAAGATGGGATTGAGAAAAAGAAAGAAAGAAAGAAAAGATGTTTTCTTATCTTTGGCCCAAAGAAATGGTGGTACCTTTTAGTAAGACAGGGGAGGCTCAGAGTAGAAGATGCAGGGAGAGAAAGTTCTGTTTTGACATGTTAAGTATGAGGTGCTTATTCAGCACTTAATTAGAGATGTTAAGTAGGCTTAAAGAAAGGCAGACATGCACCTTGAACTGTAACTGTTGCATGGTAGTTGAAGAGCTGCATATGTGTAGAGAGAGCAAGGCCAGGCTGAAGAGACAGAGAAAGAAGGCAGGTGCATGACACATGAAGTTAGACTTTGTTCTGTGGGCAATGAGGGCCAAATGTGAGCAGTTTTCAGTTTCTAAACACTTACCCTGACAACAGTATGGATGGCTCCCAGGCTAGCAAGATTGGAAGAAGAGGACTAGTCAAGAAATTATCATTATTAATGTAAGGCAGAGTTCAGGAAAACCTCCATTAAGGCGGAAATAGTTGGAATAGAAAAATGTTTTGGACGGTTTGGGTTCAAGACACTAGTAGTCCCTATAAAATAGAGACCAAGCTGAAGACTTGGGCTGGTGATGTTGATGCAGAAGTCATCAACATCTGGGTAAAAGCTACAGCCACAAGAGTAGAGGAGACTGCCTGGATTAACATGTAGAATCAGAAAATAAGCACACCAAGGAGAGGTTCTTGGGAATAAGCAATTTCAAAAACTGATGGAAGATGAGAAGCCTGGTAAGGAGACTCGCCTGGATAAGAACATCTCTAAGCTGACTGATTCGTCAGCTTGGACAGCTATCACAAAGTACCATAGACTGGGCAGCTTACGAACAACAGAAATGTAATTTTCACAGTTCCGGAGGCTGGAAGTCTGAGATCAGGGTGCCAACACAGTCGAGTTCTGATGAAAACTCTTTTTTGGGTAGCAGGCTGCCAACTTCTTATTGTGTCCTTACATGACAGAGAGCAGAGAGGGGAGGCAAGCTCTGGCATGACCCCTATCAGGGCATTAATCCCATTCATGACAGTTCCACCTTCATGATCTCATCAAATCTTAATTAGCTCCCAAAGGACCCACCTTTTAATATCATCACACTGGGGGTAGAGTTTTAACATATGATTTTGTGGGGGGACACATTCTTTCATGACAGTAACTATCAGCCCTAATATTCTAAACTCAACTCTGATTTAGAGCAGGTCAAGAAATGGATATTGAGGAAGCAAGACAATAAACATACTACAATGCTAAGTCCTATGTAACTGAAGTCTCCAATTTTGTCCAGAGGCTGCTTAGCTTGAGTGTGTCAGCAATCAGAGCCTGAATTCTTCATTACGAGATGCATTACTGTGTTGCAGAGGGGAGGAGAAAAGGGAGAGAAGTAGATAAAGGGGGTGAACATATGATGTATCATAAAGCTGGTATTTACTAAGTGTGATTGATTGCTGGATTCCTCCTTCAAGAAGCTACATATACTGTATCTCAGGACAGTTCATCAGAGGGAGAGAGGGATCATATTTATCACCATCTCCATCTCCCACTAATCAAAGCTTTGGCCCAGGGCACATTAACACTCCTACTCTTTAGGTTTTACATATGTGGTCTCTGGGCAGTATCAACAGGGAAGCTGTTGGGTGGAAAAAGAGGTATACAGCATGAGAATGAGGGAAGATGAGATTAGGTTGTGCAAAAGAGCCCAAAACTTCAGAAAAGGATGATGCTCCATTGATGGCTGGAACAAGAGACATGAAAGAACAAGCTCTGAAATGGTACGTAAGAGATTTCTGATTTAGTAACTAAATACAAAGCGTAGTCAGGTGTTTTGCGGTCTTGTGTTTATTCAGAAGTATTTATTGAGTGCTTGGTGGTGTTCCTGACACCCTTCTAAGATCTTTGAACTATATTTCCATGACAATCTTATAAAGTAAGGACTGTTACATGGTCATTTTACAGACAAAGAAACCGATGCTCACAGAGTTGAGTACTTTGGCCAAGGTCTTATGCTAATAAGGGGCAGATCTAGGACTTGAACCCAGTTTTGTCTAACTCCTAAGCCCCTTCTCACTTCACACTACATAAGCATCTCACACCAGACCAATTGTATTAGAATTTATCAGGAAGAGGCCTATGTATCAACATTTTTTAAAAATTCTCCAGCTAGTTCTAATGTGCATCTAGGCTTGGATATAACTGTCTTATTAAAAAAAAAAAAAAAAAAAAGCAAAACATAAACATTCTCTATCCATGGATTTCAAATGTAAATTGGACTTATATTTTATTTGATTGTTTGATTCAATGTTAATGGGAATAGGGTTTCCATGTAGTGCAGAAACCTAAACAGCAGTCAATGTACAGGCAGCATATTAATTAAACCCTAACATTCAATGCTATGTTGAGATCATATCCTTATGTTTAATAGCACTGTCTTTCATTGCTCTTTTACTGCATTGTGATCTCCTGAACTGTGTTCCTCCAGCTAAGGATAAAGAATATAGAAATGTCTCTAGATTCTCCCTGGTAAAATATAAATATTAGAAAATCAAATTCCAACTTGAGAAATCTGGTTTGGATCAAAGAAACTGAATCATTAATCTGGATCTTTCTCCAAAACTGGAGTCAACCCAAGTCTGGGCCATGATATATATGGAAGAGGCCAGATATTTAGAAGGATATTAATTCTTCCTTATTGTTGATGTGTTTGTGCTGACAGAGGAGACAGAGACCAATGGCAGAATACTGAAAGGCTGTATTTGAGTATTTTTAGCTTGATTAAAATAAGGAATGATTTAAAACTATTTTGAACAGCTCTTCCCACAGAATCCTGAAAGGCTTCCAGCCTGATCGCTGGATAGGAGAAGCTTGGCCAAAGATTCTGCATGATGAAGAAGAACCTCTCCCATTCAGACTGAGCCTCCAGCAGTCAGGAGATTGCACCCCATCAGTCTAAACAACATTTTTTTGTGATGGAAACACAGACCACAGATGGGAACTGTCTTTTCGTATTTTAGATGGGAAACCTCAGCAGTTCTCATGGACTGCTTGAAGACATACAGAATCATACTGCAGTTGGCAAAGTGACTATTTCCCTTCTGAGGAACACTCTTAGGTAACAGTCAGTCATCACAGACAGGTTTTGAATCACAGGATGATGCTAACATGAACCAAGTTTGCATCCCTGAAAAACCCTATTTCCAGCCCTCTCAGGCTACTTCATTATCACAAGGACTGGTGTCCCTGATTCCCATACTGAGAGTGGAGAGGGAAAGAATGAAGCTTGGTTAACCAGGAGCTCCGTCCTTGTTACAAAGCTAATCCTGCATTTTCTGCATCAAATTCGTAAGAAAACCTGGACAGATGAGCAATTTTGGTGCTAATAAGGGAGAAACACAATCATTATCCTGCACCCATGTATCTTTCAGGGTAACTTGGACAGCACATTCCATTTTAGCACCTCTGACTGTCTGACTCATTTCCTCTACCCAGAGGAGAAACAAGGACCTCTTGGACAAAGAATTTACCATTCATAGCCAATGAATCAGGCCATTCTCCAGATTCTGAGCAGCTTTAGTGACAAGCCCAAAAACCTATTCTTAGATGGAGTTCTTTCACCATTGGCTCTATGCACAGTCTGAGTTTCATTCCAGTGATTTGACTAATCCAATGTCTTCCATGTAAAAAAAGAATAAAAATTATTTGAGAATAAAAACAAACAAAAACAATACTCCACCAGAATCTCCCATATCTTTTTTTTCTTAAATAGTTTATTGTCAAGTTGGTTTCCATATAACACCCCGTGCTCATCTCAACAAGTGCCCTCCTCCATGCCCATCACCCCCCTTCCCCTCTCCCCGACTCCCATCAGCCCTAAGTTTGTTCTCAGCATTCAAGAGTCTTTCATGGTTTGCCTCCCTCCCTCTTCCCCACTATTTTTTCCCTTCTCCTTCCCCATTGTCCTCCGTCAAGTTCCTTCTAATCCACCTATACATGCAAACATATGGTATCTGTCCTTCTCTGCCTGACTTATTTCGCTCAGCATAACAGCCTCAAGTTCCATCCATGTTATCTTTTCCTGTCCTAGGACTCACCAGGCACAAATAGAGCCCAGGTGAAAGTCCACAGCATTTTATCAGTGGCAAACCTAATTGTAGCCAATATTTACTAACATTCTTTGCTTGTTAATGTTTATACACATGGTGAAGCAGGATTCTAAAGAAAAGAAAAAACTGGGTCTACCTAATCCTAAACCTCATCTTAGAGATAATGCTGTCTCTGAGTCAACCAATTGCCCAGTTACCAAAAGGTTTCAGCATTCACCCTTGGCACACATGGAGTTGTTAAACAGTAATACTTCTCTGGCCATGAATTCATACATTTGGCTTAACAGTGACACAAAATTGATCCCAAGTGCCACTTTTAATGGATTTTTCTCCTTTATAAATGAACACTCGATCTTATAAGCCTATATACCAGTTGCCCATGCATATTGTTCTCCCGTCCTTTAAGAATTGAAAGTAAGTTGTTTTTGTTTGAGTGAGAGTGGATCACATGCTTTGGGGACAAAAAAAATCCAACCAGAGCTTGCCTCTGGGGTGGCTGAATTGTAAATCAATGGGCACAGTCTAAATAATCAGGCATCCTATGTGCTACACTTAGGGTAGAGTGATTAAACCTGAAGATTCACGAATTAGGTTCCAGCATTTAAATCCCAGCTTCACTATTTTATATCCATGGGCAAATTACTTAACCTCTCTAAATCTTAGTTACTTCATTTAAAAAATAATTATGAAATAGTCCCTGCTGTGAGGATTAGGTGAGATGAAGTCTGAGTGCTTAGCATCCTGTGTGTAGTGAGTGGTAAGTATGGTTCAATAAAAAATAGCTATTATTATCATTTCATTATTATTTACTTAATTTTGAAAGGACACTGCAAAACTTGTGGCATTTCCAGGACTAAATCAGATTTATAAGAGAAAACTTCTAAATTCTCATTATGACATTTAAGTTTGTTTCTCTGAGATTTTGGGAAGATCTCCTACGTTTCCTAATATAAAGGAGATCTTTTTTATACTCCCCCTCACACCAAGGTAGTTAGAGGGTAAAATCTGGGGTTCTTTATTCTATTAGAATCTGCCTGGGTGGTGTCAAAAGTGTTGAGGTAAGATGAGGGAACAGGTTCTCCACATGTCAACTCTAGCTTGTGTTTCAGGGCTCCTTGACCTACTGAGGGTTCCCTAGGCTGCAAAGTGGTGCCAGATGATGACGTCGACAGTTACATTAGCTGTGTCCTCCTGTGTCTGTCCCAGGGCTGTCCGAAGGGGATTGTGAATGTCAGGACGCCGCTATGTTTCACAGTTAATGGATATAGCTAAATAGATGGAGTAAGTGAGCTTAATTGATTTTGCCCAAGTTATGGGTGGAAGTGGGGGTGGGAGAGGGGAATGAATGGGTTCCCAGAGAACAGTCAGCTTAAGGCTATCAAAAAGAGATAAGAAACTATTGCTCACGAAACAAGACCTCAGCTAGGACCCTCTCTCAAAAAGCAACAAAACAAGATTAGAGGAAGGCCAAAGGATAGATCTTACCAAAGATAAATGAGCTCTTAGACATGGTGTATTTGAAATGTTTCGGTCTTTCTTGGCAAGAGACATGCTCTCGTCTTGCTGTTGTCTCCTTCCCCTCTACAGCTCTCATTTATTATACCCGGAGCTGATATGTTTTGCCAGGATACTCCCCTAAAACATTTTGCCCCTTTCCATTTCTTCTCTTTCTTTAAACCACAGGTATGTAATAGAAATTTTATTCCTGAAAGTAATTGATTTATTTGTGCTGACGTCATTAAATGTCACAACAAGAATTTGACTTCATGTCCAAGATTATTAAAAATACATGCTTCTTATCCTTAAAAGCAGGAAATCACATTTCTCTTTGAGAAAAAGAACTCACCCAAAAGATTTGGGTTCTGTTAGAAATTCTTAGCATATGAGTTGGAGGATCATCTAGAGTCTGTTATTTTCTTTCACCATAACATTCCCACAATAAACACATTAAAAGCAGAAATGCTCAATATATAGGACAAAAACCGGGCAAATATGATTCACACTATTAATGTTTTGGTGGATCCAGCAAACATCTGGACCAAGATCTTTTTCTTCTTTTTAAAAAATAAATAATAAAACTAAAGACATTCATTTGTTTATGTCTTTACATCTTAAAGAAAATGAATTAATGGCTTTTAAACCATTTGCACTAAAAAAGGAAAGTGCTTCCAGCTTGACAACTTAAATGATAAGTTGCAGCCCAATGTGTTTTGAAATAGACCAAACATAAATCCATCTTCAACAGGGAGTTCTAATTGGAAGCCACACTGACCCTTCACTCTGGTGGTGCCGCCACACAGCTTGCAATAATGAAGACTGACAAATTGCATAGCTGGATGTAGACTTAGAATATACTGCCCTCATGGCCTTAGCCACACCAAGCTCAGGAAGGAGACTCAATTTTTCCAAGTGTAGAAGACTACAAGGGTCCACTTTGAGCTGCTGGACCAAGGCCCCCTTCTGGACACAGTTGTCTCATTAGAGAGAAAGCAGGGCTGGGAAGGGGGCCTTGTGGGGAGCCCAGGGAAGCACCTCTGAAATTAAAGACATCTGAAATTAAAATGGAGGAGGAGAAGGAAGGCAAGAGGAGAAACGGTCTTTTCTCATGGAGAATTCCATCCATTTGTGGCCTTTTTGGGAATTAAATTATAGAATTTTCTTGGGCTTCTCAGGTTGGTGTAGGAGGGGTTGCAAATCTCATCCAGAGCTCTGATAATTTTTTCTGAGGAAAAGCAAACCAGAAAACAAGGAGAGTCTCTGGTTTAGTGTGTGCTGTTGAGTAGAGATTGTGATATTGAGACCATTCCAGGAAAGGAAGTTTTAAGGCCAAAATTAAAATAGCACATTTGTTCCTTGCAATTTGAGTTCAGAATCCCCCAAGGCTCCTTCCTTGGGAAGCCTTATTTTTCATTTGAGAGATGTTGTGCACCATATGGGTTTTTTTTTTTTTTTTTTTTTTTTTGGTTTACATATCACATTTGCCAAGAATGTCTTATGGGACACAGCACCTCATTTTCCATGGGGGTCCCAAGAGATAGCAGGTACCCTCAAAGCTCTCTCTATTTGCCTGGTAAATGTAAACATGCAGAATAAAACAACACTATTTAGCAAATAAAATGATACTCTCATAACTTTTAAGCTGTGCAAATCATAATTACAGCAATTTCAATAATTATTATCACTTAATCTTCAAAGAGCACCAACCTTCATTTAGACACAAACTAAAATTGGAATCCAGCCTTGACATTAGTCTATTTAGACTCAGAGTCTCAACAGAAGGCATATATGTGTTTGAACATTTTGACTTAATTTACAGGTGAATTCAATCAATGTGTCAGTTCCCACTGAACTTACAAGTTGCTTGACTAAATTGATTGAACAAATTGACCTATTGTGTTGTCACCTCACCACTGCGTAGATATAGAAGTGGGGATTAGCTATGAGGAAGACGTGACATGAAAGAGGAGAGTATTTAAAATAGTTGAGTGTTGTGTTATTCTCTTTGAAATTCTTTGTATTTGTTGCTGGTATATTTTTAGGTATTGGCAGTTCTCAAAGGAATGAAATTCACTAAAGTGGACTTAAAATGGAGTTGGAGAAGTGTTGAATTCAAGGGGAACACATTCAGCCTTCCACTGACAAGCTCCTCTAGACTTCTTTGGCTCCATTTCTTTATTGCTGGCAGTCTTAGAATAACAGACTGTCTTATGATCTTTCAGCGTCTTTTCTTTGGCTCTCAGGCTTACTGGGTATTGCAATTTGAATCTGGAAGAGTCTTAGTTGTCTGGATCTTGGTTAATGAAGAAACTGTCTTCTCTTCATTTACTAAGTAACTTACTAAATAATCTTAAAGTTGAGAACAATAACTCTTTCTGTCTGATTTTTTTCTGCTGAATCACTGAAATCTCATCCAGTGTTAACATGCTTCTAGTGACAGAAGTCGGAGAAGATACAGGAACCCTGACCCTATGAAGATCTTATATTTTTTTCACATAGGGTTTGTGCTTGTTTGTTTTTGTAATTTTCAATTAGAGTACTCTGATCCACATGTTTCCTGAGGAATATCCCAGGAAATGTCAAATATATATTTAAAAGTTACCTATACGAATAAAAAGTGCAAATTGTCTTATAATACAGTGATATTCATAATAAGTTGTCAAAATACTCAGAAAACTATTGTATTTGGCAATGACTCAAAGAAGTAATGGAAATGGGGTGGGGGCTGGGAGGAAAGGTGACAACAGCTTAGCTAAACAGAATGCATTAGCTTGAAAAATCTTGCAGCAAGCTGTCTCCCCAACACTCTGCAATAAATGTCTTTGGCCATTCTGTTCCTGTTTCTAATCTGTTGGCTTTTGTAACTACTAGTTTCATTTAAGGGTGGTGAAGTGGACAGAAATCTAACAAAAACAATGGCTTGCACTAAACGAGTTAATAAATGGTGTCGTTCTAAAACATAATCACAATAACTGCCACTTACTGAGCACTAACTATGTGCCTGACCCCATAGCAAGTGCTTTTTATATTTTACCTCATTCAATCCTTGCTACCTAATGAGTTTTCCTACATAAGGCATGGCTTTTGGGGTCAGATAGAATCTGTATCCATATCTTAGCTGTGCCATTGACATAGCAGGGTGAACATGGGAAGTTACTTAAATCTCTCAAAGCCCTCGTTTGTTCAACTCTAACCAGGTACTGCATATCACCTGACAATTTCTTTTTTTTTTTTTTTAAGTTTCTTTACTTATTTTGAGAGAGAGAGAGATTGAGAAAGAGAGGGAGAGTACAAGTTGGGGAGGGCCAGATAGAGAGGAAAAGAGAGAAATCCCAAACAGGCTCTACACTGATAGTGTAGACCCCGATGTGGGGATTGAACTCATGAACCATGAGATCATGACCTGAACCAAAACCAAGAGTCAGACCCTTAACTGACTGAGCCATCCAGGCACCCCTCACCCCTCACAATGTCTGAAGGTAACTTTATGAATGAACATGTATGTGTTCTGAATTTCCATAAATGACATTATACTGTGTATGAATGCTACTTACTACCAAGTCTTGCCTTACTTACCCTTCACTGTCCATTTTCTGTCACCCAGGGACTCCTACTTCCTCTGGTCTTCTCATGGAGTTCATCCCAATCATTGTGTCATCCTCTCTGTTCTTCCTGAATCATCAAATTCTCCACAATTCACTGTAGTTCAGCCCCAAGTAAACCACGGCTCCCTAATGAAGTCCTGTCTGAAGTTGAGGCAACAAGAGCAATCACCATGTGCTACCATATCCCTCTACTCTAATCTCCAACCCATATGCCCTCACTTCCCCATGGATCGGCTGAGGTACAGAGGAGATAAATGCTCGGTTGCCAAAATGACACAAATCCAGCGGTGATTTAGCGTCCCCTTTCCCAATCCCTCTCTCTCTCTCTCTCTCTCTCTTTTGAATACATGTACTAAAGTGTAATTGAGAGCTGTTTTATTTTAAGCAAAACTTTTTTTTTCCATTTAAATTCAAGTCAGTTACCATACAGTGTAGTCTTGGCTTCAGGAATAGAACCCAGTGATTCATCACTTACATATGATACCCAGTGCCCACCCCAAGTGCACTCCTTAATTCCCATCACCCGTTTAACCCATCTCCCCTCCCATCTCCCCTGCAGCAACCATCAGCTTGTTCCTTGTGTTTAGGAGTCTTATGGTTTGCCTTCCTCTCTGTTTTTATCTTATATTTCTTTCCCTTCTCTTATGTTCATTTGTTGTGTTTCCCCAATCTCATTTTTGTTAAACACCAATACTCTGTCTCTACTTGTTCTCTTGAGGAAACAACAACAACATGCTCTTGTCAATTTACAATGAGTAAGAGGTTGGCTTTTTGTTTTATAGGTGCATAAATAGTGTTTGCATTTTTACATAGCTGAGAGTAGATTGGCTCTGGGCAAAGTGCTTTAAGTGTAATTATTAGAACCACATCAAAGTAAAAATAAAGCACAAATGACAATTTGCAAGCAAAACTATTCAGTTCAAGTTTTTGGTGCCGACTGTTTTCTGGTTCACTAGAGACTTTCAAACTAATAACAATAAGAATAAAAGAAAATTAATCCCTTAGTCATGTTATATTAGGGACTACTTAGGTTGAGTAAAGAAGGACAAAATGTGGGTAGGATATAGGATTCTGGAAGTATCTGTCTGCATGCAATTCATTAACGGCATGTTATGTGTATCTTTTGCATTCCATTATTTTCTAAGCCAGTATATAATGTCTACTTGTGTGATAATTTACCGAGCAAAATCTTATGCTCATATCAGAGTTTGTTTTTAAATGAGGAGATAAAAATAAAAGATATTTCACCTACATCTAAAATATCAGCAGAGGCCTTGGCTCTTTCCTGGTCCTTTAAATATCCCAAGTATGAAGAAGACACCCTAAGCGATACTGCTTTTATTTAAACATCAAAGAAAAACTGTCTGTTTTGATTGGTTTTCTTCTGGGTCTCTGGCAGTGAGGGTTTGTAAACATTGTTAACCATCATCCAGGTAGTTGTGATAGTTTCAGACCTACCTTTTGCCTTTGGAAATGTGTCTCTTCCTACTCCCTGGGGGCCTGTGCCTGCCTGGTGCTTTCCCTATGAGAATGAAAACCACAGTTTCTGAGTTTACAGGAAGCATTTTTAGGGTTTCATCAAATCTGTCAAAGATAAAGCCCTAGAGGTGAAAACCTTCCTCCATAAGCAAGCTAATATCTACCCATCTTTAGTATTTCCAACTTCCCTCAGCAGATAATATAAAGCAGTTCCTTGAGAAGCAGACTTGTCCACAGAGAAGCCCAAAGTGCTTTAGGGGTCAGTCAAAAGGCTGAAAGTTCAGCATTCAGCTTCTCTGAGCACTTTGCCCTGTGTGGAGCCTCTCTCAGCTATGGTGACAGTTAACAGCCAGATTCTAGGTGACATGGAAACTTGATCACCACATCAGTACATGGGCCATCAAATATATGACCCTGAGGTGAAAGTCTCCATGTTATGTTACCTCTCCCCTCAGCCAGGCCAACCCCCCCAAAACACTGCTTTTCAATTTATATTTATATCCTCCTACCCTCCTTCCTGTTCTTTCACACAAAGCAGTTGACAATGGTAATAAATGTGATCGTACTCAAGGATGGGACTGTGACAGTCTCAATAAGGAGTGGACTGATTTGTTGCTTTGGGGTTGAAAGCTCAGACTTTCATGAAACAAAAATATTATATTCAGGGTAATGATTTATGGCCTTGACTCCTGTTTGATTGCAGACCATAAATACTAGCAAACGGTACTTACAGCATCTCTAGAGGACATTAGGAACATACTCAAGTTTATTTTATATAGCAATTACCGATTCAGTAGAAGGCTGGACACTACTTGAAAAATATTATTCCCCCAAATAAGTCTTTGGAAATGATAATGTGCAACAGTGATTTGCACACACTCCAACTTTAGCCGTGTGACTTTAGAGTGCTCAGAGAAATCCAATGACAGATCAACTAGTGAGACAAAATCTGATGCCAGTCAATACTCTGACAAGGATGTCATTTTTTTGGTAAATCTTGTAATAACCTAGCTTCCCAGCCTTAAATGCACGGCCTATGACTAGCATTGTCCCATTAAAATTTAGAAACTACCATGCTTGCTGACTGGGCTCACAACACGAATCTTGCTCAAATCTTTTTGATTTCCTTGTGTCTAGTTTCTTCAGTAGCAAAGCAGAAACACCTGTTGCAGTGGACAGTGTTGGCCTCGATCACACCATTTCTGCCTGCCTGTGGGAGTGTCGTCTTATCCTTCTTCCCTCCCTGACTTGGGTCCTGATTTCTCTTATCCATTCAACTACCCCAAAGTCATAGAGCCACATGGATGGGATGCCATTAGCCATTTATAACTGAAACCTGTGCCAGCCAGAATGAAGAGGAGTGCCTTGTGCATAGGATGCTTTATTTATATTACAAAAAAACCATTTTTGTCTCAGGAGGAATGTATTTATGCTCTTTATACTTAGTGCTCAGTGAATTAATTTATTTAAAGCAGTGAATGATATTTTTCTTGATATAGATTTGATCCCTATGTGGAAGAGAAAAAAGACCTTCCTGAAAGCTTCCACTGAGTTGTAGAAGTTGGATCCAAAAGGTGCTATTTGAAATGGTATTGAAAGAAAGTCTCCCAGCAGATAGGGGTACAGCTCAGGATCTACTTTACATTTATTATTACAGTAGGTAGCCACTCTTCCTTCCCTATCTTGTTTGAGAGACTTCCCAGAAGATAAAAACCAATTAACTCTTTATTTTGGCAGCAATCATCCTAGGTGTTCTCTTAATGGGTATTATTCTTGCTAAATTATAGATGAGCTTCATAGTAAGACAAATGCCATTATCTGAGTTATTTATTCATGGGATGTCGTCTGTAACATACCCACACTAGTTTTTCTCAAAGTTTAGTATTGATCAATTGCTTTAATCAGTTGTACCAAGGGATGCTAAATGACTCAGCAATCACAGCTTTGAGTATCAGCATCTCTCTCTGGGTCTCTGCCAGGCTAAGAGTGAAAACTGTGGCTATTTTCAAACTCTTGGTAACAAGAACACTAAGTCAAAGTGAATGGATAGCTCCTCACGTTTAGATGGGAGAATGCATATCCTTTTTCCAGCTTTCACACACAGGAGGTCATCACTTGGACAAGGCCATCATATTTTTGTGCACACATTGTGTTCAGTTGTGATCTTAGTCAGGAGGAGTGCAGACACCCAGCACTGCTCTCTCTTAAAGATACCCACATATCTTTTCTGACGTTGCTTTCAATGCAGGGTATGAACTCTGCTGGCTCCCCAGAAACACATGGCCAAGACTTCAGTAGATAATCAGCATTCTGTCTAGAAGCAATTAAAGATGATATAGTTGGGGCTCTATTTTTATTTATACTGTGTAATGAGGCTCCAAATTAAAAAAGTTATATCCTAATCTCCATTAATGTAAGGAGTTGCAGCCTTGTGAGTGCAGTGGTCCATATTAGGTGACAAATTTATCATTTTTACATTTTCTTTCAGTGCCAAGACTCAGCATTTCCTGAGGACAAGTACTGATACAAATAGCAGGAGATCTACCCCCCTCTCTCCTCATCCTACTGTGGAAGTGGGTTTTGTTTGAGCAATAAGACCTGATAGACTGTGCATTTGTGGGCAATTACAGCACACCTTAGGTGGTATTAAAAAGCATAAGGTCAAAGATGGAGGCTTTAACTTCCTAAGAAGTGCAATAATGACCCTGGAATGCACAGCTTGGGTACCTTATTGCAATTGTAAGATGGAATACATTAAAATAAAGAAAACAAGGAACAAAGCCATAGTGGAAATTGGTAGATGAGGGTATGAAATCAATGTCAAACAATCATAAGTCTGTGTATTTGGATTTCTAAAGGCATTTCCAAACGCTTATCCCTTTACATAGCTTTGCTGCTTTCTCATGCAAAATCACAGACCCCGTTGTCCCCCAAAGAGCTTCTGATAAATTTCTTTACATTTTTTAATGAAGTTGGTAAGACTGGAAATATTTATTTGATTAGGGGACTTTGCCAAGGCTGGTGTTCAGTAGGGGGTCTGCATTGGTTTTTAGAGTTAGGCCAGAAGTTTGAATGGGAAAGAAGCACTGGGGCAGGGCCAGAAAGCTTTTGGGTCAGTAAAGCACTACTGAGTAAACACTGGGAAATTCAAGATTGTCTGCATAAAGTTAAACCCTGCAGTAGGCTGAAAAATGGCCTTTCAAAGGATATCCACGCCCAAACCTCTGTAACCTGTGAATGTTGCCTTATATGGCAAAAACAGAAACATCTTTGAAGATGTGATTAAGTTAGGGATCTTGAGATTGGTTTTCCTGGATTGTCGGGAGTGAGGGAGATTGCTAAATGTAATCACATGTTTCCTTATAAGAGGGAGGACATTGCCAGGGGTGGGGGGTTTGGTTCTATACACAGACACACAGAAATGAAGGTGATGTGACCCCAAGGCAGAGGTTGCAGTAATGCAGCCACAAACCGAGGAAGGCCTGCATTTCTTGAAGCAGAAGACGGACCCACTTTCTTCTAGAGACGTAAGAGTGACTCTAGCCCTGTCTGCCTCCCAATTTTCATCCAGTGATACTGATTTGGACTTTGGGCTTCCAGAACTGAGAGAGAGAGAGAGAGAGAGAGAGAGAGAAAATGTTGTTTTCAGCTTCCCTTTTGTGGTACTTTGTTACAGCAGCTACAGGAGATGAATCCAAGTCCCAGTAGGCTGAGGGCTTGCAGTCTCACCGGCCCTCGCCCTTTCCTTGACTCTTCTTCAAGGTTATACTATGGATTTATTTCTATATAATACTGTTTTCAAAGAATCCAAAAGAATAAAACGTCTTGACTACCACATAGGTGCTGTCTCCCTTGCTATAGTTTTTTGAGGGGATCTAAGACACAGCTTCAAACCTTGCAAATACTCCAATTAAAAGCCCATGTCTTTCCTCACCCTTGTTACCCTCCTGATCCCCACAAAATTTACTTTCCCTTTCAGGACCACTTCCTTGAAGAAGACTCTCTCCCTTCCTCTTCTCCTAAATAACATATATCTACTTTAGCCCTTCTATGCCTTTTGCCACAGAGACACGTGGCTGTGCAGCCATCTTCCTGGAGAGGGCGTAACCTCTCACAGAGAAAGAACCTTTGGATCTTGTGAGATGCCTTGCCCCAGCTTCACACCTTGAATCCTGAATAGAGGCAGTGGCTCCCAACTGCCAGCTAAGAATGCCAACTATGTGGGTTGGAAGTCCAGCCACTCTGTATTCTCCCATCAAGTGGGAATTAGTCAGAATAATGACACACCAAAATTCAATGAGCTCCGCAGGGTCTTGGAACCCTTGACAGGGATGGGAAGAGGGAGAATCCTTTCTTATAAATGGCATATATTAGGGTTCTGGGGGCCTAGCCGACTTTAATTCTGTGGGAGTTCAGTGTTCAATGTGGGGCAAGAGTCTGTGAACTTTTATCCCAGGAGGACTGTTTATATAACACGCCAATATCCTTGGATTGTGGAAGTAGGAAATGGTCATGAATGAAATAATCAAGTGATTTGTCTAAAGGACTGCCTGAATGGAACTGAGGCAACTGTAGACATCCCTCAGTGCACTACGGTTCAGTCTGTGGAGACCTAATGGACTCAGCACCTGGTGACCAGGACTTTACTGGGTAGACATAATGTGTGTGGACAGAGGCAAGGAAGTGTGCAATTAGCTATCTAGGATCTTAGAAAAACCCCTTTTTCCAGGAACACTACCCCTGAAGGTGTTTTGTTTCACATGCACTTAAGTAATCTTCCCTTGGTGGGGGAGGGCAACATGCACTTAAGTAATCTTCAGTGTGTGTATGGGGGGGGCGGAGGAGAACAAAGGAAAAGAAACATTTTTGTTTATTTGTTTATTTTCTAAGGTATGTTGAAAGAAAATCCATGAGTAACTACAGCTATCAATTGAAGCATATTTTTAGATAGTGCTCTCTCCTTCACATTTAGGTAATAATTGCAACAGTTACAGAGAAGTAAATAATAATAATGATGATTGTAATAGTTGGTAATTATTGAGGTTTTGTTCAGTGCCAAAGATACAGATGATCTTGTTTCATCCTCACAACAGCGATGTGGAATTGGTACTATTGTTAATCCCAGTTTTATAGGTGAAGACACTGGGGTCAGTGAGGTTAAGAGATGGGGCAGGGTCACACACAGCTGGTTGGTGGTGGAACTGCAGCCGGAAATTTAACAATCTGTGTCAGGACATGTGCTCTTTGGGGTACACAGAATAAAAGGATTTATACTTTTGCAGCAGGTGTATAATAAATTCAGGTGGTTTACTATCCATAAATCAGCTTAATATCATCTCCATGTCCTTTCCCACCTGGGCTGGAGGAAATTAAAGCTCAGCCACTCTTGAGGCTTCCTCATCATCCTCTTCAGCAGACTTGGGCAGGGTTTAGGGATCTGATGGACATGTCAAGATAGGGTAGACCTCAATTTCTCTGTCTGGTTGCTCCCAGGCCACTTGACAATCTCTAATTCTGTGGCTTCTGTGCCAGGCCTGGGTCCAAGAAGTTTGAAGTGTTTCTCTAGGGCATCCCATGCCCACCTCCCCTGAGCCCCTCAGCATCAGGATGCTGCCAAGAAGGGGGAACAGGTCGTGGCTCTCCTGAACTAGGGAAATCTGAGTTGCCTTGAGGGAGACTGATCTCCTTCCTCCCCTCCCTCCCTGCCTCTCTCTTTTTCTCCCTGAGAGATATGCCCTAGGCCGTCTTGCTTAGGTCACTACTCTTCTCGATGGTCTTGGAATTTTGACAGCTTTTACTTTTTCCTCTGCTGCAAATCCCCAGCAGGTACAGATCTTAACTTGAACAGGTAAAGAAGATAGAGGAAGAATACAGAGTGAAAACTTAAGTAAATGTTGCAAAATGTGCCCCAGCCACACATCCATTTGCTTCTCGTGTTAGTGGCTGATGTATGCCCACTGCTCAAACTTGTGCTCATACTCACACACATGCATACATCCATACCTCCATAATCTTTCATTCTTTTCATATTTACTCTGTTTCTTCTATCAAGTAAAGCATATACTACCTAAGCGTTGTCTTTGACAATACTGATGTTGTTATGGAAATATATTGAATGTTCCTTTATTAAAATTCCTGACAGAGGGGCACCTGGGTGGCTCAGTCGGTTGAGCGTCCCACTTTGGCTCAGGTCATAATCTCGCAGTTCATGAGTTCGAACCCCACACAAGGCTCACTGCTGTCAGCCTGTCAGTGCAGAGTCTGCTTCAGATCCTCTGTCCCTTTCTCTCTCTGCCCCTCACCCACTTGCACTCTCTCAAAAATAAATAAAATATTAAAAAATTCCCAACAGATTGTACATTACATTTGATGTCCATGAGGTAGTACATGGTATATAGGTGCCTTGACCAACTTTCTCCTGTCACTTAAACCCACACCACTTTTTAGCATATTTTATAAGGTACCTTTTAATTTATGAATTATGAGAGAAGACCTGACGGTTTGAAATTCGTGCCAATTTATTCTAGTTATTAAAATCTTTAGAAAGATTATTAAAGGAATATTTAAGGGTCTCATTTCATGGAAATTAGAAACATATAATGTTTCTATTACATATAATGTAAATATATTTATCCAGAAAGTGGGGGGAAAACCTCTAGGGAAGACATGATATTTACTATCCACATTGGTTTCAATATTGCCACGTGTGGTTGTTTTTAAATATATTGTTCATATCTTATCATGCATATACCTCTCCACCACAGTAAATCCCTGGGCTATTAGTGCAAACAGGACACGTGTGGGGATGCCTTCTCAGTCGACCTCATCTTCGGGGATCATTTTATTTCCACAGCTTAATGCCTCCTTACTAGAATAGAGCACTCCATAATTTTTTCTAAAGATTCTATCAGTCTTGATCCAATGTACTAGGTGATAAATGACTGAAAGCTGGCCACAGAGGAGAAGTAAGCAATGAGTCATGCTGTCTCCTAGTAACCAGTCAGTAAATAGCTTCCAGCAAGTATTTTAAAACCCCAAGGACACTTACCTTTGGTATTATCCTTAGACAGACTATCCTAATCTATATCTGTACTCTCATCCTTCTTACAGAACTTCCAAGAAGAGAGAAAAAAAGATAGGATCAGTTTACATATGTCTATTACCTTCTTCAAAATTCAAATGAAGACATATCTATGCAAGGGAGTCTTTCCCAACAAACTCTTGTCCTTGATTTTTCTGTTTTGCTTGCTCTCAAGTATGAGGAAGCAGTTTTTACTACATATTATTTGTTGCTTACAGATATGTTTCTCACTTTATTTATTTATTCATTCATTCATTCATTCATTCATTTTTAAATGTTTATTTTTGAAGGAGAGAGAGACACAGAGTGCAAGCAGGGGAGGGGCAGAGAGAAGAAGACACAAAATATGAAGTGGGCTCCAGGTTCTGACCTGTCAGCACAGAGCCTGATGTGGGGCTCGAACATATGAGCTGTGAGATCATGGCCTAAGCAGTTGGACACTTAACTGAATGTGCCACCCAGGCACCCCGTACAGATATGTTTCTCTACATAATTGTTCAACCAGTTCATACTGCTATCTGATTCTATAATTTAAGCATAGGTCAGCAAAGCTTGAGAATAGAAAGTGGCTGGAAAGTATCTTTCTTAGACATCCTATCCACTGAAGATTGCCTCTGACCTTAGTTTTTATTTATTAAGATTATTAAAAGCATAAATTCTCCCAAATGAGAAGCAGGAAAGGAGAAAATTAAGCTTATTAAATATATTCACCTTTTAGACCATTTCTCCTGAACATTCAAGGTCAGATCCTATTGTGTGGAAGTCCTTATCAGGGATATGGAGAAAAACAAGACAAGTAGTCTGGAAACAGGAAGCATTTGAAGCAGTGCCCATGAAGTGGATGTAGAAGGGTGCTTTGGCTGGACAGACAGCAACAAGAGGGCTCCAGGAACTAGCAAAGGAGAGAAATCAAGGGGAGTAAGTAGGCAGAAAAGATGAGAGGCAGCATCAGAAAGGGTCCCTGAAAATCATCTTAGAAGAACCTGTAATGTGTGGTTGTAACTCTCTGAATAAACTGTAAGTTCTGGAAAGGTATGATTTATTCTGTTTCCTTGTTTTCTGCTAAAACTCTATAAAGAGTAAGTGTGCTGGAAGTGTTTGCTCGACAAATATACTTCCACTTTAGGCAAAAAAAAAAAAAAAAAGCGATCCAGAGACAGAAAAAAGAAAAGAGAGGGAGAAAGGGACTAATAAGAATATTTGTCAGGATTATAAAAGATAGCTTTAGGATCTAATCAAGATAGCTTTGGGTTTGGGAAAAGTTGCCCCCAAAGCTAGGATCTCTTAGGTAAATCAAACATCAAGGGAATTGGTTCTGAAGTTCAGTCTTATTATTCTGTACATAATTTTTTTCTATAAGTCTCAAGCCTGAAACAGGTAAAAAAAATATGTTTTTCATATTTACTAATCTGGTTAAAGAGTAGTTGTTGATTTATATGACAATCACAGAATTGTAGCTCTGTTAAGAATATTAAAAAGCATTTAATCTTGTGGTTTCAACGTGTGGTTCTCAGATTCCTCAGCGATACTCAAAGGCTGTCCAAAGGGAAATGGAGGTTGGCTGGAGGTAGGAAAGCCAAGAGTATAGAGCTCCAGACCTTCAATCCCTT
Source organism: Hyaena hyaena (assembly GCF_003009895.1). NCBI lineage: Eukaryota > Metazoa > Chordata > Mammalia > Carnivora > Hyaenidae > Hyaena > Hyaena hyaena. The sequence continues at coordinate 614,307 of NW_024081530.1, forward strand.
TTCCAGGGACTGGAGCTTCCCTTTTGTTTTTTGTTTGTTTGTTTGTTTGTTTTGGTTTAGTTTGTTTTTTTGCATTGAGGTTCTACATAAGATTTCATGAGGTGGGCGGGGGATAGAGGTGGTGGTTACCATTCTGAGAAAAACAGCCAACAATAGTTGAATTAGTCTAAATCTTTCATTACATAAATGAAAAAAACAGAGACCTATACAGTAATCTAGCCAAAGTTACTCTGTTCAAATAATAGCATCTCTGAGCTGGGAGTACCCTTGAGGGTCATCTAATCTAAGCTATGTTCACCATATTGGGCCCAAATGCCTTTACAACTGGGGGTTCATGTTCTAACAAATATTCCTACCTTTCTGGTTCTTAGGAAACCATTTTCTTATAATCTAAAACCTGTGCTTCTATATTTGCTAGAAGCCAATGATAACAATTCAAGTCATTCTTCCACATGATAATGCTTCAGATATTTGAAGATAATCTAACATATTCCCATTAAGCCCGTCATCTCCAGGCACAACATCTCCATTTCTTTCCATAGACAACATGGTTTCTTTCAAGTCTGGTTGCCCCACTTCAAAAAAGTGTTAATTTATTTATATCCCCTTTAAGGATTCAAATGCAGAATTGAACATAATACTTCAATAACATTTTAATTTATTCATTAAGCCTTTTTAAAAACTTCCACTGTTTACACAATATCATGGTAACTCTCTTAAGGGGAATAGGGATTAATAAGCAAGAGAAGAAATATGGAGATACTATTATCTTCAGGCTGGGTTTGCCTGCACAGACAAAAATTCATACACACGCTTTCCCCTCTGTTTCTTAAAAATAGTTCTCTATGTCAGTCAAAACCACCCCCAACGGATTAACAGTGAGAGTTCCTTCCTGAAACAAGGCTTTTACTCTTTACCATTAGCTATATATGTTGTGTATAAGGATTTCTAAATTTTAAACAAATAATTAGCTGACTATGGGGATACATTGGGTCAGATTTAGATCATTCTGCTCAAACCACATCCCAGATGGCAACTAACCTGTCTATATAATAGATACCAAGATCAATCCATAACAAGTTCATTATGAATGTGAACCAGGGGTGAACCTGGTGGCTCAGTGGTTGAGCATCCCACTCTTGGTTTTGGCTGAGGTCATGATCTCATAGTTCATGGGATCAAGCCGCATGTGGGGTTCTGAGCTGACAGCATAGAGCTTGCTTGGGGTTCTCTTCTCTCTCTCTCTGCCCTTCCCCTGCTTGCACTTTCTTTCTCTCTTTATAAATAAATAAATAAACTTTAAAAAAAGGAATGTGAACCAATTTTAAGTATCTTTAGGAATATACTTTCAAGTGAAATGATAAAAAATAAAATACATGAAAAGCATTTTCTGAATTTTATAAAATGTATTATAATTGCCATCACTTACCTCTGCTAATGGAGAAAACTATTATAAAATAATCCCAAACAGCAAGCAAAATGCCATTAAACCATACTTCTGGAGTATATTGGAATTTACATTTTGAAAGCAACAGCAAATTACCTTACTAATAATAGAAGGTTTTATTAAATATTAAAAGGGGCCAGTGTTTCCTTGAGTTCATTCTGACCAATCCTGATGCATTCTGAGCGGCAGGAGAATCAACCTGAGATTAAACATTTGGAAGAAATAATATGCCAAGCAAATAATAATCCACAAACACTAAATTTAGAGATGAGTATATTCTACAGTTACTGTTTGTTTTGTTTGTTTGTTTGTTTGTTTTGTTTTCTTTTGATTTGTTTTTTGAGCTGCTGTAAGTGGTTTACTACTCATTCTCATGTTGCTTCTCGTTCAAGAAATTCAATGTGCTTTATGTACATCATCTTATTTACTGTCACTGCTGCCCTGGTAAATACAACTAGCTCTATTTTGTGTTTGGAGAAACCAAAAATTCAGGATTGTTAAAGGACAATATTTCAGGAAAGGAAAATGGTAAATCTCACAGAGAAAATTCAGCAAGGTTTAGAATTTTTGAGTATTTCAGTTTGAGAAGAAGACTCAAGGATCATCTAGTTAACTTACTCATTTTAAACATGAGGACAGTGACAGTAACACCATTTCAGTGTTCTATTTAGTGACTTAAACACTTCTCAATTTCATTTCCATTTCCTGAGTTTAAATGAGAATACTTACATTAGATTTTTTCTAATAATAGAATTCTCATAACCATTAATGGGAATGTGCCAAGATGAATGGAATTGTCTGTCTGACATCTTGCTAATTTGTACACTGGCAATATGACACCAGGAGTGCTGGGCTGGGGATAGGAGCCTTGGGTCACACCCATTTCTGTGACACTAACCCTGCTTTCAGTAAACAGATCTCAGACATGTTTTTGGACCTCAGTATCTTCATCTCTAAAATTAGGGATTGGACTAAATCTTTTAAATGTTCTTAGAGTTCTAATGTGCCACCATTCTCACTTTCTTTATATAATTTTTGTGAATGCATAATAGATACATATGTCAGAAAAATGCAAATTCACAGACACTATAAGGAGAGGAAAGAAGCAGAAATTAAAAATGGAAGATTACATTATATTTCAAAGCTAAGTAATCCCCACAGAGAAAAATGTTGATTTGCTATTTTTAATGCTGTACTTTCTAATAGACAGTAAATTCTGAAGTGACTGGTTCCTCTTGGGCTATGTTCCTTTTTTTGTTTCCTTCATGAATATTTGGGAGTTTGTGTCTGAAATAAGCATCAGTTTCTCTTAGCTTGATGTGTTACGGTTACTCTTGCTAATGAGAATGTTTGGACATGTCAGCTCTGACAAGTCAAGGAAGAAAAGGACAGGGGTATCTCTTTGAATGAGTCTTTTTCAGTTTGCTTGGAGTTTGGAGCTCTAATTCTCGGTTGGCAGTACCACCACATTCCTCTAGTAACTGATTATGTCATCACAAACAGAGATTTATGAGTCCAGACTCTAAAGAAACAGAAGGCAGGATGAATTATGAGAAGTTCCAGGTCTGCAAACACTTTCTCCAATAATTAGCCTAAGGTGGGGAGGAGGGAAAAATTAACCTCACTAAACTCCCATTTTACACAACCCAAATAATACATTGCTAACATCTGACTGAGCACAGAAATTCATCTTGAGGCAATCTAGTTTAAAGCCCATTTGTAAATTCAGTCTGAAGGGCTTCACGTGAAAGGGATGAAGGGCTGGGAAATGCACAGTAGGACACCCACAGCCCTTCCACAGGATAGCCTGGATGACATAATAGGGCCTTTGCATCACTGATGGATGCATCTTTGACTTGGCCCACAGGTAGACATGAAATGGTTTTGTGTTTTAACAGGGAAAGCAGGGGTTCACCACCACAGATATAGGCTTGTGCACCTCTCTGATGCAAACATAGAAAATCTAGTGTGCAGAGGCAATGGTGTCTCCATAACTGTGTGTGGCAGCACGAGTTTACAGGCTACCCCAAGGTAAGGGTGGCACTATTTACTTAGTGTGCCATTACACAGAAACATTCTACTAGCTATAAAATTGCAAGCAAATATTCAACTCATGTTCATTTGTCCCCTCTTGTTAAAAAGCTGCAGGAAAAGTGTATTTTCCCCCACTACACTTTTGGTGATAGGAATCTATTAATCTACCAATGAATATAAATATTTCGAGACCTGGTAGGGAATAATAACTAAGTAATATAAAGAGTGGTTCCAGCCTTTAGGAATCTTTGATTTTTTTTCATAGAAATAGAACGAACAATCCTGGAACCATAAAAGACCCTCAAGAGCCAAAGCAACCTTGAGAAAAGAGAACAAAGCCAGAGGTATCACACTCCCCAATTTCTAACTATATTACAAAGCCACTGTAATAAAAACATATGATATTGGCATAAAAACAGATACATAAATCAGTGGAACAGAATAAAGAGCCCAGAAATAAACCCATGCATATATAGGCAATTAATTTAACAAAAAAGAGCTAAGAGTATACAATGAGGAAAGGACAATCTTCAATAAACGGTATTGGGAAAACTGGACAGCCACCTACAAAAGAATTAAACTGTATCACTATCTTACATCATACACAAAAGTTAACATCAAGCAAGCAAACAAATAAGACTCTTAACTATAGAGAACAAACTAGTGGTTACCAGAAGGTAGATGGATGGGGTGGATGGGTTAAATAGATGATGGGGAACAAGAATACACTTGCGATGAGCACTGAGTGTTGTATGGATGTGTTGAATCACTATATTGTACATCTCAACCTAATATAACAGTGTATGTTAACTATACCGGAATTTAAAAGAAATGAATAAAAATGTAAAAAATTAACTCAAAATGAATTAAAGAATTAAATATAAATCTTGAAAATATAAAACTCCTGGAAGAAAAAAAAAGCAGTAAGCTTCTTGACATTGGTATTGGTAATGATTTTTGGATTTGACACCAAAGCAAAGGCAACAAGCACAAAAATAAGTGGGACGATAGCAATTTAGCAAGTTTCTGCACAGGAAACCACCAACACAACCTACGGAATAGAAGAAAATATTTGCAAATCATGATAAGGGGTTAATATCCAAAATATATAAAGAAGGCATACAACTCAATAGCAAAAAAACCCCCAAGCAATCCAATTTATTTATTTATTTATTTATGTATTTAAAAAATTTTTTTAGCATTTATTCAGTTATGAGCGACAGAGGGGGTATAGCTCAGTGGTAGAGCATTTGACTGCAGTTATGAGCGACAGAGAATGAGTGGGGAAGGGGCAGAGAGAGAGGGAGACACAGAATCTGAAATAGGCTCTGAGCCGTCAGCACAGAGACCGATGTAGGGTTCGAACCCACAAACTGTGAGATGATGACCTGAGCTGAAGTCAGATGCTTAACCAACTGAGCCACCCATGCGCCCCAGCAATCCAATTTAAAAAAGGACAGAACAAGGACACCTGGGTGGCTCAGTTGGTTAACTGTTCAAATTCGACCCAGGTTGTGATCTCACAGTTCATGGCTTCGAGCCCTGTGTTGGACTCTGTGCTTAGAGACTGGAGTCTGCTTCAGATTCTGTGTCTTCCTCTCTGTCCCTCCCTCGCTAGCACTCTGTCTTTATCTGTTTCTCAAAAATTAATAAAATCTTTTTAAAAAATGGGCAGAGCATCTGAAAAGAAATTTTTTCCCAAAGAAAACGTACAAATAGCCAACAGCTATATGAAAAGATGCTCAACATCACTAATCATCAAGGAAATGCAAATCAAAACTACACCTATTAAAACGGCTGTTATCAAAAGACAGAAATAACAACTGTTGATGAGGATATGAAGAGGAAAAGAAAACTGTGCACTGTTGGTGGGAATGTAAATTGATTCATCCACTGGGAAAACAGTATAGAGATTCCTCAAAAAATTAAATATAAAATTACTATATGACCCAGCAATTCCCCTTCTGAGTATTTATCTGAAGAAAAAAAGAAACAGAACTTTGAAAAGATATCTACACCCTCATGTTCATTGCAACATTATTCATAGTAGCCAAGATATGGAAATAACCTAAGTGTCTACTGATGGATAAATAAAGAAAACATAGTATTTACACACATAGTGAAATATTATTTGGCCATTAAAAAGAATAAAATCTCACCATTTGTGACAGCATGGATGGACCTAGAAGGTATGATACTAAGTGAAATAAACCAGATTGAGAAAGACAATTACTGTATGAGCTGAGATAGATAGGTAGATAGATGTATCTATATCTATATATCTTGCTTATATAAGCCAAAATATCTATATCTATATATTTATATAAGCAAAGATATATATAATAAAATAATAAATAAGTCATGGGGATGTAATGTACAGTATGGTGGCTATAGTTAATACTGTATTGCATGTTTGAAAGCTGCTAAGAGAGTAAATCTTAAAAGTTCTCATCACAAGAAAAAACTTGTGTGACTATGTATTGTGACAGATGTTAACTACATTATTGTGGTGACCATTTTGCAATATATACAAATATTGAATCACTATGTTGTACATATGAAATGAATATGTGGTATGTCTATTTAGAAGAAAAAAGGATGTTCCACTCTAGCTCAGGAAGTAAGATGCATGCACACAAGTAGAACCAATGATATCAGGCGAAGTATGGCAAGTCAATGGGAGTCCAGAAAGTTGGATGGGGACTCAAAGGGGGAAAGAGCCTGAAGACTATGTGAATCAAGAAACATTTCCAGAATTTGCCTTTAAGAAAGCCAGTTCTTGTATATGAATGAAAGGGAGAGCCTGCGGGGAGCTCTAAGTAGGATTGTGGATTCACTAGGAAGGGAAACAGGGAGAGACACAGAACTAAGTAGAAAGGAAGAGGATAGGCAAAGAGTTTCTTGCGAGAGTCACTTAAGAGAATAGTATTGGGTAGAGAATAAGGAAGGATTCAAATACAACATTGGAAAAGCTATTGAGAGAAGAGAAAGAAGATGAATGGTTATCAAGCACCTATCTGTATACCAGATATCATATCTGGCATATCACTATGATAGGTATTCTATATATGTTCTCTTACTCAATTGTTTAATCCTCAGTAAGTTCATAGGACCAATATCATTGCTGCCATTTTATAGATGAGATAATAAATTTCAGAGGCATTAAGTGGAGCCATAAGTGAACAGCTGTCCTTCTGACTTCAAATCCCATGCTATTTCTATTATTATTTTCCATGTCCCTGTGTCTTTCTTGAGTGCAGTCATTATCTATCAAGATAGGAAAGCAAACTAGATAAACTCTAAGGTCCATTTTACTCTCAAAGTACTGAGTCAATCATTTAAAATAAACAGAGAAGAAAAAAACAAACAGAAAAGATACTTTAGGAAAAAGGAGGAAGCTGGATTCCTATGTGAAGATGTGGAAGATGTTGGTGAGGAACTCTGACACAGAATAAATCAACTCAGAACCTCTTTTCTGAGCCTTCCTGTGCCTTTTTCTCTAAGTTGGGTCTGAGAAGTGTGGGCCAGTCACAACTATCTCAGAGACAGATACCCTGAACTTGACCATCCCTCTCAATGAGATGGTTCAGCTTGCAGGACTGCCTCAGGAGGCAGACTTTCTCCTGCTGGGGTCTGCTGCCAACCTCTAACTCACAGCTTCCCAGAACTGGCTGGAACTGACTGGACTTTCCAAAATAGAGATGGCCAGAAGACACTAGGGACTTGTTTCAAGCATATTTTCATCTTCCCAGCCAATGACTAGAAGGAATAAGAAATTCTAATGAGAGACATATTGAGGAAAGAAAGGTGTGAAATGGAGAGTGAAGCGTGAATCCTGAGCATATAAGAAGAGGGGCGTAGAAAAGAAAGCATGTCAGAAATACTGAAGTGTAAAACAACAAAAAAGAAACGTCTATAAACTTTTATAAACGTGTCAAAATTACCAATTTGTTCGTGGTAAAAGTGAGTAAAATCAGAAGAGAGGTAAAGCAAGGTAATGCTAACAAAAAAGTGGCTAAATGCTCTGCTTTGAATAGGGAAATCTTCCCCATGACCTTGTCCAGGATATATCATGTTTCTTAATCTGAAAAAAAAATGAGTTTGTGTGTTTGCATAGACTTTGTATATGTGTGCTGAGGAACTTCTGACCACTCAAGCAACAAGAACTGGAGAAATTACTAGACAGCCTCAGGTCATTCTCTACTCGACTTACCATATGTCAAATATTTCTTTCTTTTTGAAATGACTAGATTCTGGTGAGAGGGAAACCTAGAAAAATGCAAGAATGCAAAATACACAAGGCCCTTGTTATCACTGTGCTGAATTGGAGGACACCAGTTTCTGAGAGGGTGTATCAAATAATAAGACTGGAAAATCAAAACAAAGAAGTAATCCATAATTAATCCCTTTAAATGTTTTAAACTGCTGGGGGAAATAAAACTTGAGACATTAGTCCTTCACTTGGCCTGATTCAGTGCTGATTCAGTACTGAAGGTACTGCCTTCAGTAACTGAAAGCTGGCTGCTAATGGCTGAGCATGCAGTGAGATGGAACCACATTCAGCCAGGACCCACCTGAGTATAATGAACTCTTTGAGGATGTGGCTTCAGTTCGTTAGTGCAAATACATGCAGGAAGCCACGTGAAACGCCCTGGTGCAAATTCTTTTTTTTTTTTTTTTTTTTACTTTTTCCTTAATGGACATTTGCTTTGTTAGACTTGCATTACAGGGGAGTTATAAATATAGAAATGAAATATTGATTACTTGTCTCAACTCATCCACAACTTGTGCGAGATCACACACCACAGAGCAGCAGGCACTGAGGAGGTGGGGGATGTGAGCACTTTCAGGAACTAAACTCTCTTAAAGGATTCTTTGGCTGAAATTCATTTTCAAAAAGTGTTTTCTGACTAGACTATTTCAAGAAGCAGAAGTAAGGTTTAGGATAGACTTTTTCCCATGAAAATTAGGGCCTTGTCATCCTGCAGATCTTTTCCTTCCCACCCACAAAGCTGGTCAGTCACCATTCATTTGGGCACCACAGGCATGCAGAACAGCGGGTGGTTGCCAGGCGGTGGCTGGGAGAAGGCCCACTGCCACCCAGGCATTGACACCACACCGCTCACAGCTCTCAGCTGGGAATTGCAAGCAAGCAGCAAAAGAATGACCGGGGCTTGTTTTGATTCCAGGCAGAACGCAAAGAATGCATTCCCTAGATGTTAGGTCAAAACAACCTAACAAAGGAAGAGAAAAAAGTTTCACAAGAGCAAGCAGCTACTGATTTCCCTAAACTGATTCTTGGTCAGAAACTATTAGTTTATGATGGGTAAGCATAGTGGATGCCTCCTGAATCAAATGGTAAACCCAGTGTTTGGACAAATTGACATTAAGAGACTCCTGATATGATTCACTGAGAAGGGCACAGCATCACTTTTGTGGTATTCCTGACAAAAAAACATTCATAACCGGAGTCCAGGCATGAGGAGATATTAGCAAACCTCAGTTGAAGGACTTTCTACAAAATAATGGACTTATATTCTTTGAAAGGTTAAGGTTTAAAAAGACAAAGAAAGGGCTAAGAAACTGTTCCCAATTAAAGGTACTAAAGAGACATGCAATGAAATGAAATGCATGATTTTGAATTAATGAAATCTGAGTATGGACTGTGGAGGAGACAGTGACATTACATCAATATTAAATTATTTAACTTTGATCTTTGCACTGTGATTACATAGGAGAATGTTCTCTGTTCGAAGGAAACACACAGTGAAGTAGTTATAGAATGGACATGATGTTTCCAGCTTAGTTTTCAATGATTTAGGAAGACAAATTATCTATCTACATCTGTCTAGAGAGAGATGAAAAAAGAATGATACAGCAGATGGGACAAAATGTAAGATATTAGTTAAGTCTGGGTAAAAAGCTTAGGAGAATTTCTTGTTCTATTCTTTCAACATGTCTAGAAGTTTAAAAATATATCATAATAAAAATTTCCAAATAAATATCCCCAATATTGAACCTACCAGATTCAGGGTTATAGTTATCAACTTTTCCTTCAAGAATAGGGACTTAAAAAAACATCAGCAAGCTTCCCTCTCCCTTGAGATGGAAGAAGAAGCACTCTCCATCTGGCCTCTTCACTTGGTAGAATACATGGAACAGTTGTTTGAGGCCTCTAAAAAGTAAATAGTAGCTGACAGACTGGGAGGTATGTCTGAATTGGAAGTTCCATTGAACTGGTGACAAGTTCACCATTTGGTTTCTCCTTTGGTGTATCCCTTGGCCTAAACTCAACACAGCCTGAAACCTGGAAGGTGGCCTCAGGACACAGACACAGAAAGTTTCAGAAGACGATCTCCTAACTTTCAGAAAGAGTGGTGGTGGTGGGGTACTCTATTAATTTTTTAATCTTTTTTGTCTTTATTTTTTCTCTGTTCCCTTGTATCCTATTTCCAAGATCATTTGTATGTTTCCACCGGTGGCTGCAACAATGTGGTTGTGCAAGGATCTAAAACTCTGAGAGAAGAAACTGTGAACCCAAGAGGACAAGACAATCCTGATGGCATATTTTTATGTCTGTCTTCCTACCCCTAGGTCCAGGACACAGGCATGGTGACAGGAAGTGCATGGTAGACAGCAATAATTTAAGCCCCCATTGATGGCTTGAGGACTGAAAAAGGGAATCCCAGGGAACTGGAAAGAACTGGTGTGGTCATAAAGAGAAAGAAACTCAGGAAAGCAACCTTATAAAGTGAACTTCTGGTGCCCCGCCCCCCCCCCCCAAGGGGCTCATGTCTGGATCAACACATAAACAGCTGAGGCAGGTGGATCTTGAAAGCTAAACTAAGGGATAGACACCACCTGTGTCCCAGACTGGCTCCAAGTGGTATTTGTATGGGACAGTTCTGAGTGGCAAGCACTATAAAGGTTTTCAAAACCAAACTGACATGGGAATGACAACTCAAATAAGGACGGTCATGACTGAACCAGATCAAATTGTTTGCTAAAACAAAAAATACCAAAATTCTCAATATCATTTAATCAAGATCTAGGGACCCATAATATGTCATTCATAATGTTCATGACAGAATTCAAAATTATATGACATTGAAAGAACCAGGATATATTAATTCACATGTAAAAAGACAACCAATAGGTGCCAAGAAGATGACACAGATGTTGGATTCTCTGACAAAGGCTTTAAAGCAGTTAGTATAAAAATGCTTGAGCAAGCAGTTACAAACATTATTGAAACAAAGTTAAAATACAAAGTCTTATTGGGGCGCCTGGGTGGCTTAGTCGGTTAAGCGTCCGACTTTCACTTAGGTCATGATCTTGCGGTTCGTGGGTTCGAGCCCCGCGTCCGGCTCTGTGCTGACTGCCAGCTCAGAGCCTGGAGCCTGTTTCAGTCTGTGACTCCCTCTCTCTCTGACCCTCCCCTGCTCACACTGTCTCTCTCTCTCTCTTAGAAATAAATAAAACATAAAAAAAAATTAAAAAAAAATACAAAGTCTTATCAAAGAAGGAGAAAGGTATGCAAGACCACATGGAAATTTTAGAACTGCCAAATACAGTACACAAAATTAAAAAATTCACTAAGTGGGCTCAAAGGCAGAATGGATATGACAAGATTCAGTGCAATTGACTATAGAAAAATATGTAATATCTAATCTGAACAGCAGAGAATAAAATATCAAAATGATGAAAAAGGGTCAGGGGTCATGAAACAATGCCAAAAGTTCTAAATGAAAAAAAAAAAAAGTCTAAATGCATGTCATCAGAGTTCCAGAGGAGAAAAGTGAGATTCAGAAGACAATATTTGAAAAATTAATGGCTAAAAATTTCCAAAATTTGATGAGAGACACAAATATATAGATTCAAGAAACTGAATGAGCCCCAAATAAAATATAGAAAAAGAATTCCATACCTGGATACATCATATTCAAACTGAGAACTGAAGAAACAAAACAAAACAAAATAGAAAAGCAACCAGAAAAAAGCAACAAATTGCTTAGAGAGGAATGACAATGCAAATTACTGGAGACTTCTCATCAGAAACCGTGGAGGCCAGATTAGAAAGGAAGAATAAAACTGTCACTGTTCACAGATGAAATGATTTTCTTTACAGATCATCCAAGGGATTTACAAAAATACTCCCAGAACTAATAGATAAGTTTAGCAAGATTTCAGGATCTAAGGTCAACACACAAAAATTAGGTGTATTTCTACAGAAAAGTAACAAACAACTGAAAGCTTAAGTAAACACATCATTTACAATAGCTCTAAAAAAGAGTAATATTAGGTATAAGTTTAACAAAGCACATGTAGAATCTGTATGCAAACAAACATAAAATGCCAGGAAGGAAAACAAAGACCCAAATAAATGGAGAGACATTTCATGGTCGTATATTAGAAGGCTCAACGTAGTAAAGACAAATTAATGTACAGCTTTAATGCAATTCCTATCAAAAATCCCAGCAGGATATTTTATAAATGTGGACAAGCTGATAGTAAAATTTATATGGAAATGGAAGGAATGCGTCAGAACGCTATTTAAAAAGAAAAGCAAAGTTGAAAGAATCATACTGCCTGATTTCAAGACTGATTTATAAAGTCACAGTAATCAAGACAGGGTGGTATCGATGAAAGAATAGACACATTGAGTAATAGAACAGAAACTGTCTAGAAATTGACACACACAAATATGGCCTATTGATTCTGAAAATGTGCAAAGGCAATTTAATGGGAAAAGGATAACCTTTTCAACAAATGTTTGGAACGATTGAATGTTCATTTGCAAAAAATTTAAGATAAACTTTAACCTAACCCCTAGATTGTATAAAAATCTTAATCCCCAAATACACCATAGATCTAAAAGTATTAAAATAAGACTAGAAAACATTTAGAAGAAAACATAACAGAAAATCTTCAAGACCTGGAGTTAGGCAAAGAATTTTTACACATGACAACAAAACCTGATCCATCAAACAGAAATTCAATATTTAGGGGTGCCTGGGTGTCTCAGTCAGTTAAGTGTCCGACTTTGGCTCAGGTCATGATCTCACGGTTCATCGGGCTCTGTGCTGACAGCTCATAGCCTGGAGTCTGCTTCAGATTCTGTGTCTCCTACTCTCTGACCCTTTCCTGCTCACGCTGTTTCTCTCTCCTTCTCAGAAATAAATAAAGCATTAAAAAAAGAAATTCAATATTTAGACTTTGTCAAAATTAAAAATATTTTCTCTGTGTATAATATTCAACTATAAGAACACACCAAATTTTAAGAATGGGTGAAATACTTAGACACTTCACCAAGGAGGATATAGGGAAGGTAAATATGCAAATGAAAAAGATGGTCCATATTATTAATCATTAGGCAAATGCAAATTAAAACCACAATAAGCTAGTGCTACATAGCTATTAGAGAGTCTAAAATAATAGCAAGTGCTGGCAAGGATGGCTGAGCCTCAGGAACTCTCATACACTTTTGGTGGGAAAATGACCCAGCTACTCTAGAAAACACACGTTGGTAATTTCTTTTAAACTAAATGTATACTTACCCCATAATCCAGCAATCCACTTCTAAGTATTTTACCAAGGAGACATAAAAATATATTCACAGAAAACCTGTACACAAAAATACAGATTTGAAGGGGTCCATGCACCCTGATGTTTATAGCAGCACTGTCAACTATGGAGAGAGCCCAAATGTCCGTCAGCTGATGAATGGATAAAGAAGATGTGTGTGTGTGTGTGTGTGTGTGTGTGTGTGTGTAATATCCAATATTACTCAGCACCACAAAAATGAAATCTTGCCATTGTAATAACATGGATGGAGCTAGAATGTATTATACTAAGCTTAATAAGTCAATCAGAGAAAGACAAATACATGATTTCTCATAGGTGGAATTTAAGAAACATAACAGATGAACATATGGGAGGGAGGAAAAAGAGAGAGAGAGAAACAAATCCTGAGAGACTTTTAAAGATAGAGAACAGGGATGCCTGGATGGCTTGGTCTGTTAGGCCTCTGACTCTTGATTTCAGCTCAGGTCATGATCTCAGGGTCATGAAGTCTCACTGGACATGGAGCCTGCTTAAGATTCTCTCTCTCTCTCTCTCTCTCTGTCCCTCCCCTTGCTCATGTTTTCTGTCTCTAAAAAGTTTAAAAAAAAATAAAGATAGAGAACAAACTGAGTGTTGATGGAAGGAAGTGGGTGAGAGATGGGCTAGATGGGTGATGGGCATTAAGGAGGGCACTTGTGATGAGAACTGGGTGTATGTAAATGATGAATTACTGAATTCTACTCCTGAAACCAATATTGCACTATATATTAACTAACTAGAATTAAAAAAAGCCAGTCTCAGAGGTTACATATTATACTATTCCATTTATATAATATTCTCAAAAAGACAAAGTTGAATGACTATATCAGTGTTCTGCTAGCAGCAGGGAGTTCAGGAAGACTAAGGAAACAGCTCTGTTTCCAGATTGTGCTGAGCGCCACATGATTCTGTATATGTATTTCATTTCAGTTGTATACAAAATGTCAATTTTACTGTACCTAATTTAAGATTAAAATAAAACAAAAAGAACTATAATTTACTTAAGAATAAATTTACCTTCTAAATGGGTAGAGAAAATTCAACAGAACCACCAACTGAGGATCAGCTGCTATAGGTACAATTCATTTGGCTGTCATGTTGCTTTGGGGAGTTTGGGGAACATTCACCAACAAGAATTAGTCATTTTGGAATCCGAGGACTGCCCATTTGCCTCCTAGAAACAATCACCCTAGCTGCTTGTAAAGGCTAGTCCTGCACAGCGAGTGTGGGTATTCTGCCGACTTGGGATATCAATTCCTACCTTCCTCAGGTTCTAAAGCTGGAGCTGATTCAAATGGAGGTAGATGACAGAGTGGGAGTGGCCAAGGAGGACCAGCTGCCAACTTTCCAAGTGTCCTCACAAGACTCTATCATCAATAATGAGTTCATCGTGGTACAAAGTATGACCCTCACACTTATGGGGTCAGAGATTTGGTCTTGTCATTGCCTCCAAGTTGATTGGATGCTGAGAATGTAGTGAAGATCTTTCCTGGCTTCTATATCCACTTAGAATTGTGAGTCGACACTCTTTCTTAGAATCACCTAACTCCCTTTGCCAGATTTCATGCTCAACCAGCAGCCTTCTGGTAATTCATTTCTTTTTTTTTTTTTTTAATTTATTTATTTCTAGGAGAGAGAGAGAGAGACAGCGTGAGCAGGGGAGGGTCAGAGAGAGAGGGAGACACAGACTCAGAAATAGGCTCCAGGCTCTGAGCTGGCAGTCAGCACAGAGCCTGACGTGGGGCTCGAACCCACGAACCGCGAGATCATGACCTAAGTGAAAGTCGGACGCTTAACCGACTAAGCCACCCAGGCGCCCCAATGGTAATTCATTTCTTTATGCATTCATTCACTATACATTTCTCAAGTACCTTCAGTGTGACAAACTACACTGGGTGCTGGGCATACAAAAATAAATAATACATATCCACTGCTTCGAGCAGCTCATAGATTTTGCTGCAGGGGAGAAAACGTGATGGCCAGTTGACAGGTATTCCAGGCCCTGTGGCAATGATTTTCCACATTGTGATTTAACAAGGTAAGCTTAGGTACAGCCAGTCATTCTTTTGTGAATTTGCTTAACAAAAATCATTATCCCTGAATTTTACTACACAAAGGAAAAATGATGAAACCCCAGGATTGGACTCTAAACACATGACTAGTGAAGAATTGTCCACCTGTGAAATTCTAGCCTATATCATACCACTAATGATCCACCCTGGAATCTAAAGAGTGGCTGCCTTTATACTCAATCCACACTCAGCAATTTTGCTCCAACTTGTCTCTCCTTCGTTACCACTTTCTATCATCTGTAATACAACACAGTGTCCTCACCAGGCTGCAAACTGAGCTCCAGGGCTGAGTTTCAGTCGTGCTTTTATTCTCTCGCTTCTCCCATCTATCCTCTGCAGCCCTGTAAGTTCAGGGCTTTTACAATAATATTGCAAATGAATTATAATTTATGTTTATGAGAAAGAGGGGGAGGAATGGAGAGAGAGGGAGGAAGACACAGAGAGGGACAGAGCAAGAGGGAGGGAGAAAATGAAAGGGAGGGAAAGGGGGGGCTTAAACCACTTGGGATTTGGAATTTCTTTAAGTGCCTCTTAAATAAAGCATATTTTAATAGACTAAGAACTAAAAGTTCAAGAAATACACTTTTCAGTGGAAAAAATGAGTTATAATTTTGGCTGCCACCTGTTAGCTATGTTATCTTTGTAAGGTAATTATCATCTCCAGCTTTGGTTTTCTCAACCATGAAATGAAACGATTGGGCTAGAGAATTTTTAAATCATCCCACTGTCTGTTGATTCTAGTATTTCTCAAGACAGAAATCCTCTCTTCAGATTCTTCACTGTTTTGTTCCATGATTTGTTTCACTATTTTCTCTTGACCCTTAAAAGGGCTTTGTGATAGCTACTGGTTACAAAAAAAGATTTCCCATAAATATCATATCATATATGTTTCCTATTAGGGCTTCTGACATTCCACATGTTTTCAAAGGTAATTGGAAATACTGGAGATAATTTAAGGGTCATTATTGTGTTAGCCAAGAAAATAGCTAATGATGACTTTAGCTACCGGACTATTCAGCTGATCATAGAACCCATTAGCTCAATTAAGTAAATCAAATAGAAAAAAACATTTAGACTTAAAAAGCTGCCCACCACTAACTACTATTTGCCAGTGAGTCTTCTATTTCATGACAAATCCAAATTGTTTATTCCTTCTATGAAGAAGAAAATGACCAGATCATTTGATTTAGCAGATATGGTGATTTAAGATCACTTAGCATACATAATCATACACCAAAAATTACATTAAATCACAATTTCAAGAAAGCAGGTAAGACTAGAAGTCTTCTGTGTGAATACGACTTGAGCTTTCTGGAGTGTAGTGTTATTCACTGTACTAAGGTCATATGGGAGGAAACACAAGGTCTTTTCTTGCATTAGAAAAGTTTCTCAATCCTGGGATGGTCTGTATGTTCAGATTAGTGAGAAGGTAAGGAACAGCATTAAGATTAACATTTATGATCCCAAACATTCTGTCTAGTTCTAGTTGTTTACAGCATTCAGATGTTGAGTACCTATTTAAGCTTTCAAAGACCACACCCTCCAGATAATGCTGACTTTAACTTAAAGTTGTTTTGTTTTTTGTTTTTTGTTTTTATTCAAGTGGGTAGCTCACAGGATGCTTGAAGTGACTTTTGGAGAGAAAAGAAAACCACTGCTTATATTATTTAATATTTATTAAGTGTGGTTATTATATTCAGGTCATGGTATTGCAAGATAGGTTTGGTCCATTGAAAGACTGTTCAAAATTGATACAGTGAATATTTTATTCAATTATAAATTTAGCAACTGGTGTAATCAGTAGTGTGCTGGCAGATGTTTGACAACCGGCTTTCCAGCACTGATTTTCATGGTGTAGACTGATACACCAAGCTACCGATGTGATGTCATCCTAATTGTACAGTTGTTAGAAATTCAACAATTGGCTCTAGTGAGGCAGAATAAACAGCACTGGCACACTACTGGACGTGACTCAAGCTAACAAATAAGGAAAAGAATGGCCTTGCATATAATTGGCATTCCAAGAATATTATTGTTACACAACACACTTTTATTCCAAATTGGAAAGAGGGTGTTGGGTCACTTTTTCCGAAGAGCTGTCAAGGATCCCTTTAGAAAAAGGCTGCACTTCAGGAAATCTACATTCTAAATATCAACACCTGACATGTGACCCTGGGCAGGTCATTCCACATCCCCGGGACTCATTGTATAAAATAAACAGATTTCCTACCTGAGAGATGTAAGTTCTCTTCCATTTCTAATTTTGGCTATTTTGTATATAATGAAGTCCAAAAGTCAACTCAGGTACAGATAATGGATCCAGAGATATAAGTGATCACTAACCAGAAATGAGTAGAAAGTCTCCAGTTCTTCCCCAGGGGCTTGCTAGGATCTTGATTTCTCTCTAACAGAGATGTTTTTTAATTGGCCGTGTGTAAAGGTAGGGGCAGATCTGCTTTTCTCAGGCCTCTCCTCCCTTCTGCCAATTATTTCCCCCTATCTCAGCCTACCCAATGCTGTGTTTAACCCTGTTTTCAAAAAAGGTGAAGTTTTGTCCCTTTCCCCACTTCTTTTGTCTACATAGCACAAGGCCGTCAAGTATACATTCTTTTATATTCATGCTGAAATATTCATTGCTGGGAGCAACACAGGAATAACACATTTTTAAAAGCAACACATAAGATTAATTAGGTTCTTTAATATAATATGATAATAAAATGAAACCAGTCACTTGTTGTGCCCTGATCAATTGTACCTTAAGATTCATTCTTTTTATTGATATGTATCTATTTAAACATCAGTTCTGTGCACAATCTTGTCAATATATATCTGTTGAATGAATAAATGAATGAAAGGCTGACATATCTGCCTGAATGGATGACATCGTCTCTCTAGTCATTTTCAGGCTTGTTGTGCTATGACAGATTTTTCCTATTTCCATATTATTTTCTTTATGTTCTCTGTTTATTTCTAGAGAACGGAAAATCGCCTCTTGCACGGTGGGGGGGGATTTTGGCAGGAAAGTCATACTCTTTACCTGTCAGCTACCTTCCAGAAACACATGAACTGAGAGACCGAGAAAGCAGACAACATGTCATGCAATTGCTAACAGTTGGTAGAGCAGCAAGTGCACTGAAGTGGGTGGCATTTGTCCCTATTTCTATGCTCTGATCGGAAGCTTGTACAACAGATGTACTGGGGGCTGAGGAATGGCGGTGCTCATTTGTGGAGGTGAAATGCTAGGGAATGCGCAGGCCATGACTAGCAGCGGAAGCTCAGAGCCGCAGGCTGATGAAACTGTTGGTCCTGCTGGGTGGTTTTCCTTCAGCAACGTTTTTAACCATTTGCAATGTTAGAAGCACTGGCAAGTATTGCTAATGTTAACATTTCCTTATCAGGTGAGGGTGCCAGAACTAGATTGTGTGGAACTTTTTGAAAGCACTGTTATTTTATATTTATTTCTGGGTAAAATTTAACCTCCAACTTGACAAAATTATCATCCCCCAAACCTTTTATGTTGTTGCTGTTAACCATAAAAATGGCATGAAAGTATTATAATTTTTAAATAAGTTTATATATTTATTTTTTGAGAGAGAGAGCAAGCAAGCACACAAGGGGGGGAGGGTCAGAGAGAAGGAGGGAGAATCCTAAGCAGGCTTTGCACCATCAGCACAGAGCTTGATGTAAGGTTTGAACTCATGAGAGTGTTCTCAAACTCAAACTATGAGATTATGACCTGAGCCGAGATCAAGAGTCAGAAGCTTAACTGACTAAGCTGCACAGGCACCCCTGAAAGTATTAAAATTCTAATGTTACTTAAAATTTTTTTTTTCTATAATCACTCTGACATGTTTTTATTTGTACAGTATTTAACACTTTTTCTTATTTCTACTTTATTTCTTTATTTTATTCTATTCTCATTTTGGTTTTCTTTTCTCCTACATGTGTTCATATTTCTCTAAGTAAAAAAAAGTCTTAAGGAGCTGTAGGAATAACTGTATATTTAACATATTAAATACATTCTTCACCGGATCTTATGGCATATTTCTGAAATAAAGATGGTAAAACAAATATCCCTGACAGAAGTGTAGTTTACTCACAATTATAAAATCAGAGCTAACATTTAACTTCATATTTTAATCAATGTGCATATTTAAATTAGTTTTCTGATCTTTATTTGACCAATCAAAAGTTGAAATTGTATAGATTTTTAAACACCCCAAGATTTTTTTAGAAATGAGAAGATATGGAAGGGACAGCATTATGACTTTTTCTTTCTTAATATTTTTTTAATGTTTATTTATTTTTGATAGAACAGAGACAGAGTGTGATCAGGGGAGGGGCAGAGAGAGAGGAAGGCACAGAATCCGAAGCAGGCTACAGGCTCTGAGCTGTCAGCACAGAGCCCAACGCGGGAGTCGAACCCACGAACTGTGAGATCATGACTTGGGCCGAAGTCGGATGCTTCACTGACTGAGCCACCCAGGCGTCCCCATTCTGACTTTTTAAAAGGTTGGGAAAGAGAAAGAATATGTCTGTTTCTAATTACACAGACTATTTAAGAAAAATAATTTAAGTCAGCTGATATTTTTCCTTTCATTGTTAATGATTGAAACCAGTTCATCCTTTTCCTTTCATTATTTACATGACGTCTAATAACTGGTCTGATTGAGTTTAAATATCTGCAGTGGTTTGTTCTTGGCTTCATGTTTGTAGAAACACGTGTTTCACCAGCAGGAGTTTTATACTGTTCATGAAACACAGTGCTGCAAAAGGCAAATTTTTTATTTCCTTCATTTTGATTCTCTTTTTACACCCACAATATAATGCAAATTAGGTCATTAGTTATTAATAATGTTGTCAATCAAGAGAGTAAAATTAGTAATAAACTATGTGTGCCTGAGCTCAAATTATATATTTTGTTTTAGAGGAATGTTTCATCAATGAAAACCCAACATGTCTGCTCATAACCTGGATTCTGAATCCAATGAAAGGATTATGGTATAGAATCTGTAGTTTAAAAGAACTTTTAAAAAGTTATCACCATCATACCTAATATCTGCTATTACTTAAGTTGTCTTGAAGGCCTTAGCACTGTAGCTAATGGAGACCATTTTACCTAAGACACTACCCTTCCTCTACAAAGCAAGTCCTTGCCCCTTTCATACAGTGAGTTCATGTAGAAGAGAGAATTATTATAGATGGAATAATTATAAAACCCTTAATATTTGTGAAACTGAAAAGGGATTAGGTTGGCAAGAGCCAGAAACAGCTTCTTTGGGTTTGGCCTTAGAGCCTGGCCTTCTTCTCTCTCATTTGTACACAGATTTATTAATTGCAGTGATAAGGGGCTAGGGTTACCTCTACCTTGCATTCCTATGTAGCTATGAATTAATCCCCAAATGCCAATGCGTGTCTGTTTTCCTTTTCATGCATCATATTTGGGGGCACAGCTGGAAATATTATTCTGTGTTCCACATGCATGCACTCACCACACTCTTTCTCACTGAGTGGAGTAAATGGGTAAAGAAATTGTTCATCCATCTTTTACTTATCCTGATGTGTGGACAACAAATTATCTAAAAATTGGTACAAATTTCTACAGTAATGAAAACAAAACAAAAAATGGAGAGAAAATAATAGAGTCTGTGCCTTTAAAAGACTAACACTTGTATGCCATCAGATTTTAGAATTGAAGAATATTAGAGATCTTGAAAGAAGTGCAAAAATGAAAATGAATTGTCTTGGTAAGAAGTAAAAACACTGAACTTAGAGTCAGAAGATCTGGCAAGTCAAATATTTTATGAACAAAAAAAAGTTTCACTATAGATTATATGACTGCTATAGGTCATTTTTCTAAATATCAAGATGACATCATATAATGAGCATCTGAGAAGGACCAAGCTTTGAGAGTACAGGGCAGGGATCTCCAAGTTCTTGGGAGTTATAAGCCTCATTGCTATTTCATTTTTAGATGTTTCCCTCATACCTAGGGGTGATTTTCAACACATTTTAAAATTTTAAACTGGACTTGGGGCGCCTGGGTGGCTCAGTCGGTTAAGTGTCCAACTTTGGCTCAGGTCATGATCTCATGGTTCATGGGTTCAAGCCCCGCATCAGGCTCTGTGCTGACAGCTAGCTTAGAGCCTGGAGCCTGTTTTAGATTTTGATTCTCCCTCATTCTCTGACCCTCCCCTGCTCACACTGTCTCTCTCTCTCTCTCCCGCTCTCAGGAATAAATAAAACATTAAAAAATTAAAAAAAAATTAAACTGGACTCAAATGAAATACATATATAGTAAAAGGAATCTATTTGAATTGAGAGAGGAAATTAAGGGCAATGTTTTACTATGATTATGAAGTGTGTATTTTTGAACAGTAAGCCTATATTAAAAAATAATTAGTGGAATAAAACCACTATTAAAAGTAATCCCTTACATGAGAGAATACTATGATATTTATATACCTTTACTTCTATCACTATACATTACTTTGAGTTAATAGTATGAAAAAAATGGAATTAGAATAAAGAAAAAGAACACAATCACATGTGTTTAACAAATTCTACAAATTAATACTGTCTTGTGAATTTTTGTATTATTCCTTGGACAACTAGATCCATCCTGGGATGGATATTTCAGATAAATATTGGAAAACTCTGCTATAGAAAAATAAACACATAAATAAAAATGCAGAGCATATCCAAACAAAGATATTCCTGATTGAACAGAAAAGTTTTTAACTCATCATTCCTCTTGGATAGATCTCCCAAGAGCACTTTTTATTGATACGAATCATGTATCTGATTGCTCACAGGTATGCCAAAATACTTCCTTTTCATCAGTTAGGTCAGAGACCAGAAGACATCCAATATTACTGTCATTACTTTGCTCCTGGAAAGATGGCAGAATTCTAGGAAAATTTTAGTCCTGCCGTGGAGTTTAAAATAATGCTGAGAGTTTAAGAAACTATGGGTTACCACAAAATATATTGACATTTTGGGCTTCCCAGCACATACTAGGCTATTGTAAATATTGGTTGAAAGAGAAATAGAAGAACAGGAAAGAGAAAGGAAAGAAAAGGGAAAGGAAGGAAAGAAAGTTGATGGATTCATGCATTTACACAAATTACTTTGAATGGAAATGGCAATTTAGAAATAACCTTATTCCTACCCTCAAAGTTAACAAAGTTCTTAGGACAGAGTTTTTTATTCTATAACTTAAAAACATACTCTGTGCCTAGCATAGGACTAAAAAGAATTCATTAATAAATGTAAATGATGCAAAATATAAAGATAAAAACCCAAGTACTCATGTGATGTACTATAGACACTCTAAAAGTATGTTAAAACTGAGTTCATATTTTGCTCCTAACATATGCCATTTTTAGCTCTTGAGGTCATATATGTCTACTCTAGACAAAACAACCTCATGTTTTTTCTAAGCAGCAAGTAAGCAAAGAGGAAACGTATGAGAAGACTTTTGGGAGAAAAAGCCTTGTTTGGAGAGGTGGTCAGCAACAAGGAATAAACTAGATAATTACAGAAAGATCAAAGAACTTTATACGTCTTGGTAAATTGCACTTAAGAATCCTCAGTCAGGAAAGTTTGATTCTGTCCATGATATAGTAAACGATGCAAAACTAACTCTCCTATTGAGAATAACTATAAAACTGGACAAAATATATGAGGCAATTATTACAGGCTTTGGAAAACAGTTATTGCCAGCCTGCTATCCCTGAGAGAAGATAAACTTCCAAAGATGCCATTTCTCTGCCTAAGGAAAATTTCCTGACTGCGGCCTAGAGAGGTAGAGCCCAAGCTAAGCTTGATGATCTTCCTGGGTGGAGAAAGTTGAAATCAAGTATAAGGCATTTAAAGTCATGAGAATCTGTGAGGCAGGGGACTGGGAAGGACCGCCATGCAGTGGAGTAGATCATGGCTGAGGATTTAGCTGAGAATGCACAAGTCGAGCAATGAATGGCTTCCTGGAGAGCAGCAATAGAGTAGAAAGTGTAATTGAGTTACTAGAAGTTGAGCAGAGTTAGTAGATGCTGGAGTCTAGTTCAGTTGCAGTGGAAAGACCTTGCTGACACTTTGGCATCCATTTGACAGAACAGAAAAGCCACTTGTTTTAGAAATAAGAACAATGTCCCAGAGGAAGGCCTATCCCTGATATGACCTTAAAAAGTCTAAAATGAAACCATCTTCACACAAGTTCAACTTGATTAGTTAGTAATTGGATGGTCTACCAGACTAAAACTCAACATTGGCAAAGAAAAAGAAGATCACAGAATCTTAAAATTCTTAGATTTACCATCTGTGCTATTGAGAACGCAATAAAAATTACTAGACATTAAAAAAATAGGGGGTGCCTGGGTGGCTCAATCAGTTAAGTGTCCGACTTCAGCTCAGGTCATGATCTCACCGTTCGTGGGTTCGAGCCCTGCATCGAGATCTGTGCTGACAGCTAGCTCAGAGCCTGGAGCCTGCTTCAGATTCTGTATCTCCCATTCTCTATGACTCTCCCATGCTCAGGGTGCCCCCCTCTCTCTCTCACAAATAAATAGAAACATTAAAAAAATTTTTTAAATTAAAAAAAAAAATAAAAAATAGAAAAATTTGACCTATAATAAAAAAAAACCACAGATAATGTATCTCCAGGTAAAGCTGATGTTGGAGTTAGTACACTAAACATTAAAACAGATATAATAAATATGTTCAAGGATTTGAAGAAAAATATTATCTTAATTATGAATTGTTAGAGAATCTCAGAAGAGAGATGGAAACAAAAAAAAGAGAGAGAGAATAAGAAATGGAATTCTTGAACAAGGCTTCAATTACTTAGGATTTTAAAAATTCACCAGAAAGATTTAATGGTAGACTGAAAATAAAATAAGTCAAGACCAAAAAACAGATTGATTTAAATAATCCAATTTGAAGAATAGAAAGAGAAACGGGTGGAAGAAAAATAAAGATCCTCAGAAATCTATGCTACAATATACAATTTCTAATTTCTATTGGAATTGGAATCCCAGAAGAAGTGAATGATAATATTTTAAGAAGATTTTATTTTAGAGAGCTCTTTCCTCCAGCCAGCACAAATCCAAAAGGAAAGAAAACTAAGAGGAAAAAGGTGGCTCTAGCCCCTGCTGTCATGAAGAAGCAGGAGACCAAGAAGGTAGTCAATCCCCTGTTTGAGAAAAGGCTCAAGAATTTTGACATTGGACAAGACTTCCAGCTCAAAAGGGACCTCACCCACTTTGTCAGATGGCCCTGCTATATACTGCTGCAGTGGCAAAGGGCTATTGTCTATAAATGTCTTAAAGTGCCTCCCAAACTTGTTGAATTATCCAGTTCAATCAGGGCTTGGATCACCAAACAGCTACCCAACTGCTTACGCTGGCCCACAAATACAGTCCAGAGACAAAAAAGAGAAGAAGCAGAGATTGTTGGCCAAGGCTAAGAAGAAATCCCCAGCAAGGGGGATGCCCCCACTTAGAGGCCACATGTCCTTCAAACTGGAGTTAATCTTGTCACAACCTTGGTGGAAAACAAGAAGACTCGGTGGTAGTGATTGTACATGATGTGGATCCCATTGGAATGGTTGTTTTCTGGTCTGCCCTCTGTCATAAGATGGGGGTTCACTACTGCATTATCAAAAGGAAAGCCAGGCTGGGGCATCTGGCACACAGGAAGACCTGAACACTGTTGGCTTTACAGAGGTTAACTTGGAAGACAAAGGAACTCTGGCTAAGCTAGTGGAAGCAATCAGGACCAATTATAGTGACAGATATGATGAGATCCACCATCAGTAAGGAGGCAACATCCTGGGTCCAAAGCTGGTGGCACACATTGCCAAGTTGGAAAAGGAAAAAGCTATAGAACTGGCCACCAAATGGCTAAGTGTACACTGTTGAATATTCCATACATAAATGTAATAAAAAGTTCTTTTTCAAAAAAAAAAAAAGAGGAATGACACAAGTCTTCCTAAATTTGATGGAAAACCTCAACTTACAACCTCACATTCAAGAAGCTCAGTGAACCATAAGCAAGATAAATACAAAATAAACCACATTGAGCCTGTCATAGTCAATTTTCTGAAAGCCAAATATACAGAAATAAGCCAAATTAAAAACAATTACATACGAGGCAAATAACAATACAAATAAAGCCTTATTTCTTATCTGAAACAATGATGTCCAGAATACAATGGAATAAGATTTTTCTTTTAACGTTAATTCATTTTTGAGAGAGAGACAGACAGACAGAGTGGAAGTGAAGGAGGGGCAGAGAGAGATCAGGAGACATAGAATCTGAAGCAGACTCTAGGCTCTGAGCTGTCAGCACAGAGCCTGACGTGGGGCTCGAACCCACAGACTGTGAGATCATGACCTGAGCCGAAGTTGGATGCTTAACCAACTGAGCCACCCAGACACCCTGGCACAAAATTTTTTAATGCTAAAACTAAAAAAAATATAATTTTAAAAAATCAGAATTCTAAAATATATTCTAGAAAAGACACCCTTCAATATTAACATAACCAAAGACATTTTCAGATAAATGAAAACTGTAAGAATTTATTCTGTTAGACCTGAGGTATAAGAAATAATTATGGATATTTTTAAGACTGAAGGGAAATGGAAATTCGAGTTTGCAAGAAAAACTGAAGAGACCAAATATGGTAAAAGAATGAATAAATAGCAGGTGATTATTTAAAATAAGCATAATAATACTGTAAGATAAGATTTATTCATTATATAGAAATAAAAGCATGACAACATCGACACAAATATTGGAGAGTAAATAAAAGTATTCTGTGGAAGGTGTGTTATATTTGTACACTGTGAAATGTGAAGAATTGGATGTGAAATATGAATTGGAAAGTCAGAAGTGAAGTGTGAGGTTTAAGCACGAAGTGGTATAATATTGATTCAAATGGACTTTGATAGGTTTCGGATATATCGTAATCCCTTACTAAACATTTAAAAGTAATTAAACCCAATCATAATCATGATTACATTAAGTGCAAACGATCTAAATGCTAAAATATAAAGGTTGAAATTGTCAAAATGAGTTTGAATGCAAAATCCAATGATATGCTGCTATATGAGTGTATTTTAGATAAAAGATACAGTTGCAGTTGAAACTAAAATAGAAAAGGCTGTGCTTCATCTTCTTTTATGATATATCTAAAAAGATATATCATAAAATCTCTAAGTAAAGTAAAGCAGGCATGGCTACACTAAGATGAGATCAAATTAACTTCAGAAAAAAGTATTACTAAAGCTGAAGAAGAACAATTTATGCTGATAAAAAGCCTAATTCATCAGGAATATATAATAATCCTACATCCATATTACTTAATAATATACCTTCAAAAAACACAAAGCAAAACTTGACAAAACTAAAGAGAGAAATAAATTCACACCATGGTTGAAGATTTCAACATCCTCTCACAGTAATTATTAAATCATTTATATGTGTGTGAGTGTGTACATATATGACCATATAATTTATGTATATATGATAGTATAATATATATATACATATATATATAAAATCAATGAAGAGACAGAATATCTGAACACATCCAACCAAGCTAACTTAATAGGCATTTATAGAACACTATGAACAACTTCAGAATACACATACTTTTAGACTATACCTGGCTCAACATAGATCATATATTGAGCCATAAAATAAAATGTAATCAATTCCAAAACATTGAAATCTTATCCATATGATCTCTGACAACAATAGATTAGATAAGAAATGAATAAGATACACAGAAAAGTCAAAAACTATTTGGAAAGTTAATAAGATATTTCTAAAAAAATCCATGGACTAAATTTAAAAAGTTACCAGTTCTCATCAGAGAACATACAGTAAAAAGATAATGGTGTGTGGTTTGCTTGAAATGCTGAAGGAAACTGTCAACCCAGAATTCCATATCCACAGAAAATAGCCTTCAGAAACGACCTTGAAACAGACTTTCTCAAACAGACAAAGACTGAAAGAACTGAATTCACTGGTGGCAGACCTACTTCATAAGAAATAATAAGGAGGTTCTTCAGGCAAAAGGGATATGGTACTCAGAAACTTGAATCTACACAAAGAAATGAAGAGCACTGGAGAAAGAATAAAAAGAAGTAAAAGATAACTAGTTAAAGCAAAAGTAATAACGATGTATTACATGTTTACAGCATATGTAAAAGTAAAATTAATGACAATCCAGGAGAGGTTGGGAAGGAGGGATTGGAAATAGACTGTTACAAAGATACTTACCCTACACGTGAGGCAGTAGAATTTATTTGAAGTCAGACACAAATTGTTTAAAAATTATACTGTAAATCTAAGACAACCACTAACAATTATTTTAAAGAAGTTAAATAATTCAATAGAGGAGATGAAATTGAATTATAATTGCTTAATTGAACCTACAAACCTTAATTAAACCTATGAAAGGCAGAAAAAGAAAAAAAAACAGATGGAGATCAGGTATCAATATGTTCGATTTTAATTCAAGGGGGAGGGAAAGGATAGTTAGTTCCTGATTCTGTCTTTAGCCTTCAGAATGTTCCAGAATTGTCTATTTTATTCCCCAAATTCACCTCTCCAGAAAAGAACAGAATCCCTACATAAAGCTGGCGTCTCCTGAGTGTCATCTCCCGGGAGGCATCACAAAGTGCAGTGGAAATTGCTTAGAGTAAAATTCAAGGTTGGGGAATTCTGGCTCAGCAAGACCATCACTGGCCAATGCTGCAGCGTGGACTCTTCCAGGGCCCTCTCTATCCAGGGAAGAGGGAACTGCCTGGAGAACAGAAGAATACAAGAAGCCTTCGTACAGAGGCAGGACTTGAGCTGCTTCTGAAGTTGCCTGGTCACAGGCAGGTTGCACTGGGGAAGACTATGAGATAGTGGAATGGGGCCCAGGGTTATCTGATTTTGCCTAAAATATTTGCAGGGACTGCTGACCCTACAACATCCAGTTAGGATGTGTTTGTCAGTATTTCAGACTTGTCTGTATTTGCTGCTAGAGGGGTAGAATCTGAATGTAGTTATTAAAAAGTCTTCGATGACTGTTTGATCCCTTGTTTAAGACCTTCGAAACGATTTGAAATCATCTTCATTCATGGCAATTTTGGAGGAAGGTAGGGCCTTTGAGTTACTCTCCTTCTTACCTGATGGTACGGCCTATCCTTTTGTTAAATGTAGTTTGCTGATATTTATGGAACAATTTATGCTGTCTAATCAAACAAATTAAGACACTTATTTTTGCTTTCCTCAACTCAATTTTTAATAATCATGTTGTCATTTTTCCCCAAACTTGGCACCAAAAACTTTATTCATTCTTCTTAGAAATTCTGTCACCAACCTACTATAAAAACTGTCATTATCTCTCAAAGTCACAGTCCTGACATCTGTTAAGTAAAGGTTTATTTTACACTTCAAAAGTCAATCTGCACAGCTGACTGAACTCCTTCATAAGTTTACAGCTTGCTCTTGTCAAATATTTGGGAAAATAAAATTTGCTTTTAGAAAAATATTTAGTTTTAATAGAAAATACTCTTTATTGATTAAAATAACCTTTTGTTTCTTTCCCTGAAAAGAAAAACACATCATTTCAAATGGTTTTTAGGGAAAACATAAAAATAAAACAAATTGGAAGAAATTCTGTGTGTTTTATTTCAAGTAGCACACCAATTTCTTTCCCCTCACACTCCTGAAGATTGAATAGGTCATTTACGATCCAGATATATTATTAGAAAAAAATCTCAGCAATGCAGTTGGTCTTGAGAATGAAGGAAGAGAATGATGATAACGTCTCTCTTTCCCTCTGGGTACCTCTAGCCTCTCTCCATAGCCTCTGCCTGAGAGATCTGAGTCTGAACCATGGCCTTTATGCTAAAGATTATCTTTGACCCCTATCTAGCTAGGGGGACAAATCACTTGTTTTCTGATGCCTCTAGAAACAAAGCAAGGGAATAAATACCTAGTAGAGTATCTGCTCTGTATTGGGCTTTGTGCTAAGAATTTTCCATGTGCCACTTTGTTTAATCCTTACAACACTCCTACAACATACTGTCTCTGGGTTTTAAGTCAAAGCTTATGTTTTCACTCTCTATCTTTGCTGCTTCCCTGCAGGCTACATAAAACCATGCTTAATCTGTTTACCAGTATACATTTTCTTTTGTATTGCATCTTAGGATTTCTCTAATGAGAATGGATGTCTCAGCAGCTACATACATTTGTGAACCTATATGACCCTAACTGCAGCTTTGTGTTTGAGAAGTCTTTCCAGACAGGCTGTATTCTGGGGATGCTACCTTCTTTCTCATGTAAATCTCCTATCCAATACAAATAGTGGTGGGTGTGAATACAGAGTTTGCAAGAATGTCCACAGCTTGGACAGTGTGCCTCTACTGCTAACACAGAAGTCATGACACCGGCTTTCACTTCCCACACCGCAGGTCTTGCATCCATTGCATGGTGTAACAGAAGGAGTGATGCACAAGAAACCAGAAGACCTGGTCTCAGGTAATTTGTTTGCCATTAATTAGCTGTTTCACAGTGGAAAGAAATCACTTGGATTCTTCCAACTCCATTCTCTATTTTTGTGAATAAAGGAGAGATGATAGTACCTAACCCTTTGGTTGCTGTAAAAAAAAAAAATGGGTCATGTGGAAGTAGTTTGAAAACTATAAGGAACCATTAGTAATGCTCCAGTTGGACGGAACACTTGGATGGAACTTTGGATAGAAACTTGGATAGAACACTTCTAACTTCTGTTGTCCTTAAGTAAAAATCAATCTCTTTATCATTGTTTACCAGTCAAGAAGCTGGGTTACAACCAACTGGAATTAGCTCTGATGAACTTAGACAGGCAGGGAGTTTGAAAGATGATAGCAGGCTCACAGACTCCCTGATGCTTGCAGAATAAAAAGAAAAGACGAGACTCTGGAGGCCAGATGGGAGGAATTGTCTAGAAGGATGGGGCACCAGATAGTGCTACTGTCACTGCTTGATGCCACAGGATGCAACTGGCATGAGTAGGTTCTAAACTCTTCCTTTGAAGCAAAGCAGTTTGCATTAATGCTTCAGATTCAAAGATTCAGGGTGATCCATGGTGAGAAATTGGACAAACATAGTTTCTCTGACAACATCTTGGATACCAGAGGATTAGAAAAGGAAGATTTCCCTCCTTCATTCTCTGTAACAGGTGACATAACTATGGATACTTCAGATGCCATGTATGGTGGCAGACGCCCCCAAATAAAAAGAAAAGTTTAATGCTAGATGGTAAAACTAAAATAAAAACAACTCAACCCCAACCCATTACCTCCTGCATGATCTGGCCATGCCCCACTCATTAGCTTCATCTAGCTCCACCAACATCCACTTTACCCCCATACTCTCCTCATTTGTGTTATTTCATTTCTTATTTTGTGCCAAGTTATTTTCTACCTTAAGGCCACTCAACTGCTATACCTGGAATTCTCCATTTTCTACCTTCTCCTTTGACTACCCCCCTCCCCACTCAGCCTGTACATTTCAGTGTCAATGAAACTTCTACATGAAATACTTTTTTGGCCTCCATCCTCTTGGCCAAATCTAGGTTAGAACAACTCCTTTCATTGTATCCTCCCAAAAAAACTTGTGCTTCTTTTTTTATAAATTATTTTCAATGTTTATTTATTTTTGAGAGCATGAGCAGGGGAGGAACAGAGAGAGAGGGAGACACAAAATCTAAAGCAGGTTCCAGGCTCCGAGCTGTTGGCACAGAGCCTAATGTGGGGCTCAAACCCATGAACAGGGAAATCATGACCTGGGCTGAAGTAGGATGCTCAACAGACTAATCCACTCTAGTGCCCCAACTTTTGCTTATTTTTTCATTGCATTTATAATTAAATAATCATTGGCATTATTTTGTAAATGTCTGTCTTGCTCACTGGATTATAAGCTTCCTGAATATAAGGTCTTTATCTATTTTGTTCACACATGTATCCCAGTCTCCAGTACACACTCAACAAATACTTATTGCTTGAGTGAATAAGTTGACAAGCCTGTGAAGATGCTATTCATAGTGAACTGAGACGCTCAAGAATTTCCATTTTTCCCTTGAATGTTAGCAGGCGTTGTCTTCTCCTCCTTCCTATGGTACTGTCAGATCATAAAGGACCTGACCATGTACTTCTGTGTAGACTTCTTGTTGGCATAATTCTAGGAACATCGAATAAATAGGTCAACAGATGGATGCATGCATGAATCGAGTGCTGGAAAGTAGTGAAGAAGCTCTTTCTACTGCTCTCTTCTGAGTTCCTCTGATGTGTCTCAGACTAAATTCCTTTTGTTACTTCAAGCTAGGAGAAAAATGATCACAAGCATCTTCTTTCATCTACCAACAGATACAGACTAGATTTTCTGTTAAGCACTATAGGAGTTCAAAGTAATTTTAAAAATTTCATTTTCAGGGGCGCCTGGGTGGCTTAGTTGGTTAAGCGTCCGACTTTCGCTTAGGTCATGATCTCGCGGTTCGTGGGTTCGAGCCCCGCGTCGGGCTCTGTGCTGACTGCCAGCTCAGAGCCTGGAGCCTGTTTCAGAGTCTGTGACTCCCTCTCTCTCTGACCCTCCCTGCTCACGCTGTCTCTCTCTCTCTCCCTCTCCTAGAATTAAAAAAAAAAATATATATATATATATATTTTTAAAAAATTTCATTTTCAGGGCACTTGGGTGGCTCAGTTGGTTAAATGCCTAACTCTTGACTTCAGCTTAGGTCATGATCTCATGGTTCATAAGTTTGAACCCCACAGCAGCCTCTGTGCTGACAGTGCAGAGCCTTCTTGGGATTCTCTCCCTCTCCCTCTCTCTCTGCCCCTCCCCTGCTCTCTCTCTGTCTCAAAATAAATAAATAAAATATTTTGAAAAAGGAAAACTTCATTTCTCCTCCAAAATAACGTACCAGATAGTTAGAAAGACAGGTCAATAATACATGAGGAATCCAACAGTAAAAGGTGAAGACCATTGTACGAGATAGTAGTAATAAAAATGTTATGGGATGGTGTATCATTAATTGCCAATAGAGTATAAATAAGAAGACTATTCATTAGGAAGAGAGTGAGCCTTTATCTTTTAGAGTGGCCTTTCCTTCTACACCTGCTACCATTTATATATGGATATGGAAACCTTCCCCAAAGGAATTGCACCTTTTAAAAAGCAATTCTCTCTACCTTACTTCTTCCACCTCCTCCCTCCCCTCTTTACCTTCCTAGGCACACATTGAGTGGAATCCTGGAAACAATTACCTCCTTGTGCTCTAGGTTTCAGGATCTAACTCTGTGCCGTCCCCAAGGAACTCCAAATGTGAACCACTCTCAAACCAGAGGCTGTGTAACTGGTGCTGTGTACCAGATAATTACATAGGGAGGTGCAGACATAAATGGTGACTGCTTAAGAGTGCCCATTATTTGGTTTGGCTACATAACTGATTCATAACAAATTGTAGAAGTTGCCATTTGCCATCTGATTTTGTTAACTAGAATTGGACCTATATGAAGAATCTTTGATTCTCTCTGTACACATCATACATTCAGCCTTGGGGTCTTGGATAGGAGCTGGGGTCAAGTCCAAAGACTTGACCAATTTGAATTTTGGCCCTGCCATTTTCTAGGCATTTGTCTTTAACCTTGTTAAGCTGTAAAATGACTTACCTTACAAATTTATTGTGAACACTAAAAAAAAAAAAAAAAGGAAAGAAAAGAAAAAAAGGATGCATATGAGGACTTAGCATAGCACCTGGCATAGAGACAGCTCTCAGCGAATTTTAGCTGTCACTATTACGGTAGCCCAAATATGTTTGGCTGCCTTAGTTGTTGTGTGTGGGAGTATATTTCTTTATGTCCTTCTACTATTTCCCACCACAATGTCATAAAGAAAATCTGGGTTGGGCAGAAATGTGCCTTGAAATTGTCCCTCTGCATAGAGACCTTCATGGGAACAAGCCAACATAAGTCCTTCCCAGCCAACTGTAGCACAATGCCTGCTAATTTAAGCTCAACTTGGTTAGTCTGACTTGCTAGTGGAACACGTATGCCATTAGGAACCTTGGGGCCAGGAGTCGGAGTCCAAAGGTCAATATCGCAGGGTGAGCATCCTACAGCAGAAGGAGGATAGCTTCTGCGTGACCCAGATCGCTGCTGGGTCACCACAACCATGCAACAGAAAGTGGGCCATGCTTTCATCCCCCCACCCCCACCCCGCGTTTCCTTTTTTTATTTTTTCAACATGAATTCATTTTTGAGAGAAAGAGAGAGGGAGAGAGAGAGAGCGAGCGAGCTTGGGCAGGGGCGGGGCAGAGAGAGAGTGAGACATAGGACTTGAAGCAGGCTCCAGGCTCTGAGCTGTCAGCACAGAGCCCTATGCCAGGCTTGAGTTCACAAACCTGACATCCTGACCTGAGCGGAAGTTCAGCCGTCTGAGCCACCCAGGCGTCCCTCCCCCACCTTGTTCCATCTCATGCTGCTCTAGTTAGTGAAGGGGACCTTTCTCTTTCCTCCATGTTCTCGCCACTCCAGGGTCATAGCAATTGTCTAGAACGATTACTCTGTTATGTCAGTAATCAGCAGCCTGAATGGTCTCATCTCAATAAGATTAGAAAAAAATTGCCAGCCCTATGCCTGACCGCAGCAGAGCACTCTAATCGGGAAAACAATTTCCACCTGGCAAAGCAGCGTTCAGGACAACAAACGCGTTGTCGTTTTCTGGCAATTAGAGATGGTTGCTCTCCTCTCTCTGCGCATGTTAAATTGTGTGTGTACAGCATAGGGCAGAAACACTGAGTGCGGAGGACAAAGAGACCTGAGATCTTACTTTTAATTAGCTTCTCCTCTGACACTGCTTGTGTCTCCCCTCATCCACCCATCCTGGGCCCTCTAATCATTTCTTACCATAGGCAATCAACATATGTCCTTCCGCTCCACTAACAGGCACCTGTCTGCATAAGGAGGCAGATCAACCCCCAACTCCTCCCTCCCTGCCGATCCTTGGAATTTCAATTCGGCCCCTGGGTCTGAGGCCCAATTTTGAACAACTTGGCATGGGGTGGGTTCTGGTGGTGTACTTTTTAATTGCATTATCCTGGGTGATGAAACACTTTTCATTCTTCATGCATAAAGCACATGCTGCACGGGGCACACGCTTCCCACCGTGACTTTGAGCCCGGGCCCAGTTTCCTCCTAGGGCCACTTTGTCAGCCATTCTAAGATCTTTTGTCATCTCAGTGCTATTAATTGCCCTTGAGCAGCACCAGGCTTTTTAATTCAGGTTTTCCTAGAACAGCAGGAGGGAAAATGGAATGATTGTAAAAGGGAGTTGATGTTAATTGCTAATGTAGGTGCAGTTTTTGTTGTTTAAGATAGTCCTTTAAATCTTGTAATCTGGAAATAAAGAAGCAGAGACTGGATAAAGAATCACAGTCCTGGGACCTTCTTGAGAAGCCATAGGAAGAGTAATGAATGGGCTTTCCTTTGTTTCCTTGTTTTATTGAGTCTAATTGTCCCACAATCAAGGTATCCAAAAGATCTTGCATGAGTCCAAAATACAAAAGATGCCTGTGAGGGCCACACTGTGCATGCCCTGATTCAGAGACTCAGAGGGGAAAAGAAACAAGAATTTAACCGGAGCAATATAAAGGAAATTTTATACAGGCTCCTTAGGAGATTTAAAATCCTATCCATACTGCTGACGGCAGGTGAAACAATTATGAAAGAAGAGAACCTACTGTTTGGGGAGTTTGGAATAGAGTCAAAGGATCAGGCTCTTGACACAGACTTTAAACGAGTCGGATATATTTTTAGCAGCAACAGGTGAGTTCGTCCACCGTCTCGATACTAAGGGAAGGAAGTTGTTTCATTTTTTTAGACAGTTGTCATTTTAACCATTTCCACCATTGAAATGGTGTTTTAATGATGTTCTTAATTGTATCCTTACATGATTTTTATAAAACATTCTTTTAGGCAATGTTAAAAAAAGGACCTTTGTTTTGTGGTAGATGAATATTCCTCTTTCCTTAAACAGTAGCAATACCCCCCCCCTCCCCAAAGTGTATGGCTTTTAATACTCTCTGAACTCCCATTCTGGGCTTCACCCACCTCCCACCCTCACCCTCACCCTCAAATGAGAAGCAGAGGTCCCACAAGTACTCCGTGGCTTCTTGTCACCATTTTGGAGGTCACGGTGTTTCCTCTGAGAAATTGCTCAGAACTCTGGCCTGAGGCTGCAGCCAGCTCTGTGGGAGTTTGGGCCCCACTGTGGAGACCAAGGAAATGATGAGCCGGCTTGCTGTAGTTACACTAAGAAGGCTTTCAGAATGATGGCAAGTGACAAACAGGTGTGTTGATAGCAAGAGCACTAGGTTGACCATTTAAATCACTCTCCTCCCTGAGGGCTCTTGCAGGTGAACTTCAGGAGGGGAACATATAGCTGCAGAGTAGCAGGAACCCAGAGTGCAGATTCATAGTCACACCTAAAAGTATGAAGTGCCAAGAGCCAAGACTTCACAGTAGACCCAAGGGGACACAACTTGAGATCCTCCAAGTGAAAGTTCTTCTGATGCACGTGCAAGTGCTCCCAAGCCGATCCTTGGGATGATAGACATCCTCACTGAGGTCAGGTTCAAAGGTCAACACCTTATCCAAAAAATGTCCTGGCATCAAGGCATGATACCCTCTCCCAGTCTGGTTCTCCAATGTAGTTAAAGACCTGCTTATATCACTTTTGGTTAGAATTCCCAAGAAATGGAAAACCCAAGGAGTTATTTCTTTTTCCAATTTTCTGACACTGTTGAAATCTTACATATTGCCTTACACATTGGGTACCTACTCTGCAGAGGAACAGCTCTCTGGCATTGTGGGAAATATTTAAATGTAAGGTCTCTCTTAGAAAACTGTGTACCTACCACTCTACGTTAGAGGGATTTTCACTTTTGTTTCTAGCCAAGTGTACCACTACTGAAGGCAAGTTGCTTCTAGTCACTGTATTCCCTTTCCAAACTAGGCGGGAAGACCTTACATACCACTGTGTTCATGGGAACCCTGAATAACTGTTCATTCCTCAGAAAGTCAGCCAACACGCTGACAATGACAATGATTCTGCGAGTCACTGAGAGGCCTATAAAGAGCCACAAACAGGTCCCAGGCACAGAGAGCCATTCAGACTGCATGGTGGGGACTCACTGGAACCCTAAGATCCTACCTTGAGGACAGCTGTGGCTATGACATGGTGATGAGAACCTGGGCGTGGGAGTGAGGTAGAGCTTAGCCACTTGTTCGTTCTTTCTTTCTTTCTTTCTTTCTTTCTAAGTTTATTTATTTTATTTTGAGAGAGACAGAGACAGTGAAAGTGGGGGAGGGACAGAGAGGGAGAGGGAGAAAGAATCCCAAGCAGGCTCTGCACAATCAGCACAGAGCCCTAGGCAGGGCTTGAACCTACAAACCGTGAGATCATGACCTGAGCCAAAACCAGAGTTGGATGATTAACTGACTAAGCTACCCAGGTGCCCCAGAGCTTAGCCACTTACTGGGTGGCTCTAGGCAAGTGATGTAACTGCTCTGTCTTAGTTCTCTCAGCTGTGTGTAATGAGAAGGATGACACCTGCCTGGTGGGGCTGATTTAGAGATTAAGGTTAATGCATGTAGAATTGTACCTGGCATATAATAGGTGCTCAGTAAATGTGGGCCAGGATGTATTACTGGCCAATCTGTGTCAGGACATGGTAATATCTTAGGCATAGTGTCATACATAAAATTCGAGTGTCACTCTGGAGAGTGGGAGGGAATACTTTTCATAATTGCACAAGGGCAAAGTGATGGATGAGACAGTCCCAGATTTAGGTCATTGTCTCTAAAACCATGCCCTACTATTTCACCATGGGTCTTGCCTGGTGCTTTTAGGAGTGTTTCCCTTTGTGAAGGAGGGTCTGCTTTCAGCATGACCTCCCCTACCTGGACTCAGATGGGTCTGATTAAAACCCATCCACTCTCCATCCTTCTCCCTTGGACCCCACCTGTGAAGCCCAACTATGCCAGTTAGCTGACAGACCAGCAGGCTTTAAATGCTACAGTGCCTTTTGCGTTAGCTACAAAACCATTTATAGTGTCTGGCCACTGGCTCCTTTCATCGAGATAAGGCTCCTTCAGTGGGGAATTCTAGCCACAATCGTGCTCCTGGCCACCCAAACACACCATCCCCTTTCCATCAGCCTGCAGCTGTGGCAGCACTTAAAGCTGCAAGTGACAAAGACACTTCACAGAGGGGATCGATGTCGGGTTAGAGCAGAGCCACTTGAGAGCAGACAGGAACAAAGATGCTCTGGTGTTCAGAAACTGCTCCACCCTCCAGAGTAAGGTGAGAGAACATTGTGCTCATAGAAGTTTCCATATCTGCCCACCTGCCTTGCCTGCTCTTCACTGGAAAAAAAATCTACAGTTTGATTTAGTCCTCATCGTTCCCAGTGATGGCCATTCCAAATTTACTGTTTATAAGATGAAAAAGAGAAATCCTTAGAGACTTAAAAAAAAGTAAATTTAAGTCAAACCATATGGTTTCAACTTGAAATTGTTGGATTAGAAAAGAATTTGTAAAATCTACTGTTCCATTCCCTTTCTTCCAGAAAGAGAGCCATCCATAGCTTTTCCTGGTCTGCACATTGAATTTTCTTCCCTGTCCTCGCTCTTCCTTAAACTAGAAAATGAGAATTAATAATGCCTGCCTTACCTGCCTCATGGGATTTTCTGTGCAGATGGATGGCAATAAAATAATATAAATAATCTATGTTTATATGGTGTTTTATAGTTTATAAAGAAAGCGATTTCATTCAATCCTCAAAATGACCCAGTGAGGTGGGCAATCAGCTACGGCATATAAATGTGGGTAGAGGGTACTAAACAGTGTAAGAAGCAAAGCCTACTATGCTCACCAATGGCGTAAAGGTAAGGAATGTCCCTGTGTCTGGTTCTCTCAGGAGGGGTGAGAGCAAGGAGTGGCTCGCCAGCCCCTTGAGTGCTTCTCCTGCTACTACAGGGTGTCCCCAGCATGGCTTGCTGGGTGGACCATGGAGCTATGTTAGGGTTGGTTGGGGAAGAAGTAGACTCGGCTCTGTCTGCTTGCAGCCACAATCCCCATTGTGAGCCCTGTCCCTATCACAGCCTTCCCCAAGAGAGGACGTGAAAGGATGCAATAGGATCCCTTCTACTCACATGTGGCTTCACCGCTGTTCACCTGGCAAGCTCAGTGCAGTCCACAGTGAGAACTCAGTGGTCAGGTGTGTCAATGGCCCCACGACCCAATGTGAAAACCCAATTCCAGTATCAGTCTTGGAGAGCCGGTAGAAATGCTAGCTCTCCTTTCTGGCAGGCTCGGCCAGTGATTTGCACCCAGGAGGCAGTGAGGTGGCATTTATGCCTCTTCCATCTTCCTCTTCCATCTCTGCCTCTTCCATCTCTGACTTCTGAGTCAGAGATTAAGCTTCTGAAAGTAACTGAATTTTTCCAATAATCACTTGAGTCTTTGATTACACTTCCAATCTAGAATTCCACTCTTTCATTAATGTCAGCCCCTGAACCCTGGAGTCACTACTTCTTTAGATGTCAGATGTCACTTTTTGCAGGAGTCTTTGTGGTGTTCTCCAAGTCTCCCACAGCACCCCTGGGGTCACCCTGCTTATTTATCTTCTTGATCTCCCCCAGGAGACTATGAGTTTCCTGAAGGCAAGAACTATGATCTCTTCAGCTTTCTATTTCAGACGTCTAGCACATAATTTTAGAATAGATCTGTGTCTAATGAATTAATCAAAGCAGCAGAGAGAGGAATAGAAGTAGAACTGAACACATTCTGGGCTTGAATGTAACACCACCAGTCATCTGTCCATTCTGATTCCTGTACTTGACAGAATCAAAGTGGTTAAATTCATCCCTCAGGTTCCAGGTTATCCCTGCTTCATACTATCTTTACACTACAAAATCATCATCCCTCAACCAACCAGCTTGAAAGACTATTTTTAATGGGGGTTGGGAGAGTACATCAGAGTTTTCTTTTTTTTAATAAAGTTCTTAATTGAGAAAAAAAGAAAGTGATCAGAGAAAAATGAGCTCCCGTTTTCTAACGCTCACTACCCAATTTCTTTGGGCCCATGAGCACAGAGCTGTGCCTGCTGTCTTTGCTAACTGGAGCCTGTCGCTCACACTGTCAATCAGGCTACTCAAGCTGAGGTGGCTGCTGAAGGGCACGAGTGGACACTGGGCTGTCAGGACATAGAGCAGACGTTCCAGGCACGACCCTCTATCACGAAGCGCCCAATAGTAGTAAGTGATCTCCTGGCTTGATAACCCCTGTCTGCTGCTATGCATTCTTAACACTCATATTGTATCACATTTCAGTTATTTTAGACAAGTCCAACTTTGCATGATTGATCAGTATTTTTACTTTCATGAGGTTTAGGTAGGTGGGAAAAAAGCCACAGCAAAAGAGCATGGCAGGAAGTTTCTCTGTAAAGAGTCATGTATTACCTTCAGGTTATGGTTTCTTAAAACCCAAATTTCTTAAGTGTTCTGAGATTAAAAGCTTCCTATTTGCCACAAAGTTGAAGGATGATGATTTAGCTGGTGTTATTTTACAAGCACAATTTTACATTCGGCTGTCTACAGATTAATGAGTCTTTAATTTTCACTGGGGAAGGTCATTATGAGAGAAGTAGATTCTGGATCCTGACAGAATTCATTTGGGAAGTGAAGCTGAGGAATTGTGCTTAAAATGTGCAGCCTACCTCTTCCCCAGAAATGTTCTCTGGTGGAGTGGGGAGGGAGGCGACTGTCAGAGTCATCCTGGTCTGCAAGTGGTATTAGGCTGCTTCTAGATCACTTGCGAAAAATAGAGGAAAGAACAAGGGTGTGATCATAACCTATAAATGCTTTCCTTTGTTTCCTCTGCATTCTCTCCCAATAAATTGAGATAGAAAGGAACTTTGAATTCAGTTAACCTAACCTTAATATCTTATTAACTTTATAATTAAAGTTACCATTTACCGAATGCTTATTATGTATGTCATAATGTGAGCAGAACATCAAACTAAGTACTATTATCATCTCTATAGATGAACAACTGCAGCTCAGAAGTGGGGTAAGTTACCTGCCTAAGGCCACACAGCTTGATACATGGCAGAGCCAGGGTGAATAGTGAGGGCTGTCTGATGCCAAAGACAACACTGTGTACGCTTACACATTTTCTCTCTTGTTTACAGGATAAGGGGAAGGATGTCCACAGGAGTTGGAGGACTTATTCTAAGTCACACATCATGTCAGTGGCACTGCTGTGATA
This sequence comes from Hyaena hyaena, assembly GCF_003009895.1. NCBI lineage: Eukaryota > Metazoa > Chordata > Mammalia > Carnivora > Hyaenidae > Hyaena > Hyaena hyaena. Next base: position 654,831 of record NW_024081530.1, read on the forward strand.
AACACACAGATATCTGGACCCAAGGCTCTCGTTCTGCTATAGCACCAAGGCATCATAACCTGACACAGCAACCCTACAACTACCCAGCTTCAATATTCTGAGCAACTTCCAATTTCCTGTAATTTTAAAAATACTTGTTGAAGTTTATTTATTTTGAGAGAGATCATGTGCGCATGTGTGCCCATGTGAGTCAGAACTGGGGAGGGGAAAAGAGCCAGAGAGGGAAAAAATCCCAAGCAGAGAATCCGTGCTGTCAGCATAATGCTCTATGTGGGGCTTGATCCCACAAACTGTGAGATCATGACCTAAGCTGGCATCAAGAGTTGGCTTAACTGACTGAGCCACTAGATGCCCCTTTCCTGTAATTTTTAAATTTTTAATAAGAATTCTTTTTATTGTATACCCAAATAATGTGTTTTTATAGGTTTCTCTTCATTTTATCAATAAATTCATAATTTAGAAGTCCCTTTTTTGATCATGTATCTTAGTTTCTGGTTGGAAAATATGGCCACTCTCCAGAGTTGCCCCACATATAGGTTTGGGACAAGAGTATCTGTTATGTCATTAGTCATTAGATTAGTCATTAGATGACTAATGACTAAGCTACTAAGCTACCTCAAGAGTTATCAGAGCAGGCAGCACTGAGGTAGCAGGTAGACGCTAAGGGACTCTGAAGACTGACCCGATGTATTCTGTGTCATCCACTCACTGTTCTGCTTGACAGGCCTGAAATTTTCTGGCATTGGCATCACTTCTTTGGATTAAGGTATCCTATCATCAATTAAGATAGATACATGCTATAATCTATTATCTGTAAATACTGAACTTGATTACAATGAACCTGATGGCCAGTTGTCTGGGGAAAAGTTGAGATATGGGGGAGGTAGTTTTTGGTGTAAGAAGCAGAATTCATGAAAGAATCAAGGCAGAGGACTCAATGCCTGGTAAAGGTCAGCCAGGTATAATAATGCCCAGTAGGGCGCTTGGAGTTGAGGCAAGTAAATATAGGAGAAATAGAATTTGTCAGGAAAAATGGTGATGATTCTCTTGCTACCTAGGATACTTTTAGGAAACATTCATGAGTAACTTGGATAGTTGGTGGATGACATAGCAACCAGGTGCCTATCACATATGCCCCAGAAGAATTTGGGGCACATGGCTTCAGTGTGAGAGTGAGAGTGGGCACTAAGCCACTGACCCTCAGTGTCTATACAAAACAATCAATTTCCTAGGTCCCAGCATCCTCCCTCATCTACCAAGCAGGGGTAGGTGCCATGGAATTCTGTACAACACTCTCTTCACTGCTTGGCCTGGCATTGGCACACTGCTCAGTGTTTACCTAGAAGGCCTGGCAGGCACTTCAGAAGGAAGCAGGTGAAGGAGGATCCATCTCTACCACCACATCCATTCTTCACCTGAGATTCAATCTGCTACAGCAAATCATCCTGCATTCCCATCAGATCATTTTCATTTCTTCTAAGATGTGGATGAACACAGTTCAAGCCAGAAATTAGGCCCCAAGAGTGCCTTGCTGCTAAATTGGTTGGATAAGTGGCAAGTGAGGCAAATCAGCCATCAGTGAATTTAGAATTTCAGAATCATGATGATTATCCCTTGATGGGAGGAGAGGGAGAGGGTGTGACAAGATACCAAGTAACCTATCCCTGACCTCCTATTGTTGAGTAATCAAGGCCAATCACAGACTCTTGGTGTGCAGAAGAAGGCTTTACTAATCATGGTGTGCAGAAAATTATATTTTGGCTGAGGAGAACCTCTTTAGTACACACTTTGCCTATCATGTAGGCTTGGGGGGAAATTATGTAATAAGGAGAGGTGTTGTTGACAGAAAGTGAAGTGGCAGCCTCTTCAGATTCCAGGAAACCAATTCTACTGTCCTGGGTCTGCCAGGGGCAGTTGGCCGCACAAGCACCCCCTGCCTCCAGGGTGCGTAACCAGTTGGCCTCCACATGGCCACACTGCTTGATATTTGCCCCTTTGGAAACCATATAGGTTTACGATCACCTAATGGCTCACATGGTAAAAGTTTATCCAGGAGCATTTTCCTTAACCTGAGTTTTACTCTCAAGCCAGGGGCTATTTCTGAGGTTCAAAGGGTGTGTGCCCTTCTGAGAGAGAATTAAAGCCTCCTTTAACAGCAACAAGAAAAATTCCTGACTCTGTAGGAGGACTTACCCCTAGAAGATGGCAGATTCTGAGCAACTCCTTCTTCTACTTTCTGGATCACTGCTAGCGGTTCGCCACTGCCCCTGTTTCACAGGCTCAAGACATTAAAAATAAGTTTAATAGCACCTAATTTCAATAAAGATAATACAAAAGGCTTTTGGGGGGCTGAAAAGAACATCAATAAAAATTAACAAATTTAAGATAGCATTTTGGGGGAGCCTGGATGGCTCAGTCAGTTAAGTATCCAACTCTTGATTTTGGCTCAGGTCATGATATCATGGTTTGTAGTGAGAGATTCGCATTGGGTTTTTGTCGCTCCCTCTCTTTCTGCCCCTCCCCCACTCGCTCCTGTGGGCGCGCGCTTTCTAAATAAGTAAAGAAAGAAAGAAAGAAAGAAAATCTTTTAAAAGGTGACATTTTGAAGTCAAACATCTTATGAAAGTAAATATTATACTCTTTTTTAAAAGATAGTCCATGCTTTGGAAACCTCCCTGTTTAGATGATGGAGATGGAGTGGTTCTCAGCAGCAGGAACATAAATACAGACATGGAGAGAGAAAGGATTAGGTAGCTTTCTTCAAGGTGTCTTTCTCCTTTTGGTGGGGGGTTGGACTGAAGTAAGGAGAGAATGTCATTAAGAAAGAAACAAAAAAGTTTGGGACCAGCCCTAGCAAGAGACTCACACTGCCACCTCCTTCCTTGCTGGCATCTCTGTCCAGTCCTGTATGACACAAGTGTGTCCAGAACTTCTGTGGGAAAGCACAGTGCTCATTCCTGATGATCCCTGAGCCTTCCCTAAGGAATGATTTCATTAACACCTGACTCTTGGCCTTTTTCTCTCCACCCCTTCACTCATTCTTCCATAGGGACAACACTCAATTACCAAGAACAAAGTAAATATGTTTGAACCTCAGTTTTATAGGTTGCATGGGGCACTGGGTTAAGAATTCACAACATGCCAGGGTACCTGGGTGGCTCAGTCGGTTAAGTGTCTGCCTTCAGCTCAGGTCATGATCTCATGGCTCATGAGTCTGGGCCCCACATCAGGCTCTGTGCTAACAGCTCAGAGTCTGCAGCCTGCTTTGGATTCTGTGTCTCGCTCTCTCTCTTTCTCCCTCCCCCCTTGCACTCTGTCTCCCTCTCTTCCTTTCAAAAATAAACAAAAATTAAAATTTTTTAAAAGAATTCACAACATGCTTTCAATCTCCTGATTAATTTGGAAGTTTCTCCATGTCTACAGTCATGTGACAGACTTCTTTGTAGGGATTTCCCCAAATTCTTTTTTTTTTTTTTCACAAAGGTACTGTTTTGGGAAATGCTAGCTAGCTTAGCTTTTCTCTTTTGTGCTTCTGTGTATTTTCTGAACGTGAGGCAGCCTGGCCCCAGGTAAGAAGCAGAAGCATCCTTGTTTGGACAGAGGTGCCCAGGTGGTGCTCCAAGACTCCCAGCTTCCTACTGAGTGGAGAGCTGGTAGTCGGCTAAGGGGGCTGGGAGACATGCAGGCTGGGCCAGGGGACGTACCGAAGATGGGTCAGGCACTCCCAGTATCTGCAGCACCATTGATTGTTGAGTAAAGGCCAAATTTCCCAGGTCCTAACCAAGCTAAGCAGGAACAGGTCACAAGTTCATCAGCATGGTTGGTGACCAAGAATACTGCTTGAACTCGACACGCACCACCAGCCAGAGTAGAATCAGCTCTAGGTTGGGGCCTTGCTTGTTCCTCTAGTGACACAACTCTGGGCAGCCTCATCCTGTGCCCTGAGTAGTATCTCAGAGATGAGCCAGCAGACAGGAGAACAGCCTAAAGAACTGAGCACTTCTACCAAAATGAAAATGACATTAAACTTCAAAAGGGAGTGTCAATTATGGTTTCCATCCAAAATTTAAATCTAACCAAAGCATTCCTCTCCACTACCTAGATGATGGGCTCCCAGTTCCTAAGAGAGAGAAGGTCAGTGTGGACCCAGTAAAGAACCTCTACCTTCTTTCCATGTCCCAATTGTAATAAGAATGATTTGAGGGATCACACTCTCATTCCTTCACTTATTGATACAATAAGTATTAAACACCTCCTACCTGCTAAGAATTGTGGGTGCTGATTGAACTTGTGAGGGGTGACAGATTTTTGGTCTGGGGGGACAGTGGCTGTCCAGACCTATCACTATTATAGAGTGGTCTCCAAATAAGATTACTATTATATCCTATGCTGGGAAACGTGGGCTCTGCTTCAAAGGTGTGTATCTCAAATAGCTGGCTGCTTTTACAGCACTATCTCCCTGGTAAAATAGTGTTTATTCCATTTAGAATAACTGGCTTGAGGCTATTGTTGCTAATAATGTCCTCTGCAATTGGATGGAGAGAGGGAAAGAAGCATAAAGCCCAACAATGGTTGGCCAAAATATTTGTTTAGCCGTGTCTTCAAGTCAAAAATATCCTTATGAAACTATTTCTCAAGGTAATGGAAGAATCAGGCCGATTAGGGAGACCTAACCAGCTGTTCAGGTTTTCTAAATCCCATTATAAAATTGATGAATCCTGTGCACAAGAGAAATTACAAAATGTGTCACTCTGATAATTGGTACAAGAGGAAATACAAATAACAAACACAGGGAAGTAATTTATATTTTCACAAGTATAACAAAAAAAAGTACATACTAAAGCAAACATGAAGAACTATTCTCATCTGAATTAGCAAAACAAATGCATCAGAAATTTATTTTAAAATGTTTTCTACCTTTACTGCTATATTACTGTCAGTTTTGTATATTGGTATAAACTTTTTGGGGGAAAGCAGTATGAGAAAGAGTAGAGTAGCAAATATGGTTATAAATTTTGATCTAGTGATTTCATTCCTAAGATTTTGTCTCAAGAAAATGATTCAGGAGAAGCAAGAGCTCTATGAGAGAAAGGAATTTTCCTTTTTTAAAATTTTATCTCCTGCTTTTTAAAAAAATTAAATTGCAGTTAGTTAACATATAGTGTAATAATGATACACATATAACACCCAATGCACCCAATGCACATCCCAACAAGTGCCCTCATTAATGCCCATCACCCACCCAACATCCCCACACTCAACATCCCACCAGCAACCCTCACTTCGTTCTCTGTAGTTAAGAGTCTCCTATGGTCTGTCTCCCTCTGTTTTTATCTTATTTTTGCTTCCCTTTAGGGAAGGGGATTTTCTATAACATTATCAACAGGGCAGGGAAGAAAAGAGACACAATCTGAATGTCTAACATTAGGACAAAGTGAGTATGTTGCACAATGAATTGGCAGGCAGTCTGAGAAATAGTTATGGAAACAATTGAAGAATGCGATAAGGAGGTATTAAAAGAAAAAACAGTTAAAAGTGATGCTATGGCTGCTGCTGTATAGAACATGACCATGTATAAATAAGCAAAAATGGTAGCAGTCCCATTGAGATGGCATTATTATGATATTTTCCAACATTTTTAACTTTGTTACACCTCATACTTTTTTGTGTTTAAAATTTTTTTAATGTTTATTTTTGAGAGAGACATACACATAGAGCTGGAATGGGGGAGGGGTAGAGAGAGAGAGGGAGACACAGAATTTGAAGCAGGCTCCAGAAGAGCCCGATGCAGGGCTCAAACTAACGAACCGGGAGGTCATGGCTTGAGCTCAACTTAGACACTTAACCAACTAAGTCACCCTGGTCCTCCTGTTACACCTCATTTCATTTTTAATAAAAAAGCATTCACATGAAATCTAAGATCTCCAACAAATAGAACATGGTCATGCAGGGTCTCAAATGTTAAAAATATGCCGTCATATGAGTGAGTGATAGCTGTGCTTCAAGGGCTGGAAAATGGCTTTTAACCAAGATCTATAATGAGTATGCTGAGTGGTTTGAGGTGTGTCAGAATGGAAGCAGCACATAAGAGAAAAGTCATTGCTTCTTCCAGGAACCACATTAGCCAGCTCCATATCACTCAGCACATCGGACACAGCCCCAGGCTTCCCAGAACTCCAGCATCCTGGTGGAAATACTCTATAGAAAGCATGGAAAAGCCAAACCAACAAAGCCAGACTGAAAGGTTTTTAATTAGATCAAAAGGGTTGAGCGTGGTCTGGGTTTCACATGAAATACATTCTTTTTCATCTATTTTCTCACTCAAATACTATTGTGTGAGTAATCTCCAGGATCCTCTCAGCCTGGTTTATTTAATTTAATATTATTTTGTTACTTTATGTTTTATGATACAAAATGTGACTCTTCATAAGACTTACAGATTATTTCCTGGGCGTCTGAAAAGGAATCTCTCAGGGTCCTTCACCTAAACTCACACACACAAAAAATCCTCAGGTTTTTTTTTTTCACTCAGGTAAAGAAACACAAATAACCGAAAGGGGCCAGGAAGCTGGACCACCCTTTTGCTTGTGATCGGCACTTTTGATCCCGAGACTTCCTGAGAGGAGAGAAAGCACAAACCAGCCATGCAACTAGGCAGTGTGCAGCTGGGATTTATATCACTCCAACTTCCTCAGGAGGACCCCCTGGTGTGACCACTCTGCTGTCCACAAGAAACACGGGGGACCCTGGTGCCACTGTTTCAATAATTAGATGCTACCCAAGCCCTCTGATTGTGTGCTATGAAACCTTTCTTCCATGAAAGAAGGGTTTTCCCTGGCAACCCCCTGAGCCTTTGGGACCTCAGGTGACTTCTGTACCTGGGTGGATATTGTACAGTTTCACCTTCTGCAGGTTCCCTTGTCTCCTCAAGAGCACGTGTGGGCAGAGGGGAAAGAAAGTAGCTCCCTTTGAGCTCAAGCTCATTAGTCCAAATGAACAATTCTTCCGAGAGCTTTTCTCTGCAACTTTGTCACTAAATAATGGGCATGGAATCTAATGAAGTTATCACATTTGATGTATTAATGAGGACAATGAAATCAGACTAAAAATTCCTAACTGCTCAACTTACACCATCTTCTATATTTTGCCTTCTGACAATCATGTGAAAATCCCAAGGATGTCAGGTTTTATGCATCTATTATTAGGCCTGGGCATGATTCTTCTCATGGAATTATCCCTTACTTGGAGGAGGGGCACCCAGGAATGAAGTTTCAAAATTGCATCAAAAAGATGTGAAGGGAAAGGCTATCAAACCTGCTATTTGCTGTAAAACCACATTGTCTGTGTGTTTATCCAGTCTCTGAAATCTGGCTAGACAAAGGTCCTCTTTTGTTGAACAATCCAAAGCTTGGAAAATCATTGTCCTTTTCAGTCTGTCCATTTTCTTAGCTGTCCATTTTCTTAGCTCTACAATGGAGAAAATTCCATCAGTATATATTTCCTTATCAATTACCAACATGTTTCTTCAACAATTTTCAAATGTAAATTACTTTATACACTATCATAAAATTCCAATTTAATTTACATACATCAAAATGAAACAACTAGGAGGTTTTAGGGGTCATAATGTAGACAGAGAGTGCAGGTATGATAACAAGGGAAGGGAATTCTTGTGTTCTGGCCCTTTCCATGCAATCTGTCTTATTGGTGTATAAGAGCCTCTTAAGACCCCAAGTTACTAAGTGAGCATTAAGACAGCCATAATCCATGGCAGCCTATGAAACTTTGCTCTTTACAAAATACTTCCTTCTCAAATTCACAGCTCTTGATCCACAGCTATGAATCCTTCATGACTGGGAAAAGCTTCTAACACTTGAGCTCTTTTGTATCAAGACCAGAAACCTGAACAAGTACAATGTTTTCAACCAGAGTCCCTTACAATTCTTTCATCACACTATCAGCTATATTCAGAAAGAAGTTCCTATACAGTTCTAAATAAGATTTTTAATATATAGCAGAAATAACAATAATGACCTTTTAAAAAAAAGACTGCTATCCTATCGGTGTATTGGAAAACTTAAATAATAACTGGAGTCTTTCTACTCATTCCCTTCTTGTGGAGTAAGATGTTCAAAAGCAACAGTGGTTGATGGCAAGAGATTTTCTTGGGTAGAATTTCACTATTAATGTGCTCCTATGCATTTACCACTTCCTCCAGTAGGTACCTCCACAATTTTTTCTCTGCATCTTTTCTTGTCTTCTATGGAATTGATAAGCCTCTCACTTCTAGTTTCATCTCTAAGGCCTCTTTTCTTTTTACTATATCTCTTTAGATGTTCAACAATGCAGAGTCGATCAAATTCTCTAAGGAAACAGGTCAGAATAATTGTATGAGAACAGAAGACAATCTTCCTCACAGTGTTTCTATTATTATTAGTTCATGCACACAAATGCTTAATATTGTAACTCTGAGTGAAGCAGGATTTTTGAAAAAAAGTTAGTTCTCTGGAAGAAGGGGAGTGGGAGAGGAAAGGAGAGGGAAACATCTCATCAGAACTTCCTGAAGACATTATCGCTGGAAAAGGCTAGAAATGAGAAATAGGGAGCAGCCCAATAAGATTACCAGGCTTCCAACTAAAAGAGAAGTCTTCTTTATGCTGTCCCTCAGGGAAGGTACAGCCACTATTAAAAACACATCAGCATTAAAAAAAAAAAAAAAAAAAAAAAAAAAAAACTATATCTTGATTAATAGAATCAGGCCTGGATGCTAACTTTTGAAACAGAAAAATTCAGCTTCTCAAACCTAATGTAATTATTCATAAGGGATGATCATAATAATTGCACATGCCCAAGGTCCTTGGTGGTATAGTTTGAAATTAGCTGCTATAAGCCAGAAATTTCTTCATAGTTTCTTGTTTTCACTTTAGCTTCATGATTTGTGCATTCTACCCCCATAACATACCCAACTTCATTTTAATATAGAAATAATATTTTCAATTGCTACTTGTGTATATAAGTGCCTCAATTTAATATGCCAAGGAGAAGACATAATTTTGACCTGTGCAAAGCTCTTGGAAACCTTATTAAATAGGTTCTGATTCTGTATGTCCAGGGTAGGATCCCAGATTCCATATATCTAAAAACCCCTAGGTTATTCTTATATATCTGGCCCAACAATTGCACTTTGATTATTGAAGTTATAGATTAACAGGTTATGTGATGTGATCTCTGACCAGCAGCTTCAAAATTTCCTTGGAACTTGCTAAAGATGTAGACCCTTAGCTCCCTTTCAGACCTACTGAATCAGAAACTCTGGGAGTGGGGCCCAGGAATCTTTTTTTTTCTAATAATCCCTCCAAGAGATTCTGATTTAGACTAATTAACCAAGGCAGTAAGAATTTAGTCAGCCAAGAGTAGAGATAACAGGCATTTAGGTCCTTATAAACCTACAATACATAAATGGCTTCAAGATCCATGCAGATAATGTAAAACCAAGAAAATAAATTTTCTGAATCTGATTCAGGAGTGAAGAATCATAGCTTGACTTATGCGACCAGAGTGGTCACAGATAAATATACCACACAGTAAAAAACCAGTGATGATAACCAGGAAGTATATCAGAGAGAAGATTAGGAAAAAGTCTCTAAGAGGAGATGAAAGTCCACCAGAACAGTTTCATTCGCATGAGCTTAGGCTTCAAGTATCTGAGTTTAACATTCAAGTCTGAGAAGTGGAGGGGGTGGGGAATATTTCTATAGAATCAATGTGCCATTAGATTGTAATTAACCTTACATACAGAACATTCATCTCTACCCATTAGCTGTTGTTCTTTGGGAAGGCTTTGTTTTACATACTTTAGAGTCTTCATCAGTTTCCTAAGGAAAATTCCCAACTTTGTCTTGTCTTATCTTCTAAAGAATCTGTATGAACTTTTGCCTTGAACAGGAAAAGAGATATGTTGAAGTCAAGATTTAAATAGCTATAGAGAGAGTACCAGAGGTCAGGTCTGGGGAAGCCCAGGCCCCTGTGGACAGCAGGGGTTTATGGTGGGAGACAATCAGAAAAAGTCTAAGCCAGCCTCTGGAGACAGCTGGGATGGCTGCTCCCCTCCTGCCTGGAGGTGTCCACGCATGGGCTCCACATGGCTAAAGATGAGCTGCCTTGTTGCAAGAAAACCCTGAAATTTCCTTCAGCTTGGGTCAAAGTCCAAGCCTGGGGTCCCAAAATTAACCTAGTATTGCTGCTCACAAATGAGGTGTTTTCTGTAGATATATGAGGTGTGGCTTTTGATTTTGTCACCACGCTTGACACCAGAGGGTTAAGTAACAGGGTTATTGCTCCAACAAAGATTGCTTTTTATTCTGTTCTTTTTGGTGTTTTATTTCCTAAATTTTTAGAGACAGCCTTTAATTCATGTATTGCATGAGATTTAAGGGATACCTGGACTTCCTGCCTTTCCCCAACACCTGCCCCCACTGCCATGGTCAATGGTTCCCACTCTTCCACCACCCCAACTGCAGATTGTCCCTGCTTCCTCTCCAGAGGGTATCAGCTAGTCCTGGCCACCTAGCAGGACTAGACCCTGCTGCCCTGCATAAGCAGCCCTGGCCTTATGAAGGATCCCTGAGGGAGCAGAACATGGAAAGCAGGTCATTGGTCATCATAGGCCCCCATGAACTCTAACGATCAGGGCCTTCTTTTTGTCCTGGCCCCATTTCTGCTCACCATCCTCTCTCGAGGGCCATTTATCTTCTTCACCAACTTCTCCTATCCCTCCGCAAATACTTTTGGCAAAGAAAGGTGAGGTTAAAAACAATTGCTCTTAGAGAATTTAAAGAAAAGAATATTTATATAGAAACATACATATAAATAGGTTGTGTTTATGCTCCAACCCTGAAATACTCCATTGAAAGAATATAAACATTTAAGTTTAAAAAGTTAACACACAAGACCCAACAGGATATTCAGAATGAGAAAATTCAGTAATTACACATAGATCTATCAAATTGTTTACAGGCACTAGATACGATAGTCCATGAGGAGACAAAACAGCATATATGTACGCAAGTACACAAGGTCACTTTCTCAACAGCTGTTTCTAGTTACATTAAGTTTTTCTATATTCTGTACACTTGGTTGTGTGTAGAGACAAGACCTTTAGCCATAATGAAGAACTTGAACTGAAGCATGAATCAGATATCCAAAGGAGCTGACCTGGTTTGGCAAACACAAATATTATGAAGATAAAAATTGAACCACATAATTTGTTTTATTGTTGTATTTTCAAAAGAAAACCTCATTAACCAGAGTAGAATGTGTTTCCTAATAATTACAATATGATACATAACATTTACTGAATGATTACTAAAGGAAAGGTGCTGAGTAGGTTGTTTTAGTATAATTCAATCCTCACAAAGTATTACAGGAACTACTTGAGTGTCAGTCAATTCCACTGGAATGAATGAACTGAAACCAGTTAATACTCTTTTTAAAATGTTTATTTACTTATTTATTTAGTGTATGCAAGTGGGGGAGGGGCACAGAGAGAGGGAGAGAGAGAGAGAATCCCAAGCAGGTTCTGCATAGTCAGTGCAGAGCCCAACTCAGGGCTCAATCTCAGGAATCCTGAGATCATGATCTGAGCTGATGTCAACAGTAGGATGGATATTTAACTGACTAATCTACCCAGGTACCCCTGAAACTAGTTAATTTTCAGTTTTGCATCACCCCATTGCATCCCCAGAATGAGTGTTTGATACACTGAGCCTAAGGTATGTGCCTATACCTTGGCTGTGCTGTGGTGGGGAGAAGCAGGAGTTGGGAGGTGTCTAGGGACATGGTTGTCTTCCCAGCAGAAGGGCAGAGCTCCTGATCTGCGCCACCAAGGCCGAGCCCAATTGAAAGGAGGTAACTCCCCAGGGAAAATCAGAGCAAAATATTGGGTGCTCGGGATAGGAAAAATGTCCACTTCAGAAATACTTCAGAAATGAGTTGTCCAAGTTCACATGACTATAAAATGTTCACCTTTGGACAAGAAGACAGAAAATTAGAAGCTCAATCTGCAACTTTGAAAAGACCTTGAAATTATAGTATAGAAACTGAAAGAAAAAGGAACATCAATATCTTTTAGGAGACAAGCTGATTAATTTCAAATGCACTGTGCCCCCTTTCCCCGGGCTTCATTAAGACAGAAAATACTTTAGATCAGCCAGAATCCCAAAATGACAGGCTTATGTCAAGAAAGTAATAAGTAAATAAATAATAAATGGTGAAGAGTTTGAAAGGCTCATATTGATCTGGTTTTAAATCCCTCTTCTGCTACATAGTACCTTGTGAGTTTGATTTATGCAGCTAGCATGGTGCTTTTCTCTTAGTAATTGTTCAATAAATGTTATATATCATAATGTGATATTTAGAAACATATCTTGTTCAGATGAATATATCTTTTGAAAATGCAGCAGTTAAAGATGATATTTATGACTTCTGGGTAAGCAAAGATTTCTTAAAATTTCTTAAGCAGAACACATTGGCACTCACCATAAAGTAAAAGTATATAAATTGAAATACATGAAAAATTAAGAACTTGTGCTTATCAAAAAAATCAATAATGAGAAGGAAAGCCAAGAGTGGGAGAAGGTTTTACAATACATATAAATGGCAAAGACTAGACTCTTCTAGACTCAAATCTTGAATCTGTAAAGAACTTTTTATATTATTTATAGACTTCTACAAAACAAATTAACCCAAAACTGAGTGGGCCTAAAACAATAAGCATTTACCTCACAGTTCCCATGGGTCAGGAATCCAAGTGTAGTTTAACCAGGAGCTTTTGCCTCAGGGTCTCTTGTGAAATTGCCGTGGAACTGTCAGCTGTAAGTGTTGTCCTCTCAACGCTGGGAAGGGTCTGTTTCCAAACTCACTCACGTGGCCATTGCAGGCATCAGATGCCTTCTGGCCTTGCCTGTACATGTCAGTGTGGCATTGAACAACTCACAACATGGCATCTGATGTTCCCTAAACATAGGGGAAATCTCTAAGACAGAGATAGAGAGAAAAAGAGAGAGGTCCAGCAAAAGAGAAGCCACCATCTTTTTTATAACCTAATGTCAGAGGTGACATCTCATAACTTTTGCCATATTCTATTCATTAGAAGTGAGTCACTAGGTTCAGTCCACACTCAAGAGAAAGCCACACAAGGGTATGAATACAGAGGCAAAGATTATTGAAGGTTGTTTTAGACCCTGACTACAAGCCACTAAGAAAAGGGAAACAATGCAATAGAGAAATGGACACAGAATTAAACACTTTACAAAAGAAAATATCTAAATCATCAATAACCATAGGGAAACATGCTCATCAGTCATGAGGGAAATAAAAATTAAAATCAAGATGAAGTACTTCTATTCAACCAACAGAATAGCTAATGATAAAAAGACAGAATACACCAAGTTTGGTAAGCATGTGGAACAATTGGAATTCTCATATACTTCTGGTAGGAGTGTGCAGCCACATTAAAAAACTGTTTGACAGTATTTATTAAAACATAGTTTATTAAAACATAGTCATAAACATAGTTTATGAGCCAGCATCTTTATTCCTAGTTAAATGCCTAAGAAAGTTGTATATATGGAGACACTTGGGTGGCTCAATTGGTTGAGTGTCTGACTCTTTGTTTCGGCTCAGGTCATGATCCCAGGGTTGTGGGACTGAGAGAGAGGATTCTCTCTCTCTCTCTCTCTCTGCCCCTCTTCCCCTCTCACACTCACTCTCTCTCTCAAATTAAAAAAAGTGTATATATGTATATACCAAAAGACATGTATAAGAACATTCATAGTAGCTTTATTTATAATAATAAATAAGCTGGAAACTACACAAATACCTATCAATAGAATGGATACTATAAGTTGTAATAAAAAACTTATTATGATAAAAGGGATAATTTACTGCTCTGCCTTAGCAATATGAATGAATCTCACAAAATAATTTTAAGCAAGAAATAATCAGGAAAATATATATACTGTGCAATTTTATTTATATAAAACTCAGAACCTTGCCAAATTAATCCATGCTGAGGAAATTTTGGAGAATAGTTACTTTTGGTAGGATTTAATGACTGTGGCAATTTTGGGGAATCTGGGGTCCTGGTAATGTCCTATTTTATTGATCTGGTGATGAACATCATTAACTCTGAAAATTCAATATACTATACATTTATGATTCATGCACTCTTCTGTATGTGTATTTCAATACAATTTTTACTTAAAAATAATAAACTTTCTTTCTGCTATGCTATTCAGGATGGTGGCTGTGAGTAAAACTTACTAATAAATAATTTATTGGAAATTGAAATTCTGTGTCCTCTGGAGCTATGTCCTGAGTCCTAGTCACTAAGGTCTAAAACAAATGCTAAGAATTTGCTTTTAATTTAATTCCTGTAAACTAAAAAATTGCTAATATTATTGACTTCTCTGTTTCCTGTCTTTCCTAAGGGGAACATTAGAGATGTTCTTCAGTTTGGAGGACCAAAAGCTGATCTCCTTCCCGTCTTTAATGAGCTCACAAAACCCTGTTCCAATACCTTGGTCTTAAAATGAGGAATGGATGAAGAAATGAAACCGAGGAAGGGCAGAGAGATAAGCAAAATGCCAAAGGGAAGAAAATTGATGAGAACGTGGAATGTGGTGTGTGTATGTGTGTGTATGTGATTGCGGGATCAGAGGAAACTGGAGGAGTATCAAAATAAGAATAGATGAAGGAAGTGACAAGAACCGCCAGAAAAAGGGAGAGTTGAGAGCATTATTAGCCACATATTGACATCTCCAATTTCAAATATGCTATCCTGTTGAAACCACCATTGGGAACACATACTTGATTCTTTAGATTTGGAAAATAAAGTCCTGGCTGAGGAGCTCCAAACTATTCCATGTGAAATAACCTGCATGTAATGAGTGTAATGGAGAAAATAAAACCATGTAAGTTTGGTAAAACCGGTTTCTTTCTATGAAAAGATGAGAGTGGTTCACAATGACATGGCAGCAAAGAGTACAACAAAGATTTGACCCTAAGCCTCATTTTTATGGCTTCATAGAACTTATGATTTGGAATTGACCTTAAAATTCTTATAGCCTTACCCCAAAGTTGAATTTCATAACTGTCAGATGGAAGAATCACAGTGGAGGTACTGGACATGCAAGCTGGATAAATCCATGAATCATGATAGAACACTTGGTCCTTTGAAGTCTATTATTTGATCAGTTCCATTAACTGCTAAACTTCCTGAACCCAACATGAGAGACTGATTTTTCCATGAGACTTGAGGGCCCATGTTCTTCTATAGCTCCAACACTACAGAAGGGCAAATACGTGTGCACACACGGTGGATGAGCTGTGTTCGGCACATTGAGGGGCTGTAAATATTTTTGTTTTTTAAGCAACTGTCACAGCTATTGAAGAGTAAATATCCCATTGGCCATGCATGGAGGTTCACGCTGTTTTAGAAAACAAACTAAAAAGGTCTTCCAGGGGTGTCTGGGTGCTCAGTTGGTTAAGCGCCTGATTTGTGGTTTTGGATCAGTTCCTGATCTCACTATTTATTAAGTGTGAGCCCCACACTGGGGTGCCACGCTGACAGCACAGAGCCTGCTTCGGATTCTCTCTCTCTCTGTCTCTCTTTGCCCCTCCCTCACGTGCAAATGGTCTGTCTCTCTCTCCAAATAAGTAAACTTAAAAAAAATTTTTTGGGGGGGCGCCTGGGTGGCTCAGTCGGTTAAGCGTCCGACTTTTGCTTAGGTCATGATCTCGCGGTTCGTGGGTTCGGGCCCCGCGTCGGGCTCTGTGCTGGCAGCCAGCTCAGAGCCTGGAGCCTGTTTCAGTCTGTGACTCCCTCTCTCTCTGGCCCTCCCCTGCTCACGCTGTCTCTCTCTCTCTCTCTCTCTCTCTCTCTCTCCCCTAGAAATAAATAAAATTATTTAAAAAAAAATTTTTTTAAGATCTTCTGCCAACTCCATCACCATTCTTTCCCAACCCTCCCCACCCTTCCTTTCCATCATAAATATTTATTCTAGGTTCCAAGCCATGGTAACACACAAATGATGAAAAGGAAGGTAAATTGATACTTTTACCTTTGTTCTTCTGTTTTCAACCTGGTAGAAAACTCTGCCTCAGAATGGAAGCTTCCTGTATGCATCCAATGTAAAAAGCCATTTAAAAATCTACCGTATACATGACTCTTGGTGAGAAGTATTTGCTTTTGCTTAAGATTTGAAATCATTACTTTTAAATTAGAATTAATGTTTTACATTGAGTAGTAGTAGGCATTGTGGCAGAAAATTAATCTGTCTGGGAAGATACTAAATACTGAAATAAATCCATACATGCTGTCTAGCCTGCCCTGTGTACTCCATAGCACATCTTATGCATGTTTCTTGGGAATTATACATAGATGGTTAAAAGCAATGGTTTTTTTTATAAACCATCTTGTGACAAGGACTTGCTTTCCACAAATGTGAAGAGTATGTATGCATGAATGCTGTATTTGAATATAAACCTTATAGACCAGAACTGGATTCTCAGTGGTGTATCCAGCAAATACACAGTTGGTTGGACCTTTTCTAATACTTTCCATTTTTATCAAAAGCAAAATCAAGCTATTTTCAGTGCAAAACCAAATTCTAAACAACACCCATGAGAATTAGCAAAGCAACATTTCATCAGAAAATCACCTGCAGAATTCAGAATGCAATTTAGAATTACTAATTGATGTGTTAAATGGATATATTCAGAAAGAGCTGAGGAGATGAGTCAACACTTCTGAAAGAACTATAATTTCAGGATTTCCTGAGTGAGGGCTCCAAATTATAAGCCTACTTACACATTAGTGCATGGATTAGAGAAGTCAGTTCACCCAGACATTTGTTGTGTGCATAATTTCAAAAAGAATAAATACTACTTTGGAAATTGCTCTGGTTCATTTTGCCAAAAGTAACACCCTTTCTGGGCACATAGCCACTAGATATTTGCCCTGCTTTCTTTGTGACTATGGAACCTTGAAACATTGTTTGCAATGTTATCAAAGGATTCATTGAGTCAGAGGATAATCAGGGAGAACATATTAGCTATTAAAATGTAGCAAGGTGAGCCTTAGATTCCTTAGAAGAAAGTTCGCTCTTATCTTAATACAGTCTACTTTTTTGTTTTTCGCTGTTTATTCAAACTTGAATCCTATCATCTCACTACCTCAACTACCACACAACCATCATTTCTTATCACCTTTTATCTGCCCTACTGCAACAACCCCCTAAATGGTCTTGTAGCCTCAACCTGGCTCAGTACAATCTATCTTCCACACAATGGCCAGCACGAGCCTTAAAGAGCTGCTTAAACAGCAGAGGCTCTAAGGGCAGGAGAGGCAAATCCACACTGAAAGTAAGTATCCATCCACTTGAAGACAAACTTCCACCTGCCCAAGATGGGAAGGCTTGATATAGTGACCACTACCGGACCCCTACCTCTGTACCTTGCGAGGCGTTCAGTATTGGGGTCTGTTGCATACACTCAGAGCCAGTAATAGTGAGATGGGCCTTGGGAAGTAGGAGTTCATGCTACTAGACTCATCTGTAGCTTGTTTGTGTCACAGTGTCCACTCTGTTCACGGTCTGCAGGGTGAGTTCTGAGTGGCAGCTGACAAAATTGGCCAACTGGCCAAGTCATTTCCTCTACTTAGTTATTTGGTGCCTTTTCTGGGTTGGGCAAGTGCTTTCTGGCAGGCATTAATGTGTGCTATAAATATCTTCACACTCTATGCCTATTCTGATTTGTCCATCCACATGCCCCTCTCCCAGAACAACTTGTCTCAGCTTCCTGTCCATTCCCTTCTAGGCCACTGCTCAGTAACCTGTATGTATTCACATCTCAAGCAATGTCACATTCACCACTCAGTGCTATGCCCTTTGGAAAAATTTCCCCTTTCTACTGCTTTTAGTCACCCAGGAATGTGGCTATAATGCAGCCCTTGTTCATTTTTGGCTTGTGCTCACATACTGAGCCAGCTATCTGCAAAACAACCTTGAACATCCACTGCCTCTTTGAGCAGACTTTATGCAGTAGATACACTGGTGCAGCGACAATGGATGTCAGGTGGATTAACGTGCTGAATGAAAACTGTAAATGGATATTGACCTTCAAACATGAACATAAAATATTTCTGATCCCTTTTCCTACTTTGGATGGAAAGAACACATCTTCCAAACCAATGACAGTCTCCCACATATCTGCAGCCTTATTAATCTGCTTTATTAAGGATGCCATAATTGGCATAGTAGCTGCAATGGGCTCATAACTTGGTTAAGTCCTTAGTAGTATATGTCATCCTCCAGAATCGATCTGGTTTCAACAAGGGCCAGACTGGTGAATTAAATTGAGATATGATAGGAACTGCCACCTTTGCATCTTCTAGTTCATAATCTCTACCATCCACCCACAGTATCAGAGAACCCAATTTGGCCTTCTTCATTATAAAAAATCTTACTCCACAGATCAGGGATACAATTTGTGGTTATTCCAACTTATAATTATGCATCAGGAACTGGGGAATGACATTAGGTATAAGGGGCCCACTGTGAGTTGTACTTTAGCCAGAACTCATTTATTATTACCTGGTTTCCTCAGGACCCCACACTAAATGGGGGCTATGATGATTTTTTGAGTCTCTGGTTATCCATGTCAACTCAGACTTAGTTCCTGAAAGTTTCTGTTTGTTTCCCTTTTCCACAGTGTATGGTCAACTGAATAAATGGCTATTGGTCTTTTTGGGGAAAAACTAGGAGACTGTCACAGAATATACTTGTTATGATATTACAGGATTCTATAGGGCCTGGCTACCTCTTAGGTCAAAGGGCTCCAGATCTGAAAATGGATTCAGGTGTGTAGACTGAGCAGCAAATGGTCAGTTTTATTGGAGTAACTGCACTCACACTTTTACTTCTCCATTCTTACTTTTTTCTTCTTTTAAAATTATAGATATTAAGCAGTGCCTTGGTTGACTGCTGTCTAAGACAATGGTCAGCAAAACAGCCAAATCTACCTCTGGTCTACCACCTGTTTTTGTAAATAAAGTTTTGTTGGAACATAGTCATGTTTATGCTTTTTATTTTTGCCCCCATCTGCCAGGGAAGCTTGGGCATTTCTACTTTGCTAAGATTTGGACACCATTTTATTACAGGCTTTTAAAAGCCATCCCAGATGAGTTTGTTCCATCCACTGAGTTTTTCTTTACTAGGATGATAAATCCCACCTCCTGAGAAAATGTCCCTAGGTCAATAAATAATTGCTTATCCAGCTTTACATTCTATCTTCCTTGATCAAATATCTTCAAAATATAGAGCCAGGAGAACTTTCCTGGCTCTTGGCAGTACTGGGGGATAGTTGTCTTCACTCTTTAGGTGTATAGTCCCTTTCTTGCCTTATCAGGCTCTACCTTGACCACAGCTACATTATTCTGGTATTTAAGCCTATCATTCATCTGGTAATAAGAGGGAAGATGGGGACAGTTCCTAAGGGTGGGGGCACATATGTATTGTGGGGAGGAGGATTCTGCAGACTGGCTTAAGTGTAAGCCTTTTCTGGGGAAAAGTAGTCTCCCAGTGCATCCCCAGAGGGTCAGGGTGGGGGTGTTATAAAGTCAACATCATCAGACCATCCATCCAGGTCTCTCTGCCTTAAAGGAGTATTTGAATGTCCAAAGACATTCTCAAAATTAAGTCTTAACTTTGCCTTTTGGTTATGCCTGCCCTTCAGCTACAGGTAATGCAGACCTCTTTATATACTACCACTATTACCACTGGAGGCTCTATGATCCTCACACTTGGTTATTAAGGGCATGTTAACAGCTCTAAGTCTCTCATTAATCTTTGCAGAGAGTCAATACACCTAGTGTCAACAAACCAATCGGACTGTCTTTGTAGGCACTGTCCTCATATTTCCAAATGTTATATCATTATACCTAACATAGCATTTGCCTCCATAGGGACATTTTCAAGGGTCACTATCAGTGAAATATTTAGCAACTGACCTGCGTCTTATGCCAGGGAGCAGACATGTGTTCTCTTTCTGCCAAAGAGTAGGTGAGCTAATTCTCTGCCTTCATCTTGCTGTCTGTTTTCTCGGACCACTCTTGGTACGACTTGTGTTAATCCAGACCCTCTGAGAGACACTAAAACAGGGTTAAAAATGCAAGGATTTTATTAAGGAAGAAAATTGTGAGAAAACGGGTAGGGAGAGGGCTAGAAAAGTCTGAGAGAGATGTCAGACTCCGAGGCAAGAGTAAACCCAAGTGAAGGAGAGGGAGAAAATGTTTAGCGGAAATCCCTCGGAGTTGTACAATCTAGGCAAGCTTAACAAAGATGACAAAGATTCTTTGACTTTAAAATGGCCAAAAGAGGAGTTCCACATCTCCCAGAAATGAGTCTCTTTCAGTATGTCCCCCACTCTTAGCCCTTGATTAAGGAGTTTCCTGTGGGAGGCATCATCTGGCTCAAATGAAACAATGGATTCAAAGGACAGCATCTGGGGTTGTGGGTCAATTACTCTCCCTGTAATAGGAGGTCCATGAGGCACATTTTCCATTTGTCATATAGATTTAATATAATTTCAATTAAAGTCCTATCAGGATTTTTTGATGAGCTGATTCTAAAATGTACATGGAACTGTAATGGACTTAGAATACCTAGAACAGTTAGGGGGAGGAGGGAAGCTGGAGGAAACACACAACCTAATTTCAAGACTTACTATAAAGCTACAGAAACCATGTGTACATATAAATCACTGAAACAGTATATAGTCTAGAAATAAATGCATGTCTATATGGTCTATTTTTTTAAAGGTGCAAAGACAAAGGGGAAAGGATATTCCTTTTATTAAATGATGCTACAACACTTGGATATTGATATGCAAAAAATAAACTTGGAGCCCTACGTCACACCACAGATCAAAATTAACTCAAAATGGCCCATAGATCTAAATGCAAAATCAAAAAATGGAAAATTACTAGATGAGAATCTGCGACAATCTTTATAACCTTGGGTTAGGCAAAGATTTCTGTGGATGTAAATATCATAAGGTATAAAATAAAAATTTACTAAATAAGACTTCATCAAAACTAAAGACTTTTACTTTTGAAAATACATTACTAAGAAAATGAAAAGACAAGAAACAGATTGGGGAAAAATAGTTGCAAAGCATATATCAGGAATATATGCAGAACATATTAAGAGCTCTTTCAACTCAATAATAAGGCAGGGGCACCTGGGTGGCTTAGTCAGTTGACCATCTGACTCTTGGTTTCAGCTCAGGTCATGATCTCACAGTTTCCTGAATTCAAGCCCTGCATCAGGCTCTGTAATGACAGAGAGGAGTCTACTTGAGATTCTTCCTTACTCTATGCCTCTCCTGTGCTCACACTATCTCTGTCTCTCTCAAAATAAGAAAGAAAGAAAGAGAGAGAGGAGAGAGAAAGAGAAAGAAAGAAAGAAAGAAAGAAAGAAAGAAAGAAAGAAAGAAAGAAAGAAAGGTGAAAGTCCAACTTTAAAAGGGGAGAAGATGCAAAAGTTTCAACTGGACACTTCACAAAAGATATATCAATGACAAATAACATGAAAATATACTTACTATCATAAAACCATTGAAAAATACAAAATAAAACCACAATAATATACTAATACATGTGCACTAGAACACCTAAAATGAGCAGACTGACAATACCATCTGTTACCAAGAGAACAAAGCCACTGGAGTGCTCATGTATTGCTGATAAAATGCAATTGTTTTGGGGTCGCCTGGGTGGCTCCGTTGGTTGAGTGTCCAACTTTGGCTCAGGTCATGATCTCGCTGTCTGTGAGTTCAAGGCCCACATCAGCCTCTGTTCTGACAGCTCAGAGCCTGGAGCCTGCTTTGGATTCTGGGTCTCCCTCTCTCTCTGCCCCTCCCCCACTCATGCGTGCTCTCTCTCTCTCTCTCTCTTTCTCTCAAAAACAAATAAACATTAAACAATGCAATTGTTTCTTAATACACTTGAATATTCACTTAACATAAGCACTTAAGCTGGTAGTTTATTTTCTTTTTTTAAAAGTTTATTTATTTTTGAGAGTCAGAGAGAGAGAGACAGAACATGAGCATGGGAGTGGTAGAGAAACAGGGAGACACAGAATCTGAAGCAGGCTCCAGGCTCTGAGCTGCCAGCACAGAGCATGACATGGGGCTTGAACTCACAAACCATCAGATCATGACCTGAGCTGAAGTCAGACACTTAACCAGCTGAGCCACCCAGGCACCCCAGTTGGTAGTTTCTTAATACAGTTAAACATGAACTTAACATATGACCCAACAATCCCACTCTCATATATTTGATAAGATAATAGAAAATATATGTTCACACAAAGACATAAATTAATGTTTGTAGCAGCTTCATTTGTAATGGCTCCAAATTTGAATCTATATTTTAGCATAACTATATATACACACAATGGAGATACTACTTAGCAATAGAAAGGAATGAACTGCTGATATACTCAACAACATAGATAAATCTCAAAAAAATTATGCCAAGTAAAAGAATCCAGATACTAAAGATTGTATGATTCTATTTATATGAAATTCTAGAAAGAGCAAAACTATAGTAGCTGACCAGTGTTTTCAGAGTGGAGATGGGGAATGGAGATTGCTGGAATAAGAGAACTAGGGAACTTTTAATGTTCTATATACCATCAGGATGGTAGTTACACAGCTCCACATTTGTCAAAACTCATTGAATATTCTACTTAAAACTGTCCAGTTTTGTTGTATATAAATAATACCTCAATAAGGTATTTATTTTTAATAAGTAAAAGAAAAGAAAAGAATGACAGGGATATAAAATGGGAACCTGGAATAAGGTAAGAAAATTTGATTTACTTAATGGAACAGAAATTTGGTTCTAAGGTTCCTACCTGCTATCTTGAAGATAGAAATTCAGTAATTTACAAAATTTACTATTCTTGGTTCCAAGACCAAATGGGAATTTTCCTCTATATGTAAAGTGAACACCATTTGGAATAAGAATACTTTTACTATAGTAAACTCAACAAAGAGTCTGAACTGAACTGTCTTTCACTATCTTTATACTCATTATATAGTCAATCCAGTAAAGCAATTTGGGGGAACAGTCATTAAAATGCTGTGTAAATATACAGTTCTTTACTGAGCTGTCTTAATGCATGGTAATATTTTAGAATATTCAAGTATATGAAGTACTGTATGACCTCTAAATATTTTTTCCTAAATATGATTTTTTTAATAAGACATTTTTAAAACATTGGCAATGAGCTCAAGGTTGCATTTCTTGGCATCGACAGTGATTCAAGCTACTCAACACTGTCAGTGACCACAGCTTCCCCCAATACTTGAATGTGTCATTGAGCTGGAAGTAGATGTAACCTCTTTGTGGAAGCCAATAGCTCTAAAAAAGAACTCTGCTAATTTTATAACTTAAACAATATTCTCCTTTTGCATTTCACATGAGAAAGATACAGGAGTTAGTGGATTTTAGCTGTTACCTTCTCTGCAGAGGCTGACAAGATTGAGTCAATTGTTTTTATGAAGTTCAAATATACTAAAAAATAAAGATATGCTAATGCAAGTCTCTAAATACTGTGTTAACTCGAGTGTTAATAACCAATAATTTACTATGAATTAGTAGTAGTTTGCAAATCTTGTCTGTGTGTCTGTGTAACTGTATGTTTACCTTCATCTGGAGATAATGTCAGAAATTTACACTGAAGTGCTTTTTGAACAGGAGGTCCTAGACAAATGTCTCTCTTGCAGCCATCCACCCCACCCCACATAGCTTCTGTCCTTCTAGGATAAGATATTTAATTAGGGCCAGCAAAATCCTGTGAAAAGGGAATGAATAATTTTCTCTAAATGTCAAGAACTCTTCTAAATGCTTTACATGTATTAACCCATTCTTTTTTCATAAGTATTGTGAAAATGAGATCATAATTATGAGATAAATACTATTGAGATGAGAAAATTAAGGTACAGGGTATATGGAACTTGTCAAAGATTACTGCTACTAAATGAAAGAAGGAACTCTGAAGTCCACATTCTTAACCATTACATTACAGGTTGAATGAACATAAAGTGGCCAGTTGTCAATCATTTGTGATCTACAAAGTGAGCAATTTCATATGGTTCAACTTAGTATAATGCTGAGAAAGACTCAAGCCACATTCCTATGAGCACACATGTATGGGACACATTTGTTTCAATTGCCACTCAAGAATATGCATAAACCTTTTATCTGAATTTGGCAAATACAGTATTTGTAGTGGAGTGCATTTTGCTCCAGGGCAAAGACATTTTAAAATTCATGTCTCCTTTGTGAAGAGGTGGGAGGCAGAATAAAGCTGATGGGGGCTTAACAAAAGGAAAAACTTTCTAATGACTAGAACTGTCAAAGATGGGCTGGTGGCCACTGTAGGCAGTGGTGAGGGCTTCTTCCCTGAGAGGCACACTCAGAGGTGGAGCATGCTATCAGCCATGATATTTTCTTTCTTGTTTGCTTTTTTGTTCCAATTCAGCTAGTGCAGGAGACAAGCATCTACTCCTGCTTGCCAAGGATGTAGCAAGCTTGCTTTGCTGGCCACGGCACTGTGGAGGCTCTGATTTTATCCCAAATGTCAACATTTAGAAATCAAAACAAGAGGCTTCTACTGAAAAACAGGGAAGTTCCTTTTGCTCCAGTTGAAAATCTTTGTAATTCATAGAAGAGTTGGAGAGAAATAATGCTTAAAGAGTCCTTGAATTGTGTAACATAGTCTTTTAAAGACAAGTTCCTTTCTTGTCTTCAATAGTTTACTAATCACCTATGATTTCTTTATTCTGGACAAAGCCCATGGACTTCTTTAGATGCTCAACATTGGGATTTAGTAGCACTGAAATTGCTGTCAATTGACTCTGGAGGGTAATATGATCATGACCACTCCCTTGATTTACATTTTATTAATTCGCTTACCTGTGTTCACCTTGATAAAAAGGACAAACTCAGACCTGCTCTCAGCAGTCAAGCCAAACCTGCATGGCCCTGACATTAGTTGGAAGCCAAAGTTACAGCTCAGATTCCATCAACAGGTTCAATTGGATCATCCTGAGTAGTAGGATTACCAGTGTGAAGAATGCTTAGAAAAACAAAATCAAACTGTCCTCAAAGCTGCCCTGAAAAACATGGAGCACTTCTGCATGGTAGAATTTTTTTTTCTTCCTTCCACATCAAGTCCACACACAGTTTCCCTGAATGAGGAGACGATAGCAAGTGTCCCATTTGCTGTGAAATTTGTTTTTACTGATTACAGCTTGTAATGATCATTCGGCTCAGTGGATCAGATCTTACTTTCCCAAAAGCCATTTCATGTGGGCACTAATGTGTTTGTCCCTTGCTTATCCTGATCAGTGGGGCATTCAGTTATAAGAATCAGATTGAAAATAATGTCTTTGATTTTCTTTTGCTGTTTCCCAAAGGGAGGAGAGATTGTCTGTAGTCCTCTGAATGCTCCCAGATGGTGTCGAGGGATGGGGGCTGGGACATCTGAGGGGAGGTCCTAGTTTCAACCAATAATCACTTGATTGTCTGCCAGGATGCTTTGCAAGCCCAGGCCTTTGAAAATGTGTCTCAGCCATGAGTCACGTGGCCTACCCCTCCAGAATGTCATCCTGTTTGGGGGGTGCTCTTGGATCTCTGGAGTCAGAATAAGGGTTAGATGTCCATCACTGGCTTCCCAGTTCAGTCCTATCAGAGGTTGATACACATATCACTTTCTGCCCATTACCTTTTCTCTGTGCTTATAGATCCTGAACAGAAGTAGCAGCCAAGAGACCCTCACCCAGCAGAAGCAATTGAGAGCAGGACAGGAGGGCCCATCCATCCTGGGTTCTTCCCTGGGCCACTCTGCATGGCCCCATGCTGGCCATGTTCTCCCCCTCCTAACAACTGGGAAAGGGCTGCTCTTCTTTTTTTTTTTTTTTTTTTTTTTTTTACAAATAGTTTATTGTCAAATTAGTTTCCACATAACACCCAGTGCTCATCCCCACAAGTAAAGGGCTGCTCTTCTTGACTGCCAGGCCCAAGCCCCAAGGCCCATGCAATGTGTCTTCATTCCACTGTGTCACCTTGCTCCTCCACCTCCAGTGTTTGCAATAATTTCTGGTTCCCTGGATTGACTCTACTTTGCAATATAGTATTCATTCTCTTCTTCAAATTCTCCCTTATTATAGTCCATGCTCAAGGCTGCTGTCAGGTCTTTATCACAGGAGAATTTTCAGGTGTTAAGAGAAAAAAAAGACCTGTGGAAAATTCCTTTCCCTGCTCTCAGTCAGGTCAATCCAAGTTCTTGATAGGGGAAAACAGAAAATATTAAACTGATGGCAGCCATCATCTTAAAATAAAGGCCAAGAGGCAATAATTCCTTTGAGTTGGTGCACATGTATATTTTTGTCATCAAAAGAAACTGTCATGCCTTAAACACCCTGCCTTTGAATGTATACAACTGACCCAGCCTGGAGGCTGGATCAGAGATTACATTCCATGAGATCACACCAATACTTTCAATAACTACCTCTTTTCACATCCAGATCATATTAGAAACCCATTTACTGTTTGGGTTTCTTTCAAAAGAAGTGTGAGATATTCAGTACTGAGTCTTCAGTTATTATTGGCATTCGTACATGACTGAGCATAGGAACTTAAGCCTCTGCTCTTGTCATCACACATTTATGCATATTTTGAACTGTGATTTTTAGTTTTTAACCTGAGGCTCTTCAACTTTCCTAAAGGGAGAAATCCAGATGATAACACCAGACCTTATGCTATCATATTAGCTATATAAAGGAAACAATAGGGAGTGAGAATAAATGAAATAACCAAAGCCAGGTGAGATAATTAAAACCATCTTAATCCTTTCACACTGAGAGAGGGATGTCAGCCCATTTCTTTTTCTTCTTCTTCTTCTTTTTTTTTTTTTTAACAGTGTAAGCTTCAGCTCTTATTTCATTTCAAACAGCTCTCCCCATCAGTGCTTGTTTTACAGTTGTGAATCTGTGGAATGAATTAAGTTTTGCTCAAGGCATTTAGTATAGTAATAATATGCTTCTCAGAGGAAGGCAAAGAAAGGGGAAAAAATTAGCAAAGAGCATCCACCCTACAATGCTAGGTCTGTAATGCAATCTAAAGATGCTGAGAGAAAAGCACCCCTTAACCAAAGCAGATCTATTTATAACCACATTTTGATATTATCACTGAACCCCACCAGCAAGGGGAGGAAAAAAATCACTGTTAAAAATTATTTGAAGTATAAAAGTGAAATGAAAGTCATCCTTTTTTCCTTTTAAGTTTATTTATTTATTTTGAAAGAGCACACAAGTGGGAGAGGAACAGAGAGAGAGGGAGAAAATCCCACGCAGGATCTACACTCTCAGCACAGAGCCCAATGTGGGGTTTGAACTCACAAACTATGAAATCATGCCCTGAGCCAAAATCAAGAGTTGGACTCAACTGACTGAGCCACCCAGGAGCACCTGAAAGTCATCTTTTAGTGATTGTTCTGAGATATGGAAAAGGAATGGAAGGGTAAAAGGCAGTCATTAAGGGACACTGATAAAGAAAGTCCCTGAAGGGGTGTGAGATCCCAGGCATGTGACACCATAGAAGACCCATCATGAAGAAAGAAAGCCATAGAGCTCAGAGTCCCAGATGGATGATAGTGTGTTTGTTATCTTTAATGACCCTGTGGTGTAAGGGAAGAGCAACCCAAATCAAAATATATCGGGTTGAGCCCTGGCTCCACCTGATTTATAGAAGAAGAGTTAGCCCTGCCCCAGCTGTCACAGAGGATTATGCCAGTCATTGAATGACACAAAGAATCTGAGTCAGTTTTGCAAAGGCTGAAGATAGAGACCATTAAGGTAGCCTGAAGTTGTGCTCAAGCTATTATGATTTTTTCATTAAGTTTGGACAATCTTTCTTGGTACACTCTCTCAGAGCAGAAAGTAGAAGATAGAAAATTGTGCTTTATTGGAGAGTAGCAGAAGGGTGGAGAGAAGAGATTTTTGTTGTTTTGGTTCTCAAAAATGTCAGAGTACTCCAATAGATTTAATTTTTTAAAAAAATTAAAAGTTCAAAGACAGGAAACTAGAGTCATTTTTTCCAAGAAGATATCTGACCTCATTATTCCTTTGTGTAAAATCCCACATTGGCTTCCCCAAACCTTCAGAAAAAATTGAAATTTTAAAATGGTATCTATGGCACAAAGTAGATATCCTACTTCAGTTAAATGAGTAATTGAAAAACTAGTACCACTGACCATTAATACTTGGTAACAACATAATAAATATGAAGAATGAAAGACTATTGATAATGCTGTAGCCTATCCTGAGCCCAAGACAGCTTTCTTTGTTTAGATGCGAGATTAGCATAGTTTACTTACAGAGATGCTAAAGACTCTCCAGAACAAAAATGAGTATTTCTTTTGATTAATTAACAGAATTGAAAGAGAATTTACAAGATCAGCCTCCATACTCAGTGCCTCCATCTTATTTCATACACAATTTCTCAAAAATCATCAGGTAGCTGTATTATGGGTCTTTCCCTTGGTTTGAGAAACTACCTGTACTACCCCTTTAAGTTCTTACTTTTCTATAAAAGCTGACCAATCGGAGGTCCAGCCCATTAGGATACAAAGACTGATTTGATAAACTCACTTAATGGAGGTAATAATGGATGATAATGCTTAAATTAATGTGAGGAAATCCCAAAGAGGATGATCCTGGTGTATATTAATCAAATCCCAGGAAACAAAAAGGAAAATTGCCACCTTGACAGCCAAGGATGAAGGAATCTGCACGATTCTCTCCTTTCATTTGGAAAGAAAGGAAGATTCAGGATGGTCAATCCTCAAAAACAAAAAGAGAGCAAAAGGGAGGTAGGAACCATGCACATCATCTGAGGATTCTGAAAACCGTGAATTGTCCCCTTATTTGTTATTTTTGTGTCATTCTTTCCCCATTGGTTTCTCCTGATGGCTGTCTAACAACACCCAAAAAACTTAAATTTTAAGAAGTCCATCCTTCTATCTATAATATATGTCACCTCTGAACATATTAAAACAGATACTTGGAGGGAGAATCACAAGCTGGGGAGGAGTGGGGAGTGGTTCATCATATAGCCCTATCTCCCAAAATTTCACCTTGTGGGAGTTTTATCTTTCTTCTATTATCACGCACTGTAACATACAGCTTCACTCACAAAACCTTATTTTTGGCTTCCCTTTATACAGCTGGAAAAAAAAGCCTGGACTATACTATTATGTTTGTAATATAATCTTATTCAAGAAGACTAAAAACACCCCAACACACAAAATGTATGAAATAGCCACCCAAAGAAAAAAACCTTGTAGAAAGAGCTATCAGAATTGAGCAAAGAGTGAGGAAGTTTATAACTGCCCCAAATGGGTATGTATATTTAAAAAACAATGAAAATCTTGAGAATACTGCCTTATCTCTGAAGGAGTAGCTTCATTCCTTATATCTGGAACAGGATATTGTTCTTCTGCTAATAACAAAAACAAAAACAATAACAACAAAACACATTGAAAAACAAAACAGAGATTCATATATAATTAGATCTTAAAGCCTATTCCCCAACATTAACCAGACATGGCAGATGGGGTTGCCTTTCCCACATTCCCCCAGAGCTCTGTCTCTAACCAATGTTTGCTTTAACCTTTCTCAATTCTGTCCCCTTTATTTTGCCCTTCCAGCTTAGTTTCCATGTTCAACTGAACTGATTCCGAATGTGTAAAGAGGGGCCACAGTGCGATCTGGGCCAGCCCTCCTCCAATCTGTACTGACCATATTGCTGGATGGGGAAGGTGGCTACCTGAAAGGTGTGTAATTGTAAGGCAGAATGAAGAGATTTCTGTCCTTCCTGGGTGTATCTCCTCTTGACTTTGCCACGGTGCCTAAATGATGAATTTACTCTACTTTGGACTGATGTAATAAATGCCCTGGAAAAATGCAGGTGGATTCCTGCCAGGGAGGCGCTGTGGGCTTTTGTTACTAAATGCCAGAGCCACATTTCAACTTAAGTCTACTGCCTGAACTACCTTTTTACCTTTTTCACAGTTTTCAGGTACTTATCATTTACTTTTTTTCATTCATTCACCACAGATTATTAAGGTCTGTTTGCTTAACATTCTACCCTGAGGATGCATTGGTGCAAAAGACTGGTGCTTCTTGCCCTTTGGAGAGAAGGTAGATGTTATACAGCTGATTACACACAATTGTAATTACTATTCATTTACCCATTCCATAATTATACATCAAGCACCTACTCTGTACTAAGCACAATGGTCAGTGTTAGGAATGGAATAGGTGACAAAAACATCACATTCTGTACCTTCATGAAATCTGTAGTCTAATCAAATGTAACACAAGAGAACATAAAACTGAATGTGTGGCGAGATCTACAAAAGGTACACAATTTTATGACAGTATATAATTAAATATACATATAACTCTGTAATTGGGAAAATTGGCCTCATTTGGGAAATTACAGAAAGGCTTCTATGAAGAAGTGAGTGGGCTGAGAATCTGAAAGGGTCATGTCTAAAAGGGAAGGTCGTTCCAGTTAGAAAAAGTATCTTATACAAAGTCCCATTAGAAAGGAACATGGTAGGGCACGTGGGTGGCTCAGTCAGTTACATGTCCGACTTAGCTCAGGTCTGATCTCAGTTTGTGAACTCAAGCCCCATGTCAGGACTGTGCTGATAGCTCAGAGCCTGGATGCTGCTTCAGATTCTGTCTCTCTCTCTCTCTCTCTGCCCCTCCCCTGCTCACACTGTGTCTTTCTCTCTCTCAAAAATAAATAAGCATTAAAAATTTCTTAAAAATTAAAAAAAAAGAAATCTGATAGAGAGGGAGATTGTGTGGTGGAGATGGAATGGAAGAGAATTAGATACATATATATAAGAGGTATTTAAGGGGTGAGATTCCAAAAATCTTAGTGGTTTGGGTCGAACACACAAATGAAAAAGATGATTCAAGTTCCTCATTATCACAACTGAAAAGGTGCTGGAGCCATTCACACAGATAACAAATACTGGGAGAAGAATGGTTTGAATGGAGACATAGGTGTTGAGCTTCAGAACTTGCACTCTGGATTTGGCAAATGAGGCTTTGGAACATTTGAGGTCAACACAGTTTTGAAAACAGTGAATTTGAGGAGCCCACAGAGTCACCTATACCTGTAAGGTATTTCAGGTAGAAAGCCCAATACACAGGTCTAGAACCTGTAGGGAATGGGTTCTCCATAGCATGCTGGCAACCTTGCACATGTCCACATAGGCCACAGAGACAACAGGACATAGGCAAAGTCATACCTAATCTGATTCTTGTCAGGAAGCCTCATAATCCTTTGAAAACAAGGGAGGATGGAAGGCCTATGGGGAGCTGCTCTGAGTCCATATCATATTCCCATCTCCCACTCACCTCCCTGTCTTCCCCTAAAGGCTGTCATAATTTCCCATCACCTCCAGGGTTCCATCAAGGTAAGAGTCTTCCTGTCTTGCTCTTCTCAGAATAGACCTTCAGAGTACAAACCTACTTAGCTGTAGTCCAGACTTGGCTCCTCAGCAATGGCGTGTCCCATGACTCATGGTGTTGGCTTCAGCCCCTCTTCATTCAGTGCTCTGTGGTGTGTTGGACACGGATTGCAGGAAACTAGCAACTTTGGCTGCTGTCTCTTTCTGTAATAAACTGTCTCCTTCTAAAAGTAGCTCATTGTATCTTTACTGGTTCAATCAGTAAGGGTTTGGCGTTAGCATTGCCTTTTGACAAAACCAAGAAAAGACATGAGAGTGAATAAATTTGAAAGACATTAGTCAGTTGTTAGGATTTTTGTTTCTGATATATAACTCAAACATAGGAAAGTGCACATATCTTAGAAGCATAGAGTGGTGATTTTTTACATGTGTGTATGCCTGCACCCACTCTGCAAGTCACAACATAGAACACATCCAGCACCTGGCTGATATTCCGCATCCAGAAGTAACTGCCATTCTTAACTCTGTCACCACAGATTAGCTGTGCTTGGTTTTGAAATCTTATACAAATGGAATCCTACAGCATCGAATCTTTTGTGCCTGTGTTCTTTCAGTCTACATTATATCAGTAAGGTTTATCCATTTTGTGCCTTGTAGAAGTAATTTGTTATTTCTCATCTCTAATTGTATTCCATGGTGTTAAATATATCACAAATTTTTGGTCCATTCAACTGTGACGGATGTATTGCTTCCAGTTTTTAGTGATTAAAAATGTCATTTTTATAAAGATTCCAGTATATATCTTTTGATGGGCACAAGTATGCATTGGATATACATCCAGGAGTGCAATCAGGTAAAAGTGAGATGATAGATGATTGATAGATAGATAGATAGATAGATAGATGATAGACAGGTAGATAATTAGATGATAGATAAGATAGATAGATAGATAGATAGATAGATAGATAGATAGATAGATATCCTTAGGGGCTGTAAAATAGTTTCTCCAAAGTAATTGCATTAATTTACACTTTTACCAGCTCAGTGTATGGGAGTGCCAGTTATTCCACATTCTCTTCAACACTTGGGATTATCAGTCTTTTAATTTAAGCCATTCTGATCTGAGCATTGTGTTATTTTACTGTGGTTTCAATTTGTATTTTCCTTTTTTTAAAAATTTATTTATTTCTGAGAGAGAGAGAGAGACAAAGAGGGCATGAGGGCATGAGCAGGGGAGGGTCAGAGAGAGAGGGAGACACAGAATCTGAAACAGGCTCCAGGCTCTGAGCTAGCTGTCAGCACAGAGCCTGAGGCAGGGCTCAAACCCACGAACTGTGAGATCATAACCTGAGCTGAAGTCAGACCCTCAATCAACTGAGTCATCCAGGAGCCCCTCAATTTGTATTTTCCTAATGAGTATTGATTTTAAACACCTTTTCATATATATTTTTTAAATTTTCAAATTTAATTTTTTTCTAATTTATTTATTTAAGGGAGACACAGACAGGCCAAGTGAGGAAGGTGCAGAGAGAAGAGGAGACAGAGAATCCCAAGAAGGCTCTGCACTGTCAGCAGGAAGCCTGACATGGGGCTTGAACTCATGAAACTGTGAGATCATGACCTGAACCAAAACCAAGAGTCAGACACTTAACCAACTGAGCCACCCAGACACCTCTAATTTTTTTTTTTTTTATATAGAAAGAGAGCATGTGAGCAGGGGAAAGGGACAGAGGGAGGGGGGGGTGGGAATTTCAAGCGGGCTCCACGCTCAGCATAGAACCCAACACAGGGCTTGATTCCATGATCTTGCAATCATGGCCTGAGCAGAAACCAAGAGTCAGATGTTCAGCAGACTGAGCCACCCAGGCATGCTTTCACACACACACACACACACACACACACACACACACACACACACACACACACTTTTTTAATTTGGGTATTCTCTTTGGTGAAATGCATGTTCAAAGTATTTTGTTCTTTTTTCAATTTAGTTGCCAACTTTTATCCTATTATCAGTGGGAGTTATATACACATCACAGACACATGTCTTTTGTTGGATATCCTCTTCCATGCAGTCATTTTCTTCTTCACTTCTTATGTCATTTTCTGAGTAAAGATTTTTATTTTTAATAAAGTGCAACTCACCAATTTCCACTTATTAAATTGTTTTCTATTTATGAAATCATTGCCTACTTGAAAATGGAGAAATATTAGCTTATGTTTTCTTCCAGAAGATTCATGATTTAATCTTTTGTGTAATAAATCTATAATCCACCTCTAATTAATTTATGTGTATGGTTTGGGGGTAGGAATCAGAATTCATTTTTTCTCCTGTATGGATATACAACTGACCTCCTATTTAAAAAGGCCATTCTTTTCTTACAGAATTGCCGCTGTGCAGTGGTCATAATCTGGTATGACCATCTAGAAATGGCTGTGTTTCTGGCTCTCTCTTCTGTCCCACTGGTGTCTGGATATTTCCTTGTGCTATGTCATGTCCTCAATAGGCTTTGTAGACATTCAGCAAGCTTTTTGAGTAAAACTTCCAACTTTGCTATCGTTCTTCAAGATTGTCTTGGTTGCTCCAAGTCCTTTGTATTTCCACAAACAGTTTGGAATAATCTTGACAATTACTAAAATGAAGAATTTCCCAGGAAACCATTGAATCTTTAGATCAATTTGGGGAGAAGTGACATCTTAAAAATATTGAGTCTACCAATTCATTAAGATCGTAAAGCTCTCAAGTTTTAGGAATTCTTTAACATTTCTTAGCAATGTTTTGTAGTAAAATTTGAAAAACATAGAAGTCTCTTTATCTCCCTTCCTCCGTTCATTCCTTTCCTTCCTTCCCTCCTTCCTTCCTTCCTTCCTTCCTTCCTTCCTTCCTTCCTTCCTTCCTTCCTTCCTTCCTTCCTTCCTTCCTCCCTTCCTCCTTTCTTTCTTCCTTCCTTCCTTCTTTTATGTATATATTTATGTATTTATTTTTGCAATTTCCTTGTTTGCTTTTATCATCAGGGTTATGCTGGCCTAATAAAAATGTTGGGAAGTATTCTTTTCCTATTCTCTGGCCACGATTGTTTAAATTTAGTATTATTTCTTCCTTCATTATTTGGAAAAATTCATCAGTAAAACATGGGCCTGGAGTTTTCTTTGAGTGAAAGTTTTAATTACAGATCTACTAAATACAGAATGATGTGGTTTTAAAATTTTCTTCTTGTGAAAAGTTGTGGTTTTGTAGGAATTTTATCTAATTTTAAGAGATTAAAAATTGTTAAAAGCCCTATATTATTAAAAATATTTTTAAATTTTTATTTATTTTTGAGAGAGAGATAGTGTGCGAGCAGGGGAGGGGCAAAGAGAGAGGGAGACACAGAATTCAAAGCAGTCTTCAGGTTCTGAGTTGTCAGAACAGAGACTGAAATGGGGCTCAAACTCACAGATGGGGAGATCATGACCTGAGCTGCAAGTTGGATGCTTGCTTAACTGTCTGAGCTACCCAGGTGCCCCTAGCCCCATATTATTTTCTAACATCTGTAGAGCTTATATTTTTATCTCCTTTTTGAGTTATAAATACTATTAATTTGTGTGTTTTTTTTTAATTTTTTGTCTGATTTTCAAAACCAGTCTTCCTAGGGGTTTGTCAATTTTGTTAAACTTATAAAACAGTATTTTAAAAAAATAATTCTGCTGTCACTTGTGTTATTGTCTTCAGATATAGCATATCCCTCTTTTTCCTAGTTGGTATAGAAAGTTAGGTTTTCAAACTTTATTTTTAAAATGTGAATTTAGAACCTAGAAAATTTTTTCTGAGTCATGCTTTAACTGCACCCACAAGTTCTCATATTTTTATTATCATCCAGCTGAAAATACTTTTTAATTCCACTGTGAGGTTTTCATTGCACATGAGTTATTTAGAAATGTGTTACTTAATTTTCAAACAGTTGGTGATTTTCCAATTAACTTTTTTGCTTTTTATTTTTAAATCACTATTATCTATTCCATACAATTTAAATTATTTTGTGTTTTGAAGAACTTTCTTTGTGGCCAAGCACATAGTCTGTTGTGGTCAGTGTTTCATGCATCATAGAAGAGAATGATTTTGCTTTGTTGCATGTAATCTTAATTTTTTTTCTGTCTTAATTAATCATGTTGGTCAAGGGGTTCCTGGGTGGCTCAGTCAGTTAAGCTTCCGACTTTGGCTCAGGTCTTGATCTCATGGCTCCTGAGTTGAGCACTGCATCAGGCTCTGTGCTGATAGCTCTGATCCTGGAGCCTGCATTGGTGCTTTGGATTCTATGTCTCTGTCTCTCTTTCTCTTTCTGCCCCTCCCCTACTCATGCTCTGTCTCTCTCTCTCTCTATCTCTTTCAAAAATAAATAAACATTTAAAAAAACCATGTTGGTAAAATCTTTCTATATCCTTATGATGTCTTTGTCTACTAGATTCTATAAGTTACAGAGAGAAGAGTGTTAAAATATTCAACTATGATTGAGAATACGTCTATTTCTTTTAAAAAATTCTGTCAATATTTGCTTGATATGCTTTGATCTTTGTCATTGGGCAAACAAAGTAGAACTGTTATATCTTACTCTTTAATTGAGATTTTAACCATCATCTCTATCTAGTAAAATGTCTTATGCCTTCTTTTTATATCAATGTAGGTACATTAATTTTCTTTTGATTGGTAACTATTTGTACCTTTTATTGATATAATTTTTCAACCTTTCTAATGTCCTTATATTTAAAGTATTGTATTGTGAAGAGTTTATAGTTGCTTTTCTTATCCTGTCTGATTATCTTTACTTTAATATAATTACTGATATAAGTAGGTTTAAGTTTACCATCTTGGTGTGTGTGTGTGTGTGTGTGTGTGTATGATGTCACTCTTGACTGATGTCAAGCATTCTGTTCCTTTCCCTTTTTAAGGTGTTGAATGCCAATACTACTATACATTTGACAGCAGTCACAACAATTTAAATGTCTATTATTCAATCAGGTCTGTAAAGCAAGGGGAATCCTTGGGTAAGGAACAAGGCTATAGCAAAAGTGATCTTTCAAGACTGCCCGAGGAGAAGAGAGAGAGCACACAGTCTGGGATAAAAGCCCCAAAATGGGATTTTTGAATAATGCTAGGGGTGGTCTGATTTTCAGGCAATCTCTTCCAGCCTGTTCAAATGGGCATGGTTGGGTGCTGTGCCTGCACCTTATTAAGATATGGCAGAAGTGGATGCAAATTGCACTTATTGGTCCCCCTCCCCCATCCTGTTAAATTCAGGTGACCATCTAACATTTACTCAAACAAGTGTTCAATGGTTTGATTAAATGATTTTATTTCATAGCCTAAGTGTGATTTTTCTGAAGATGACTCAATTCTGTTTTATTGTAATTGGTACCTTCTGTTTTTTCTTTTCTTTTATCACTTCTTTCACTTATTTGTATTAATTAAATATATTTAATGCTTTTTTCTTTATTAATTACTTAGTTTTATATTATTGTAACCTTACATATGCAGCCTTAACTTATTAAAGTTCACCTTAAGCTAGTATTCTTACTACTTCCCCAAAATTCAAGAACTTTACAACCATGTATCTCTACTTACCTCCCTATCATTTATGTAGTAAAATTCATTTTTATATATGTCATTAACTCATAGATATTATTTGTAATTTTGCTAAAAACCATTGATATTTTGTATGTATCCCTATATTCACATTTTTAGTGTTCTTAATCTTCCTCCAGTTCTGTGCTTCCAACTGGAATCATTTTTCTATGACTAGAAGAACTTTCTTTAATATATCTTATAGTTTCAATTGTCCAGAGAAAAAAATTCTCATATTTTTCTTGTCTGAAAATGTCTTTGTTTTTGTCTTCAATTTTGATTTCTATTTCACTGCCATTTTCTCATAGAATTTTACTTTTCTTTCTTTCTTTCTTTCTTTCTTTCTTTCTTTCTTTCTTTCTTTCTTTCTTTCTTCTTTCTCTTTTTAGCATTTTAAAGGTGTCATTCCATTGTCCTCTGGCTTTCATGATTCCCATTGGAATGTCAGCCATATATCTTATTGTCCCTCATTTGAATGTAATGTCTTTTTCTCAGGCTGCTCTAAAGACTTTCTTTGTTTTTGGTTTTTAGAAGTTTGACCTATGATGTGCCTAAGGGTTGTTTCTTTATACATATTCTATTTAGGACCCATTGCGTGTTTGGAGTCTTTTGGTTTGTGTCTTCAGTCATTTTGAAAACTTCAGTGATTATCACTTTAAATATTTCTCTAAATTTGTTCGTTCTCTATCCCCTCCTGGAATTCTACCCACACTTATGATAGAACTTATGATAGATACTGAACCCTACATTTCTCTTTTGCTTTCTCTATTTTCTCCATCCATTCTCTCTACCTCCACCCTGCTGAACTCAGTGCTTCCCTTTACTTTTAATGGATTCATCTTTGAGTTCATTAATCTTGTCTTTTACTGTTTCTTGTCTTAATTTAAATCCACCCAAGAAGATCTTTAATTTGAACACCACATTTTTTATTTCTAAGCCATTCATTTGGTTCTTTTTTATGAAATACAATCCTGTGTTGAAATTTTTTTATTAAAAAATTTTTTTAATGTTTATTCATTTTTGAAAGCAAGAGAGACAGAACACGCATGGGGAAGGGGTAAGAGAAAGGGACGTAGAATTCAAAGCAGACTCCAGGCTCTGAGCTGCCAGCACAGAGCCTAACACAGGACTTTAACCCCTGAACTGCGAGGTCATAACCTGACCTAGTGAGGCACTCATCCGACTGAGCCCCCCAAGTGTCCTCAGATGTCATCTTCAACCAGGAAGTATATCCTCTTGTTTTCCTGTTAGGTAAATAAGGCCATGAGGCAGTCACCCTGGTACTATCATAGATTGAGCTCACACAGGGCTGCTTACTAGTCTTAGCATGACTAACTTCATCTTTTATCTGACCTTCTTTTAAGGAGGGAGAGGTGAATGGCCTTTCTGAGGTTTTTATTAAGAGTCTGACATATTTCTGCCTCCTCAGCTCTGGAATACTGCAGGGAATTCAGTTATTCACCTCAAAAGTTGTGGAATTAGCTCTTTTGTCTCTTACTTGCTTCTCCAATACCCTAATTTCCCTCCAACTCTCCCTAACAACTCTGAAATCTAGTACACTGGTAAATATCTCGAGGAGTTCATGACCCACTTCCTTCTAGCAAAAATTTCTCCCTCTATTTTCATCATGAATATGCAGTTTGGGCAAGGATTGATAGAGTTGTCTCATCTCCATCCCATGGAAAAATCAAGTAAGGGTGCCCCAACTGGGTATGGAAGGACCGGTTCCATGATGGCTCATTCATATGTCTGACAAGTTTGTGCTGTCTGTTTGTCAGCTGGGAGTTACCTGGGGCTATTGACAGATTCATCTCCATATGGACTTTTTCATGGATCTGTTTGGATATTCTCACAGCACAGAGTCTGTGTTCTAAGAGGCAGGAGATGGAGCTGCAAATTTCTTAAAGCCTGGCTTAGAATTTGTCATAGCATCATTTCCATATCATTTTATTCATCAAAGCAGACACTAGCTTGCCCAGACTCAAGGTAAGGGACAGCAATCTCAACTATCGCTTGTAGAAATGTCTAAGAAATTGTGACCGTCTTTAGTTCATCGTGTTCATGCCATCCCTATAACTTGATTAATATCCTATGAGGGAAAAAAGGCCACACTTTTGGATCTCCTAAGTTTCTAATGTGGTATTTATGAGAATTCAGTAGGTTCTCTTTCCTTTATGAGAATGCCTCTGATTGAGTCATTTTAAGTGTAGCCCTCAGTGTCGGCCCCAAGACTGACAATGTTCCCAGAGATGAATTTACTAGGGATAATATTCACCTCTGAATGGCATTCCCTTGGCTAGAATTCAAGTCCATCTTTGC
Source organism: Hyaena hyaena (assembly GCF_003009895.1). Taxonomy (NCBI): domain Eukaryota; kingdom Metazoa; phylum Chordata; class Mammalia; order Carnivora; family Hyaenidae; genus Hyaena; species Hyaena hyaena. The sequence continues at coordinate 694,374 of NW_024081530.1, forward strand.
TGCATCCATAGCTCTTCAACAACTTGAAATCATGGCAACTATTGAGACTGCCTAGTAAAAATATATAGAGAAAGTAGAGAAGATTCAAGAATCCAAACAATCTACAAAATTAAAGAAACAGAGATAAAGATCAGAGTGAGAAACAATAGCCAGAGAGCTAGGAAGAAGACGAGAAGAGTGCGGTGTCACAGAAGTAAGGTTGAGTGTTGAATAGGTGAGAGTAGTCTACCGTGTCACAGAGAGGATGGTAAGATAAGGAGTGAAAGCTTGCACTGGATTTAGAGACTGGAAGGTGAGCTGCAAGAAGTGTTTTGATGCAAGTATGGGTATAGCAGCCTGAAGGCCATGGATTAAGGAGTGAATAGGTTATTGATTAAGTGAAAACAATATGAGTGGACAACTCTTTCACTGGATCTTTTTGTGAAGATAAAGAGACAGATGATCGGGAAAAAAAGGATGAGATTGAGTGGGAGTTGAATTTTTAGTTAAATATAGGATAAACTCGAGTCTGTTCCAATGCTAGCCAATAGAAAGTGGCTGAAGTATAGGAGTGAAAAGGGACAGTTGATGAATAATAAAGTCTCTTGAGAAGTAACGAGAGATTTGATCCAGAGCAGAGGTAGAGCAATTAGCCCTAGACTAAGATTAGCATAATGGAAGTGATGCGGAAGTGGGCAAATTCTCTTCTTCTATTCAATCAAGAAGCAAAAAGTAAAAAGACGCTTATGTAGCTATGTTTTAGGTAGGATAGCAAAAAATGAAGGGAATTTTTTGTAAAATGAATTCCATTCTATGAGCTTAGTTCCCTGCAAAAAGTATAAGAAGGTATGCCAAGGTAGAATATTTGAGGATAGATGAGGTTTGAAATAACAACTGCAAGGAATAAGACAGAGAGAGATAGAAAGATTACTGGGCATCTTTAAGTTTAATTGAGGTCATAAATCAGCATCACCAGTCTGAGAGGTTTGTGATATAGGGAAACATAGAATTTAAACAGTTAAGTTGATTTTGAATTGGAGTTTTATGGAACATTTGTAACAAGAACAATAGATCAAAGAAACTGAGAATTTTGGCAAGAGAGTTTTGAAACAATGGTCCAAAAAGTCTAGGTTTGAAGGATATAACATTGAGGTAAAGTGGTTGAATAGAGCAATTATAGATGCTTGGGTGAGGTCAAAGATCCAGGATAGTGAAAGTGAAAGATTTAGGGCTGTCAGAGAGTAAGATGTGGGAAGTTAAGCTTTCAGAGGTGTAAGGGCTCTGAGTGATGTCAGAGTGCACACAGCAATCACCTGAAGTGAAGAGGTGGTAATAAGCTGTTGATTCTAAGGGACTCAGTGTTTCAAGATTTGGGTTGTTAAAATAGCAGTACAAATGAAATAACATAAAATGTTGACAGAATTAGAGTATTGATGAAGACGTGGTGATGAAGTTTTGGGATAATGGTGGGGTTCATGGGGTCCAGAGCTAATGACCAAGAAAGAATTCTTAAGGACGTCTTTGGTGCAAAAACATAAATTTTTTAAAGCATGGGGGCAGGACCATGGGTAGGGAGAGCTGCACTGAGGTTGTAGGGGGTGACCATTTTATGGAGTCAGAGGAGATAAAGTCAAGAGGGAGTTTCTAATGAGACTTTCACATGCTAAAGACGACTTACTGGAGACCTAGCTATTATCTAGCTAAGGTTGTTTTTCCCTCTGTCAAAGTATTAACATTAAGACAGTAAGGAGGGGACACCTGGGTGGCTCAGTTGGATTTGGCCTCAGGTGATGATCTTCTGGTTTGTGCTAACAGCTTAGAGCCTAAAGCCTGCTTCAGGTTCTGTGTCTCCCTCTCTCTCTCTCTCTCTCTCTCTGCCCCTCCCACATTCACAGGCTGTGTCTCACTCTCTCTCTTAAAAATAAATAAACATTAAAAAAAAAAGATAGTAGGGAGTTCCTGGACTTTAGGCTATGATGGGATTCCCTTTTTCTGGTAAACTGGTGAAGACTCTTATCAGTTTAACCTTTTCATTTTTGGTCCTTTCCTGTTTTGGGGTAGCCTGGAGTGTCCAAGGAATATCATACATACCCCACCTGGGGAGGGAGGGTGTACTAAGTGGTGCTTTGCTGCTCAACCTGTCTCCTACTCCCTCATCACTGGGACCAGATTCCCAAGTATATGATTGAGACCCTGTCTGAGGAGTGGATAACTTCATCTGCAGAAAGAACAGATGAATACTGGCATGTACTTACTTCCATGGAGTGGGAGAGAGGACCAGTATGGTGCTGCACAAGGCACTGCATCTCCAAAAGAATGAGGACTCCATCTTCCACGACCATGGTCCACGGAATAAGGGCCAATGAGCACCATCTTTTTATGATGGCCACAGGCAATAGGAATCTTCACCCATAAACCCGGTGTATGTGTCACAAAAAGTTTTTACTGATACTGCCCTCTGCCCTCTGCTATCATGGGGAATAGATGGGTCTTTGCTGAAACAATAAGCTGTTTTCAGATGTGTGCTTGTGACAGCTCACCTGACCAAGGGGAAGCATGACCACATCAATCCCTCTCCAAGCCCTTCCCCCTTCTGAAGATTGCAAGGAGCTCCCCAGATCCTAGAGCCTGGAGCTTGTTCATTCAGACAGGGCTGAATTCAAGGGAGTGGTCCCCTTGCCTGGACAACCAACAGTTTCTCCCACCTACTGCTCTCATTCTCTGCTTATGTATCATAATGTTAATTGTCATGGGTTAGTGCAGAACAGACACAGACTTCATACATAGATGGACATTCAAGTCATGAAAGACTATTGACTCACTGTCAATGTCAGTGTCATAAATTCATTTTGATCCTGACACAGAAAAATGAGGCAAAGACTGAGTCATCCCATGCTCATGGGGCAAACTAACCAGAGCATGTTAGCAGTGGTCATGACCAATTCATACGTAGGTGATGGGTTTCTGCAAAACCAGATTGAACCTCTCTTGAAATTAACATGTTCAGGGACGCCTGGGTGGCTCGGTCGGTTGAGCAACCTACTATGGCTCAGGTCATGATCTCAGGGTTTGTGGGTTCCAGACCCACAACGGGCTCTGTGCTGACAACCAGCTCAGAGCCTGGAGCCTGTTTCAGATTCTGTATCTCCCTCTCTCTCTGACTCACCCCTGCTCATGCTCTCTCTCTCTCTCTCTCAGAAATAAATAAAACATTAAAAAAATTTTAAAAATTAACGTGTTCATTTGAATGCCATTGGTTTTATAGGTTTGTTTCTATTTTATTTGCAGATTTTCTCTTTTTTTTTGAGCTATAAGTATATTAGTGTTTGTACATATTTAAGTAACACTATAACTCAATACTAGTATATCTACACATTATTCTATTTTGAAAAACAGTGATATAAAGAAAGCCAAATGGCACAGAAGCCTCAGCTGAAGTCCAATGACAGTGATTGTATTAGATTAAGCCTTGCAGTTCCTATACATTTGCTTATGAGGCTTGAAGATGAGATCATAGGTCTTTAGAGTCTTTACTTCAAAATGCCTGGGAAAGAAGAGCTCAGTTTTGCAAACATTGCCTGCGCCGCTTTAGCTTACTAAAGCAGTGGGTGGGGGAAGGAGGGAAGAGATACTTTCATCTATGTCTGGGGGTACCCTAGGGAACATGTGTATGGAATTACACTGTCTCTTACAAGCACTTTCAGTTTGCTATGCCTGCAATTCAAGGATGGCAGAAATGCAAGATACCCTATACTATCAAGATGGCCTCAACTCAAAGTGCTTGGAAATGCCACTTGTAATCTTAAAACAAAACCCACCTTCCCTTTTCAAGAACAGTCAGCAGTTTAATTATGCTAAGTACTTTTCACCCCAGGAGGCTTAAGGTTGCTGTATTAAGCAACAGAACAGCATTCTTTTTAGGCTTAAGGCTATACATTTAGAAAGCTGATAAGTGTTTCACATCAGAAAGCCTCAAGTCTTTTAGGTAATTTCCAAGGATTGCATTTTACAAACTCACCTTCCAATTCGAGCCAAGGATGCCAGAACACCCTAGCTGTTTATAAGTGATCCTTGGCCTTGCTAAGGTTTCCTAGATAAATATGGATGGAGACTTTTAAAACCAACAAAGACAAACATTTGGTTGAACATGTAAATGCAATTATTCAAGCTGTAAATTAAATTCAATTACGTACAGAGAGTAGTATCTTAAGCCTCATGCTAATTATACTTGTGAGTTTCAACTCATTAAACTCGGATAATGCTCAGAAAGAAGGAATCTGGCAGCAGCAAGCCATGCATGCCCGCCCCCACACCCTCCTGCCCTCCCCCCCCCCCCCCCACCCCCCCCCCCCCCCCCGCCTGTCCCCTCTGTGGCTTTCATCACTGTAGTTGGGCATGTTGGCAAAACCAATTCACATCCAAAGAGTCTAAGAGAAAGTAGAGACATCCAGGGTGTGACAACGGACAGTGTAGCCAAGAATAGAGAGCTAATGTGCACACTAGAAAGGTATTGAAAAAAATGTTGCTTTGGGAGTACAAAAAAGCAGATGAGGCCTTCCAAGGGAAATGCTAGTACTAGGAGGTGATGAATCTTTCCTCACATCTGACCGTCCCCGCCCCCAGGGCAAGAGTCCAAAGCCAGGCAGATTCCATTCCTCTTCTCCTTGGAGGGGGCAATTCAACTCGTAGCTGGGCTCTCCTCAGGAAGCAGTGCTGACTCAGCCACGTGGGAAGTGTGTTCAGCACCCCCTGTTTGGTAACTGGGACCTTGTCACCCTTTCAACATTTCTCCTCTTTTTTGCTGTTTACTCTCACCCCAACTTTGACCCCTTGGTGACCGAGATATCTGATAAGAGCATTCACAGGAAGAGGATGACAGTATGCTAACCCAGCCAGGAATGTTTGCATTTTTTAAAAGCCTCATGGGGAGCACAGCTTCAGTACAGAGGACAAATTGCTGATGTTGAAATTTCAAGTATTAATCAAAGAGATGTATGGAAAGTGGAAGCCTTTCCTACAACCTTCAAATCACATTCAGTGGGTCATTCCTGACACCAGGCCAGCCCTGATCACAGGCATTGGATTTGTTCAAGTGATGTTGATGGAGTGGTTTCTGAAAACCAGACATTGTACTAGGTTCCTGCTCGGGAGAAGATAAGAGAAAGACAGGCCTGTAAGTCTTGAAGAGAAGACAGGGCTGAGAATCTAACTTCACTTTTATCCAATGGATGTTCTCATATCCTAATATGTCTGAGAACAATCTCAGAGATTCTTCACAGTGTTTTGAAGACTTGGCACTGTGTCACTGTATCTATTATCTATTGCCACATAACAAGCTACCCCAAAACATAGTAGCTTAAAATAACAACCACTTATCTGGCTCATTATTCTGCTGAGCAGTTCTTTCATGCACCCCAGTGGTCTCTGCTGGGCTTGCTCATGTGTCTGTGCTCACTTGGTAAGCTGGCAGGAAGCTGGCTAGTACCAATGGTCTTCCTCACATGGTTGGCAGTTGACTGGATGTTGACTGGGGCAACGGGGGTGACTGGGCCACGTGCCTCTCATCATCGATCAGGCTAGCTTGGGTTCTTTAGCGTGGCAGGGACAGGGTTCCAAGAATTGCTAGAGGGCAAGCCGAGTCTGAATAAAACTCTTTTCAAATTTCTGTTTGTGTCAGATTTGTTGCCATCCCATCTGCTCCAGCAAATCACAAAGCCCCAGCCAGACTCATGGTCAAAGCGGTCTACTCAAAGATCCAGATACTTGTGCATTTCTGCTTGTTAAACTAATATAGTGCTCAGAAGGAAAGAATCTGGCAGCAACAATAGGGACAATTACAGAAAATCAACCCAAGGTACATATTATATATCTATAAGGTTTTAAGTAAAGAAATAAAAACTAAAAGTTCTACCTTTTAAAGCAGGGTTTTCCAGACTTTTGAATTCTAGGGACTAACAATATTTAAAAACAAATAGGAAGACAGGAGTAAAAAAACATAAGATTGTTGATATTTTTATCTCACTGGCTAGAAATACTAAATAACCACCTACCCTCTCCATTGTTTTGATAAAAGAAAGGACTTTTCAATACCAAAGTAGGAGCAAAACATAATTTTAGAATACACTAGTTCTCTAAATAGAATAAATGAGGCTTTATGAAAAGCTATTTACAATGCCTTCATTTTTCTCATTTCACTGAAGATCAATGGAAACCTCAATTAGAATGGCTCTCGTCAGGTGACTGACATCTTGGAGCTACTGAGCTCGAGAAAGATAATAGGCAGGCAGGGTCTACTGATGAGTAATCATTAAGGGTGTACTGAGTGTGCAGGCTAGCCCTGGCTCACGTACCATCAGGGTGAGACAAGGGTAAGACAGCAATTTTCCTTAAGACTCTGCAGTCCAGCCTGCAAGTAAAGACTGAGCATTAACATAAATGGTCAAAAATTTGAAAAGCAGAAATTCTGAGTGCAGAAAAGAATTATAAAAATAACAGAGAAGAGGCTGGATTATGACTGTGCTACCAGCCATAAGAGAAAAGGTAAGAGAGAAGAACCATCATGCTAATTCATTTAATGCTTAATTCCTTAATCCCAATTCAAATGAAGGCTTCTTCCAATCACCTGGAAGACTATTTTCTTAGGTGCCTCCAGTATTCTAGCTTGTCAGTTTAGATCACAGATCTCCAGGGTAGAAATATGTCTACTTCTAAACTGGGAAGAACAGTGGCCAGGATTGCACTGCTGTCCTCCAAACAAGTGTCATTTTTACATATTTGGACTTGCTGACCACGTTGAAATGGAGAATGAGGAAATAGAGCTTCTAAGTCCATTGCTCCTTAAGATTCTTCAAATCTTTCTGCAGAAGTGATGCCAGTTGAGATGGCACATGCATGCAAGAAAGTTATGGTTCATCCTCTTTTTAAGATCTGTAATTATTTTTTTCTAGGGATGGCAAAGTAGGCAAGCTTACAGTGGTTTTGCCTAAATTGGGGAAGTTCTTTCTAATTTCTTGTCTGTATTTTTGCCACTCAAAACAACAGATTTGGTGGAGGGGGGCTGTCCCTTGAACATCAGCCCACGGGTAGCTGAAGAGCAACCACTGCTAAATTTTGGCCACTAAATTGTTACCCAGTGTCATCCTTCATTCAAATAAGATGCCTTCTTCTGTAGGAAACCATCTCTTGGGAGACATCTGATTTTAGAATGACTATAATAAAAAAACATTCAGTGCATAATAAAACTTCAGATCCCATTATTTTGTTCCTTTCCATAAATATCATTTTTTTCAAGCTTTGTCTCTTAATCCAAAGAAGGCACAGCAGCTAACTTCTTTGACTATATCTAAACAAATGGATCTTTGCTACTCAGAATGCTTCTGATTGTGGCACCATGGATTTGTGAATTTAGAAAGACATAGCAAGTTTCAAATCATGCCTCCTATTTTTATCACTGACAAAAAAATATGTCCATTTGAGCTGTGATGATCTAGTCAAAGTTTGCCACTTTTCAGACTAGAAAACTCAGATTCTAATATCTAATGTTAGAATTAGAACTAATGTTAAAATTAGAATCCAGGTCTTTGGAATATCAACACATTATTCTTTGAAATCTCCTCTTGATACTAGGCTCTGCCTGAGAAAGAAGTCCTGACAGAAATTAAATGATATTTCCATTTATTCTGAAAGCCTCAGTAAACACTCGTGGAACCAAAGCCATCTTCCTCCATAAACTATGCATCTTGGTCACCTCTCCTAGTCCATTCACCCAGAAGGAAATTGTCTCCACAATCACGGATGAACAAATCCTGACCCCTGGCAGCACCATTTCAGTTCATAAACTCAGGATTCTATGAGGAAGAGTCATGAATTTAAACAACATGTTACTTCAGTAATTTGAACACCTAATCAAAGGGATTACCCTTTCAAAGTACTGTGCTCCGAGTTGCCTTCCTCTAGCCCAGTATGTCTGTCATTCCTGTGAGTGAAGTGGCCCACTTGTCCAGCCCTTTTAAACCACTACCATATACCATTTTCAGATAAGCAGAGAATACTCACTGCTAGAGGCTTGCATTAAACATCAAAAGATCATTTAGTCCCTGTCAGCCTTTAGCAGAAATACTGTAGACACTAACAGATGACCTTTGTTACTCTTCAGAGTGACTAACTTTCTGTAGAGGTCACCATGATCAGAAGGTATAAAAACAGTCTCTTCTCACGTGATTACTGACCCTCTCCCTCCACTGGTCTCCCATGGTACTGAAATACACTTCAGTTTTAACACTTAGAAAACTTTGCCTGAGCATATTTTTTTTATGACGATGTTGGATCAGAATCCAAATTTCTCCTTATATACAATTTTCATAATGGTAACCAAATAAAATGGTTACTTTCAATTCTGGAATGAGTGTCCAGTTTCCCCACATTTGTCTATAATTATTATATCAAAACTTGGATATATGGACTTTCCATAGATCAGTGGGACCCAAGGGCATCATATGGCATGATGGTGCATTGAAAGAGAATGATACAGTAAGTTGCTTTTTAATACTTATAATAAACATTAGCAATTACTTCCTGTGAGTCCATTATCACTCTCTATCTTGTGTGAGAACTGGTAATGGTTCAAGAGAACTTCAGGTTTCCACTTGTAGGGATTTGCTTATCAGTTTAAAACCTAGAGTAATCTAAAGACTTTTCTTTGAAAACAAATCCAAATTCAGTGCATTCTGAAATAGAGCAACTTTTACTACATATTTGACTTTAAAAACACATTTGCTGATCACACATGAGTCACATGGCTCATCTACAATGGCTTTTGTGGATCTTCTGTATAATTGGGGAAGATCAAGGAAAAAAGATTGATTTCTCCCCCACTGTTGGATCCCTGTCAGGTTGACAGCTGTCTCCTGTTTCCTTTGGCCACTCTTGCTCCCAACATTACCTACAACAGATAGGTAACCTAGGGGTCAAAGACATTTAACTTCTTAGTTAAATGTCCTATTAGTGGTTGTAAACAGATACCTCAAATTGTACTGAGTCCAGCAGTCCAGAGATGGTTTCTTGGTGTTTTAGGAGATCAGCTAGATGATACAAATTAAGTCACAACCAGTATGGTGCTGGGTCAGAATGTGACTTGGACATATGTGATGGGGAAATTGCTAATAAAAGGGAAGAATGGAAGTAAGCCTTCAGTAAGGAAATATAGGGTGTGTAAAGGCATTTGGGTATGTGGCAAATGAAGATGAGATGGATGGTATGGATCTGAAGAATTTTCAAAAAAAATTTAAAAAAGGAAAATACCATTTGGTTAAGGAAACAGGGCCTTAGGAGAGGTTCTGTATGTGATCCTATGTTTCTTATGCTTTGTTAGTAGAAAAAAGAATTTATTGAATAAGTGAAACTAGGCAAACACATTTTTGTCAGCAAAAAAATACATGCCTCAGTCAGCAAGACACACAGAGTCTCAGGAAAAGTAAAGAGGAAGAAACCATAGAGTTTTGATGTCTTTGCAAAGAGGAACTAGAGTGGGCTTTGGTAGGCAATTTGTAGAGCAGGCACAAAATAAATCTCTGGGAAGAATGGAGCAGTGGACCATAAGGATGCACTGAGTCTTTATGCCAGAAAGCGTTTTTGCCTGACACCTATCTAGTGGTCCTTGAGGGCATGTTTACTACTACCATAAATAAACCAACTCTTTGAAGACTCTCATTGGCTCAAGTGTCTGCTTGATAGGTCCTCTTAGTGAAGGACAACAAAGCTCATGTCCAGGAAGCTTCCAGAGTTGGCCTGAGTTGATGAAGAACCAGAGGAGGCTGGCTGCTCCCTCGCTTACTGGTTTTCATCCCTCTTCCTTCATATAGAGCCTTGTGGCTTGCATCACATGAGAGGGCATCAGCAACATGGCTCATCCTTATTTGTTTGTTTGTTTTAATTGAAGTATAGTAGATGTACAATTTTATATTAGTTACAGTTGTACAATATAGTGATTCGACAGTTTTATACATTATGAAATGCTTACTATATTAAGTATAGTTACAATCTGTAGAAAGAACAAGTACTGTTGAGGATGCAGAGAACAGGGAACTCTCGTGCACCGTTAGTGGAAATGTAATTGGTGCAGCCATACTCCAGAAAAGAGTATGGAGGCTCCTCAAAAAATTAAAAATCAAAAATAGAAATACCATTCCATCCAGTAATTCCACATCTTGTATTTACCAAAGGAAAATCAAAATACTAATTCAAAGTTTCATACGCACCTCTATGTTTAGTGCATCATTATTTACTATTGTCAACATACGGAAACAACCTAAATGAAGTACATCAATAGATGAATATATAAATGGGATATTATTCAACCTTAAGAGAATGTAATCTTGCCATTCATGACAACATGGATGACCCAGAAGGTGTTATGCTAATTGAAATAAGTCAGAAAAAAACAAATGCCATATGATTTCATGGATATGTGCAATCCAAAAAGCAAGATAGGGGCATCTGGTTGGCTCAGTCGTTTAAGCGTCTAACTTCTGCTCAGGTCATGATCTCATGGTTTGTGGGTTTGAGTCCTATGTCAGGCTCTATGCTGACAGCTCAGAGCCTGGAGCCTGCTTTGGATTCTGTGGCTCCCTCTCTCTTCTGCCTCTCCTCTACTCATGCTCTGCATTTCTCTCTCTCTTTCTCAAAAATGAATAAAAAACATTAAAAAAAATAAAGAACAAGACAAACAAACAAACAAACAAACAAAAGCAGAAGCAGACTCATAAATACAGAGAACAAGTTAGTGGTTGCCAGAGAGAAAGAGAGTCAGGGGTGGTGATGGGTGAAAAAGATAACAGGGATTAAGAGGTACAAACCTTCATTCTTGGTTTTTAAACCAAAAGACCCACCTTTCTCCCAAACTGAGTAAAGAAAGGAAATAACAGACCCAGCCACACTAAGGAAAGGCTGACAAGTGATTTAATTCTCAGATGTGTTTCTGACATCATAAGGATCTTTCGTATGCCAATCGCATTCTTGGCTAGTGTAGAATTGTGTTTGAGGCAACAAACCAGTTTGAGTAATGATATTTTCAGGTACCTGCAATTGCTAAGCCAGGAGATGAAGAAGGTACCTGGTCCCATACCTGCTGGGTAGTATGACCAATTATGGCCCTGTTGGGCTTCACAGTGGCCCCACTTCTACATGAAGAATACACTCCCCTTTTCTGGGATGTGAATTTCAAGCCAATGTCTTTCTCTCCTTTTTGTTTCTCTTAAGGCAAATGCCTGTCCTGAGCATGGTAGAAAAAGAGTGTTCATAGGTGGGACTTTCTAAAGCTTAGAATGGTTGCATGTAAAATAATCTTCTCTAAGTCCTGCATTGGTGCCTGCCATGCCTCCATTAAAGTTGACCACTGGGCAGTTATTTTGGCCTCTGAAGACACTACCAGGGGTAAATATGTCACTCAGGAAGCATAAATACTGACCTGTTCACAACTATTATCTATTCATGCTCATCTTAGGGGCTCATATTAGTTGGCAAAACCGAGGGAAGAATATTGGTCATATTTTCTAATGTTTGGGGGGTATTTCTTAGTTTACACACATTTTCTTTGACATTATTTTAGCTGATCTTCACAACAACCCAAGAGATAAGCAAATACGGTTTCTCCTTCTTGACAAGAAACCTAATACTTAACAGAGCAATAAAGTCAGTATGTGGAGCCAGGTTTGACACCCAAGTCTCCTGACTCTGTATGCCCTTTACACATATGTCAAGTACAGCCAAGTGTAGATGGATGTGGAAAGATGTAGAAAGGAGTAAGGGGGGTTGTAGGGGGAGAGAGAAAGCTAGTTGGAGCACTGAGGAAGCAGTGGGGGTAGGAAGGAAGAATCCTATGTGCTAAATCTGCGGGTTATGGGAGGGCAGAGGGGCAAGGGAGAGCTATTTGGAGATGAGGAAAGGAGTAGTGACCAACATTAGGAACTGTGGTCACCGAGAGAATTTGGGGAAAATCTGCATATTTGAACTTGAAAGAATGTGGTGTAGGACTGGGATAAGAGATCTCAGGCTGGTCTAGCTGTGCCAATGACAAGCCTGGGCACCTGACTAACCACTCTGGCCTTGGTGTCTTCAGGTATAAAACAAAGGACCTCATTTGGATCATCTCTAAATTCCTGGGAGGTCACAGTATCTGTGACCTTGGTGCAGGTGCATATATGACATGAGCATGAGGGAGTGGGTGCTGAGAGTGGCATAGGGCTAAAGTGGGCCTCAAGCAGATCTTCCCAGTTACTCATCTCATAGTTTGTTTTTAGCCAGCCTCAATGGGACTAGCCTCTGGTCTGGGATCTAGGGATGAGACCCCAGTGACAGTACTTGAATGACATTGGTGATAGGAAGTGACACTTTCACCAAATGGGGACTCAATTTAAGCCATTTTCTCACAGTGAAGTGTCTTTATTTTCTTATTCCAGATGCTTCAAGGAATAGGACAAGGCTAAAGGGAATTCTGAGAATGTTAGTTAGGAGCAGCCTTGAAGCCCTGGGGAATTTGTCCGTCTGGGCTGTGCTGTGGGGCAGAGACATTTCAACATTCATCCAGCCTTCCATCAGGCACCTTTGACCAACACTAAAAGCCCGTTACCAAGAAGAGAGTGAGAATAATTTCTCTTCTATTAGTCCTTACTCCTTCCCAAATGTGGTGCTAGCTACTGGGAGTTGTAATTGCAGACATCACCAAGGACTATGGATATAAATTTCACAAAGGGCAAGACCTTCCATTATGAGTGGGAAGATGGCTTTAATTAAAAAAAAAAATCAATATATTGTTTCCAATCATTAGAATCCCATGTCTGTGGCAAAAATCAATCCTTTTCATATTAAAATGCTTACATTCACACTCAGATGTTATATTACACATGAGTCATTGAGGGAGGTCAGGAGGGGGGTCTGCCTGAGGCCCAGAATGAGCCCCAGCCATGTCCATACTGAAGTCATGGGCGTTTGTGACAGTCAGTGTTCAGGAAACTTTTGAGCCAAGAAACTCTACACAATACCACAGAGATTTGAAATTCTGTGCAGTGGAAAGGGTATCTCATCTTGACACATTTTCTCCTCATTTTTCCAAATCCTCAAATGAAATAAAAAATAAAAGGAAAAGCTGGAATGGCATCTTAAAGAGTGGGAGTATTTTCATTTTGCAGTAATATCTTTCACTCCCCCATGTTGGCACATTTTTACCACAGGGTTCAACCAACAGGTACCAAGGGATTCTAATGTTAAGAAAGGCTCCATTTTTAAAAGACAATTTATCTATTCATGCAAGAAAGTACCTTTGATTTTAATCAGTGGCACGGTTTGGTTCTCTCCTCTCATTTCCCGCAAAGTAGAAGAAAATGGAGACAGGGCGGATCTTCTGGAGAACGTCACATATTACTGAAATAGACTCCTGACAGCATTAAATTCCCAGAGGTGCTATTCCATTTCCCACACAACATAATAGTAATGATCTTATGGAGAAATTTTGCCTTTATGGAAACTGTTTATTTCTAAGAACATTCTAATGTCAGGCTAAGTGTGAAGCTTCCCTAATAAAGAAGTAAAAGAAAACAAAGGTCCTAATTAAAAACATTGTTTAAGAAGACACTTGTAAGAGAAAAGAAAATCAGACTTTACATGGAAAATTTAATCATGTATATTGCTAGAAAGTATTGCAGAGTATTCATGTCAATTTCCCAGACTTTGTTCCTTGTCACTATTTATACTCTTCAAGCTTAATCCTTCTGGGCCCAGTTTCCCTCCTGTTCAGTTCAGCAGTTACTCCCTTTGAAGTCAGTGTGAAACTGATGCCCAAAGGGGAGATATATGCCCCAGGAATATCTAACCTACTGGTTTCATTTTCTCATTTCACTGGGTTTGGAAACTGATGGAACAGTCTTGCTGTCTGTCAGGTGCTGCCCAGTTTGATTTCCTGTCTGTGGAGACAGAGCAGACATGCCTGTGTGCTACCTAGGCACTTGTCAGTGAGGGCACTGAAAATGTTTTTATTAGCATTCTAGGAAATCAAGGGACTGATTTCAAAAGCTCATATATTTGCCACTTTTGAATTTTTTCCTGCCCAAGGGAACTGGAGTCTACCCAAGTTATTCACTGCTGCAGACAGGAGTCTGGACTCAGCCTGGTTGGATTCAAATAAGAGCATAGTTCCATTCCTTGACTTTGGGAAGTGACTCTACCTCCCTCTGCCTTCTACCTCCCGCTCCTTCTACAACTTGGGGACAATCCTAGTACCTATCTGGGAAGGGCTTTTTGGTATTAAGTCATCAGATTCATACAAAAAGCCTTTATCAGATAGATACTAATATTTTCCCCATGTTAGAAAGGGAGAAACTGAGGCTTAAAGAGGTAACTCCATTGCCCAACACAAAGGGTTTTGTGTTAATTTGATGGCACATAGTTCAGTGCCAGCTACAGAAGAAGAGTGCAATGCATGTTAACTATTATCATAATTGCTTTAGATCATCCCAGTGATATTTTCAAGTAGTGAACAGAAAGGTGGCTACCAAGAAAGAATGCTGGGGAGTTCCAACAACTAGGGAGCAGATAGAAGAAGAGAGAAGAGAGTGATCAGTAATAAGGACACAACCAGCATTTATGGTTTGTTTACTGTGCACCAGGCACTAATCTAAGTACTTCATGTGTTTTTTTTTACAAATAGTTTATTGTCAATTTGGTTTCCATATAACACCCAGTGCTCACCCCCACAAGTGCCCTCCTCCATGCCCATCTCCCCCCTCCCCCCAACACCCATCAGTCCTCAGTTTGTTTCTCAGCATTCAAGAGTCTCTCATGGTTTTCCTCTCTCCCTTTCCCCCACCATTTTCCCCCTTCTTCTCCCCCATGGTCCTCAGTTAAGTTCCTCCTAATCCTCCTATACGTGCAAACATGTGATATTTGTCCTTCTCTGCCTGACTTATTTCGCTCAGCATAACACCCTCAAGGTCCATCCATGTTGCTACACATGGCCAGATTTCATCGTTTCTCATTGCCATGTAGTATTCCATGGTATAGATAACCCACATCTTCTTGATCCATTCGTCCGTTGATGGACACTTAGGCTCTTTCCATGTTTTAACTATTGTTGAGAGTGCTGCTATGAACAGTACTTCACGTGTTTTAAGCCATTTCATTTCCATAAGTTTTGAGGTAGGGAAGCATCTTATCCAGCATTTACAGAGGAGAAGACTGAGACAGGGAGGTTTGGAAAATTTCCCGAGGTCACCCTGCTGGTCAGTGGCATGGCCATGCAGGCAGTCTGGCTCTGGAGTCCATCTCCTTAAGCACCACACTCAGCTGCTGTCCAAAGGGGATTGATAGGTAGAGTTAAAATGTTAGCAGAAGAACAAAAGACACCATCATGAGACCCTGGAGGGCCTGAGTTGTTGGTAGTCATCAATTACCTTATACAGGTCCTGTTCCTGGTGGGAAAGAGATGATACCCTTGAAATTGGGAAATTTGAGGAAAGTTTAATAAAGGGACTATTTACAAAGGTGTCAGCAAGTACAGTGAACCTGAACATACTAATGGAATATTCACTGGCAGGTAAGACCAGAAAGTAGGGTCAGAACCTCTAAGGTTTAGATAGCTAAGCAGAGGGAGTGGATCCTGGGACTCTGAGAAAAAGAGAGAGAGAGAGAGAGAGAGGGAGAGAGAGAACAAGAAAGCATTGCTATTTGGAGAGGATCCCCTAAGAAGACTTGTGACTTCTGTCAAGGGCAGCAGCCTACCCTTGGCCTGTCCATTAGAAAGAAATGGGATATATACACCTAGCTGTGACTCTTCTATCTGGCTTCCCACTGGCCAAATCCAACTGGCAGCCAAAGGACAAGGGAATCCATTGAAACAACTGGTTAAGAGTTCAGCTTCCCAACATACAGAGTAGGGCATGCCAGCAGGAGAGATTTAGAGGAGCACACAGATGACAGCCCCAGTGACTCAGAAGAGTTACGCAAAATAGGGACCAAAAGTTTATGACTGGGTTTAGCAATTCAAACACTACTGGAAATTTTGTCGAGAACGTTTTTCAGTGGAGACATGGGGTGCTGGAGAAGCCCAAGGGCTATGAGCTGAATAGTAAATAGAAGTTAACACAGTGTAGGCAGTAAACAGAGACTGTTTTCAAGGCTGGTGGCTGTGCAGGGAAAGAGAGTGATCAGGGGGGAGAATGGGGGGGGGGAGAGTAGTGGAGAAAGAGAGAAGTAACAGTTGGAATACAGATGATGGAGCAAGGTCCTTGGGAAGCTGAAGGAGCTGCTAGTGAAGTAGTAAGGAAGAAGGGCAAGAGAAAAGGGTTTATATGGATGCAGATAAATGTGTTCTCCCAGGGTACAGGAAATAGATGTTGTTGACATTAATTATTTTCCTATATGAGACTGGAAGTGAAGTCATCTCCTGGGATTGATGGGGAAGGCATTATGGAAAGTATAAGAGTGGAGGGTAGCACTTAAAGGAACCTTACAAGAAATGAGAAAAGGAATTAATCACAATCAAACAGAAGGATTACCTGGCTCAGGTAGGAGAAGATAAAACTGCATAAGCATGGACTTACTGCTGTGTTTTTCCTCCAGGGAATCTCATGGGCCTGGATGAAGGAGAGGAGAAGGTCGACAGTTGGTTTGGCATTTTCTCAGTCTGGAACAGCAGGATGAGATATTGAGGGTGTTGGCAAGAAGTAGCATGAAAGATAGATACTGGATTCTAGGGAAGGAAAAGACCAAAGGCTGATTAGCGAAAACAGCTAACTTGACCCAGAAAGCTTGGGGAATGGAAGCATGCATTTGACCAGTGTACAGCTGGAAGAGAGAGACGTGGAAGGACAGGATGTCATGATCAGAAAGTGGGATGATAGGATTTGTAATTTGAAGTGATGATAACTTAGGTATGGGCGTGATTTAATCATCATGTTTATTTTAGTCTATTTTCCACAGCTTAATGAAGATTGAGTGAAAAATGTCAGCCAGCTCAAGAATGAGGTGGGGAGGAGGAAGGCACGGCAGGATCTTCTCCAGGCACTGGGCCCCCACTGCTTACAGACGCCCCACCTGGGAGTGTGGAGAATTTCCTAGTGACTGAGAGCGGTGGTCACAGCTGGCAGCAGAGGGAGAGAGAGACAAGGGGCAGACAGAACAGAGGGGGAGCATAGATGCGCTGGGAGCGAGCATTTGGGAGGCACTGGTTCAGCTGAAACACCTTTAAGATGATGGCATTTCGGCCAGAGGCTGTGCACCTAAGTCAGACCACGGAACGTGCCTGCAGAGAAGGCAACACTACAACATGAGCTCCGGAAAAGCAGATGCTGCAAAGGGTCAAGCAAGGCAAGGACCTGCCCTGGCGCAGCACCCACACGTATGTGTGTGGGGTGCTGACTCTGGGCAGGAGGATTGCACTTGGAAGCTGGGCCTGAGCATTCTCGGAAGCTCTGTAACAACTTCAATCTGGATTTTCATTCTCTGAAAAAAAAAAAGGACGTTTTCATGACACATAGGGTAGAATTTGACCATGTCTCAACTCTAAACTTGCAAAGAAGAATTTATTCCGGAGTATTTGGGATGTCATCACTTATTTTAAAGTTTCTTTTTCTTTTGAGGGGTTAGTGGGGAAAGTAATCAAAACAATTCTTTAATTAGAAGAAGCCTAAAATAAAGAAAGGGGGATCAACATTTAATTGCTGTATATTTTTTTGTTTAGCAAAATGTGTACCCAATTAAATGCAGTTGAGCAGTTCTGGGAAGAAATTAATAAACAAGGGGTGGGGAAGAAGACGAGGATGCAGAGGGAAGAGACTGTTCCCAAGCTGAGATTTTGTTTGCCAAGTTTCAACAAAGAGCAAAGCTTAGTTCGGAAGGAGAAGCCCTTGAGAGACGGGGTTTAGAATAGTAATGCAAACAGAAACCCCAAATGAGGCGAGTTGGGGAGACATTTCTCTAATGCAGTTCATCCTCAACAGGTGCTGGCAACATCTGTAATGAGACTATCCATGATAAAAAGCTTCTCATACCTTAATCCACACTATATTACATTCACAAACACATTGCCATCGTCTTGCATCCTCCTCCCCCTGAGATGCAGGAATAAATAATGTACTATTAAACTCACATCTCTGCTTTCTGCCTAAGAACATTAAAAGTCAGAAGAAAAAAAATAGCTTCCACATCCCATTATTCCCAGGGGAATGCAACTGGTAAACATGAAGATATATTCAGGATGATCCAATAGGAGAAACCCTCATAAAACCAGCCACACCAAACTGTTAAAAAACCTAAAGATTATACATTGAGTGACTCCTGTGAAAGATACAAATAAATGAGGAATCTTGGTTTAATTCAAATATTATTACTGTAATAAAAACGTCCATGTTTGGAAAGTGGAATCAATTTATTTCTGACAGCTGCACAACATCAGAGCCTTCATTCATTCATTTAAACATTCATTCATTCATTTGTCCTACAACAAATATGTATTAATCATGTAAATGGTGTACAAGACACAAAAGTACAGAAATTCAAAATCTAGAAAAGCCTTGTGTGTCACATAAGTTTTATGGTCTGTGAAAAAAGGTGGCTAGTAAATAAGATATTCTCCTACCTTCCTGCCTTAATTTACTTTCCTTTACTGTTGGCTTACTATAAAGTTGAATTAAAACCAGTTTACAATGTGTCTGAAGGTAGACTTTTGTAGCCTGGCACATAAGTGCTTTTCATAAATATAGTATTTAATTTTCACGGTGTTGCTCCTTTTGATCTAAAGAAGATGTGCAAGCTTTGGCTTCTTTACCTATATGTCGCCTTTGATCCATTCATTATGCATTCATCAAATCTATATTCCTCATCTACAGAGAAGCAGAAAATTCTTGGTGCTGGCAATACAGACATGAATAAGATTAAATCTTTCCTTTAAAGGAACTTATCATAAGTGGGAGGCAAGAAGATAGAAACATTTCTGCACAAATCTTACAGGTGCTGGGATAGCCTGGGCACAGTGGGACCCAAGAGACAAAAGACAGTGGAGAGGTCAGGGAAGTTTCCAGAAATGCTTCATCAAGTTCATGGCTTTTGCATTGAATTTGAATGATAAGTAGACATGGGATATGAGTAGGGAGAAAGACATTTTAAGTGAAGCTTGGCATGCCTGCGGAAAGGTAAACATCTGTTTAGCCAAGTAGATGGGTCCAGATTGGGTGGAGGAGGACTAGGAAGTGGGAGACAGGAAAATCCATTGGGTGAAAGTGGGAGGCGGGAGTGGATGGAAGGAGGTAATCCGTGTTCAACAACAGTTCCTCTCTGTTGCAATAGCTAGAGTTTCCTTTACTCATGACATAAATCAAGCCTACCTTCTTAAAGATTTCTTAAAAATTAATATAGATTTATAAAGAAATAAGGAAGATGTGAAAGAAAAGGTTATTCTGAGATTATTATTTAAAGTGGTTCTACAGTTCGCTGATTGGAACACTCTGAGAAATTGTTGAAATAAAAAGCTAATAGCTTCAAGACACTTGACCTAACAATTTTGTTTGGCAAAATAGAGTTTTTACCAAACCAACATAAAGTTTTTAAAAATTAAGTGTTGATTACCCTGCAAGAGGTCATATAGAAAATATTTGTGAATATTGAGATATAGGATGTCAGTAAATATACAGAAAAGAATAAACAGAATTATATAAATCTCATAGATCTTTGTGAGAATGTACATACTATGTATATATACATATTCATTAGTCTATTTTTATACTCACTTGGCTCCTTTTAAGACTAATAATACTACTAAAACTGGCGAAACAAGCAAACTTCATAACTCAGTCCCAATTTACAGAAAAAACAGCAACAACAACCTTGGATCAAGCCTGAGTCAAGCAAAGCTCTGTTTACATAACATGCACAGAAAAAGTGCTGGAAATCCCTATCCCCAGTTCATAGACACACACATTTAATGATACAACTACATATTAACATCGCTATCAGTGTTTTTCTACCCAAATGCACTTGAAACATTTAGTCCCAGTCTATGCCACAATCAGGCATTTCATAGGAATGCTGTGGATGGTAACTCAGATTTGAACTGCCATTTTGTTTCACTATGGCTTCCTATGTGAGTCTTTGCTAGGGAAGAGTCAGAAAAAGTGTTTCAGACCAATGTTTCCAGACTTTATGAGATATGTACTTTTTTGCATTTACATCTTTTAAATGTCCCTTTTGCTGTTTTCAAATACGCAACTTCTGTGTTACCAGCTACACTGTGAACTCTGAGTATGGTATCTAGATCAGGTCTCAGAATGTACCAGGCCTATGACAGTCACCAAATAACCAGCTGACTTTTGATCAGGTCTGAAGCCTCAATCTTTATGCTTGGTGAATTGAAGACAAAGGATAACCTGATACCATTTCAGCTAAACTCAAATTGTTGTTTATAGCAGACTTCCAAAAGTACTAAACAAGTTCATCTAGCAGATCAAGTTGCTGAGGAGACCTGAGAGAATGTTTTGTAGTTAATTCAGTTGAGCAGGCCTACCGGTGGGCAGTGCTGATCAAAATCAGATACACCACAGGGTGAAAGCGGTTTATTGGAAAGGTGAAAACTAGAGTTGCCTGTCTCAAAACTTCCCAAGCTATAATGGAATTTGCTTAGTATTGGCAACATCTCTGGAATCATTTGTGTTAAAGTCACCTGGGTGTTGATTAAAAAAAAAAAAAAAAAAAGAGAGAGAGAGACAAATTTCTAAGTTCAAATCTAGACTGCCCCAAATAGACCCTCTGGAAGTGTGGCCCCAGAATCTGGATTTATGGGAAATTTTCCAGGAGATTTATCCTTTCAGTATAGTTTGAGATGTCCAAAGAATGTTATTCTAGACATAAGGACAGACCCATTCGTTATAGAAAATGGTGTCCCATGGGGCCCCAGGGTGACTCAGCTGGTTAAGCTTCTGACTTTGGTTCAGGTCTTGATCTCACAGTGTATGAGTTCGAGCCCCACACTGGGCTCTGTGCTGACAGTTCAGAGCCTGGAACCTGCTTCAGATTCTGTGTCTCCCTCTCTCTCTGACCCTCCCCAGCTTGCACTCTCTCTCTCTTTTGCTTTCTCTCTCTCTCTCAAAAATAAATAAACAACAAAAAAATTAGAAAATGATGTCCCTGTCTGTAGAAATCCCTATAGTTCACGCACTGGAAATTTGGGTGCCCTGACTGTGCTTCCACGTCATGGTATGCATGCACCTGTCAGCCACTCTTCCCTCTCAGATGTCTTCCATCACGTTAGCAACAGTCCTCAGAGAAGCCTTCACTTCTCCCAGAAAGTCAGCATCCAATCCCTCACAACACAAAGCTGAACATTTTCACCCCTCTGACAATTTTGAAAATATACCACATTGTTAATCTCCTTCCATCCAAATGCTTTTTCCTCAACTTTTATAGTAATTACTAGTTACCAGGCTTGACATTCTAAAATAGGGTGATGCATTTACCAAGGTGACAGGGTGTTTGTGAGGCTTAATTAATTAAGGCTTAGAGAGTGCCCAAAGAAGGATTTTGTATCAGCATTCAATATTATTATTTATTTGCAATACAATTTAGAACTTTCTCCATAATGGGGAAAAATTACAAACATCCATTTAATTGTTCAGGGTACTTTAGAGTGAAAATCTGACTATAGGAGAGTAGGGAATTACCGGAGTTTCTATTATAACAACCACCAGCATGGAAATGAAATAAAAATATATTATTCCAGGTGGAAGGTTATCTGAAGCCCTAAATGGGTCTGTTGCTGATATACTTATGGTTGGCACACACAGAAAACCAGACACTCAAACCCCTCCCCTATTTCCCCTTAAGAGGTCAGCACTGAAGCCCAGAAATACCGAGTGCGTGCAGATGTCAGTGACAATAAATATTTTTTTTTCAGTTAATGGGCTTCATGAATACATAGATTTCAAGTTAAGGCAATTATCTAATTTCAACTCACCACTTGCTAATTTACTAATTCATTAACTCGAGGAAACGGCCATCCTGCTTGATGCTGACCTCCTGACAATAGAGCCGAGTCTTGGCAGGGATTTATTTCCAACAACACCAGGGACAAAAAGCATGAGATATTTTTGAAGAATAATAAAAAATGGATTAAAGGGAATAGAAATAATTTATCACGTGCAGATGTGCAGAACAAAAAGATGGTGGCTTTGCAGTCTGATTTTATAAAAACAAAATTGCAGTGAAGGTGTCTTGCCCAATCAACAATTTGCTAACACGGGGATCTTATGAGCTATCAGATGTACTAGCTTTCATAAAAATCACATCATCAAAGAAATAGTCAGTAAATTTCCTCTCTTCTTCCTATCTTACCTCAGACCTTGCAACCCTGATGAGAAGAGAAAGCAACACAAATCTGGCAGATTCTTTGTTAAAATCCAAAGGCTGTGTGCATGTCAGTGCCTCCCTAAGGAGGTACATGTGCCGAATGACTTGAAAGTCCTACACCAGTTCTTTTCTGTAGGAAAGGATGAAAAAGATACATTCAAGAAAGGAGGGAAATATGGATTGTGATGTGACTTTCTGCTTCTAGAATCTTCCAAAAAGGAAAGCACTTTCAAAAAAAGTGCTTATGGGCACTTTTCTGCATCTTAAAGTATTCAATAAATTATCCAATGAGTCTTACTTTTAAAAAAAATTTTTACATTTATTTAGTTTCTTTTTTCAGAGAGAGAGAGAGAAAATGGGGGAAGGACAGAGAGAGAGGCAGCCACAGAATCCAAAGCAGGCTCCAGGCTCTGAGCTGTTAGAGGAGAGCCCAATGCAGGGATCGAACTCACAAACAGTGAGATCATGATCTGAGTGGAAGTCAGAGGCCTAACCTACTGAGCCACCCAGGGACCCAATGAATCTTACTTTCATACAGGCCTAAAATTCAGGCATTTTTCTTAAAAATAAAAGAAAAAGTGTCATGGTTTTTAGAAAGATTCACAATCAAAAGACGTAGTATTTTCTACTTTGCAACTTGCTTTTTATACTCTTAGAGATGCCCCTTGATGCATAATTTGTTAACCTGTTTTCTTTTTAGTTAGAGCTTTTCTGTTTGAAAAAATATTTCCATTTCTAAGGTCTAAAATCTACTCTTCTGACTTTTCATTTAGGTCATGAATCAACTTGGAACTGATTTTTCCAATATGGATGGATATTAATTTGTGCCAGCACTGTTTAGTACTTTTTCCATGACTCTGTGGAGTCACCTTTGCTATACATAAGTTTCCATCCATACGTGGGTCTGTCTCTGGATTTTATATTTTGTTCCACTGATTTGATTTATCTGCTTATCCTTAACCCATACCATAGTGCTTTATCATCTGTGGTTTCCATGAGCCTCAATATCTGATACAGAAAGTTTTCTTCCTCCTCTTTCTTCTTCTTCTTCAGAAATATCTTGGGTATTTATGTTTGCTTTTTGCTTTTCCATATAAATTTTATAAGTTTGTCAAAGTCCACAAAAAAGGGGAAAATATTGATATTCTAACTGGCATTGCCTTGCATCTGTGGAACAATTCAGGGAAGAATTTAAGTCTTTACAATACTATTCTTCTAAGACATGACTATTCTGCATCTACATATTTAGGTTTTCCCTAATTCTTTTCAATTTTGTGTCAATGGTCTTCTATAAAGAGGTACTGCACATTTTTTGTTAGATGATTTTTCTTTTTGATTCTTTTTGATACTGTTGTAAAAGAAACACAGAGGCACAACAAAATATATTCAGAATATGTCCCTTTTAAAAATTCAAACCAAAGTCAAAGAGACAAAAAGTCTGGTAGCCAAGACCTTGAGGAGTACTTGATAAGAGAGGCTACCCAAATGGTGAATAAAACTATAGAAGGCACTCAATCTCATTATCACCAGGAAAATGCAAATTAAAACAAAATGAAGTACTACCCCTGCCCACAAATTTCTAAAATTGAAAAGACTGACATTAGCAAATGTTGACAAGAATGTGAAGCAATGGAGAACACTCATATACTGCTGGTGGGAGAGTCAAACTACTTTGAAAAATAGTTTGGTGCTTTTCACTAAAGTGGATGATACTTATACCGTATGACCAAGCATTTATGCCTTAAAAAATGTCCTAGAGAACTCTGTGCGTTTCTCCTCCAGATTACACATAGAGAAGCGTTCACAAGAACACTCTTTATAATAACCAGCTACTGGAAAAAAAAACCCCAAATGTCTATGGACAGAAGAATGGATGAATAAACTGTGGTAAGTTCATTCAATAGAATATTATGCCAGAATTGAAATAGATAATGTATGAGTACACAGAAAAACCAGGTAAATCTTACAAACATAATGTTGATTGTACGATCCAGACAGAAAGTAATAAATATTGTATGATTCCATTCATATCAAATTTAAAACAGGCAAACAGCATGAAGAAAGGCAAGGAGTTAATTACCAAAAAAGTCAGCTCAAAGCAGGTGGAACCTGTGACGGAGAAGGAGAACCAGAGGGTTTTGAGGTGTTGACAATGGTCTCTTTTGCACCGGGTGATAATTACAAGGGTGTTGATATTATAATAATTGAATAAAAGTACATTTTTATTTCATGCAATTCTCTGTATAGGACTACATTACAAAATATGACAATATAGGGGCACATAGGTGGCTCAGTTGGTTGGGTGATTGACTCTGGATTTTGGCTCAGGATCCCAGAGTTGTGGAATTGAGCTCTGTGTCAGATTCCAGACTGAGCCTGGAGTCTGCTTGGAATTCTCCCTCTCCTTCTCTCTCTATCCTTCCCCTGCTCACAGTTGGGCATGCTTTCTATCTCTCTCTCTCTCTCAAAATAAAGAAATAAACTTTAAAAAATATGACAATAAATAATATTATTGCAATTTAATTTTAAAAACTTAGAAAATCACGCACACATACATATTGTACTTTATTGTACCTCATTTTTTAATGTTTGTGGATTGTATCTGTTGGAGTGCAAACAGAACATGGAGATTGGATGTTGGCACATTATTTTGCATCCACAGTTGCTCATTTACCAATTCAATAACGAATAACCTTTATGATGTGACCCTCCTGATTATAATACTCAGCTTTGAGAAAAATTTGGTTTTAACACCATAATATATATGTCAACATATCTTTAATTATAGATATATGCCCATAAAAATATCTAAGGATTCATACTTTTTTCTATGAAGGCTAATATATAGGTAGTTTTGATAATGAGACTTTTTCCTGGAAGAAGGCATGTGTCCAATTACATTCTATTTTGCACTTTCATTCGGGTACTCCTCTTGTTTTTTAATTTAGAAACATTTAGATGATATGAGTATAACCTCCCATAAAGCTGTTGAATAGCTTTGGAATGGTTAGGAACTATCAGAAATAATTTTATTTCTTCAGATTAAAATAAGACTTCTTGTAGTTTTTATAAATAGCAGCAACAACAAAAATTGTTAAACAGAGTGGATGTCTATTTGAAATACACAGTGGTATCTGAATTGGAGCCTACATTTTCCCCATGTATACTGTGTGGGGACCACCCTGTTCTTACCTTCACCTATCCCTTGTAGTTTGTCTCTTATTCACAGAAGTGATTACTCATGAAGCAATGTTATTCCAAACAATGGTAGAAGACTGGCTGGTACTTAGACTCTCAGCAATCAGTTGAAGGAAGAAAGGAGAGAGAAGAATAAAGAGATACAGAGGGAAGAAAAGGAGGAAGGGAAGGATGAGTACAAGAGGAACTGTCTGACAAATTGTAGTCCAAAGAATGAAAGAAAAAAATGAATGAATGATAAAAAGTCAATGGATGGATGAAAAATGAATGGATGAATAAAAAATTAATGACTGCTTTAAAATCAGTGGAAACATGAGTGAATGAATAAAGAAAATACAGAAGTAGAAGTAAATGAATGAAAGAATGCATGGGTGAATGAATAAGTAAAAAATGAGTGAATGACAGACAGTGTAATAGCTAAATGAATGAAGAATGGAAATAAGTAAGCAAAAAAAAAAAAAAGAGAAGTGAATAAAAAATGAAAGAATGAGTGACTACATGAAAGAATGAGAACCAAAGAGGTTAGTCTTTCATTTTATATAAGCGGAAGCAAGAGTAATTTTAAATAAGCTATTTTTTCTTTTTTTAATGTTTATTTATTTTTGAGAGAGAGAGAGAGGAGGGGGGAGAGAACAGACAGAGGACCCAAAATGGCTCCACACTAAGCAGAGAGCCCAGTGTGGGGCTTGAACCCATGAACTGTGAGATCATGACCTGAGCTGAAATTGGATGCTTAACTGACTGAGCCACCCAGGCACCCCAATAACTGATTTGTTTCTACTGGTGATCAGAACGCTACTAGAACCTAGATTTGCTGAATGTGGGTCTTGTATACTTTTTGCATAATTTAGCTTGGCATTCACTAAGATAGGAGCCTGAGGCAAGGACTTTGTACAGATAGTTTATTTGAGGTATCATCCTAGGGAACAGTGTAGATGTGTGAAGGAAGTAGAAAAAGCCGAATAATAGTGTGTTGTTGAGAATTGTCCACCCAAGGGACAAGGGAACATTTATCCATTAGTGCCCAATCTCCTTTGGTTGAAAGTGAGCCTCAGGGTGTTAACTCCAGGCTCCACTGGGCAATCCGCAGAAGGTATGGCAGATCCCAGGGGACACAGATGAAGAAGGAAGTCTATACTGAGGCAAAGGTCCAAAGTGGGAAGTGAGTGAGAGTCCACAGTAAACTGTCCACACAGAGGTGGCTAAAATCGGTGGTGAGATTGTAAGAATGTAAGTCATGGAACCAGAAGCATCATGAGTATTTGAGTACACTGATTTGTTCTAGGAAAGTTCTAGAAGGTATTAGAAAAATGTTAGAGAAAGGAAGATGACTAAACAACCATGATTTAGTTGTGTAATAAATTAATAAACACCCAGGAGCAAAAATACAATCCTTCAAGCTCCAGGCACTTTATAATTCTATGGTAAATCATAGTACTAGTAATAGATTATTATAATAAGAGTTACCTTTATTTTTATTTCAACTCATAGCTGTTATTAAATTTGAAATAAAAAAGTGAAGGCTTTAAAAAAATAAAAAAACCTGTAGAAACATTAAGGACTATTTTCCTTTGAAAAGCCCCATAGCATTGAACAACAATGTGTAGATCTTATAGGTGTATGGAGGGAAAAAAATCACCTTTTCCTCTCTCTTTATTTGTGACTGGGGCTTTCAAATCAAACAGACAAAAGACAGATTCACAGGAGAAAAGACATATAAATCTTATTTGATAGTAATATTTCAAGTTTATATGCATGGAAGCCTTCATTTAAAAAAAAAAAAAAGGAAGATCCAAAGTGGTGGTTTACCTAGGGGCTTATATACCATTTTAGCAAAGGGTGACAAATTTGTGGAGAAGTGCCAAGAGAAAGGAAAGGGGGTTTGGAATCCTGAGAGCAGTAAATAGTGGGAAGATAAGCATATATGGAAACTAATAGAAGATAAAGATTTTTTTCTGTAAGGTTTGTTTGTGTAGACCCATGTCAGTGCTAACTTGACATATCTAGTGGTAATGATGGCTTTTTCTCCTCTTGGTATGGGAGAGGAGAGGGAGAAAGCCTTCATGAAGGTAGATTTATGTCCCACTCTGGGGCAGCCAGTTGGGAGAGGACAGAGATCTCTTTTTGAGTTTGCTGTTTTTTAAATGCCTTCCACTCAACACAATCCTTATTCCAATGTGGCAGATTTTTGGGGTGGCATATTCTCCCTTTCTTTCTTTTTTTTTTTTTAAATATTTTTTATTTATTTCTAGGAGAGAGAGAGACAGACAGCGTGAGCAGGGGAGGGTCAGAGAGAGAGGGAGATACAGACTCTGAAACTGGCTCCAGGCTCTGAGCTGGCAGTCAGCACAGAGCCCGACGCGGGGCTCGAACCCACGAACCGCGAGATCATGACCTAAGTGAAAGTCGGACGCTTAACCAACTAAGCCACCCAGGCGCCCCTATTCTGCTCCCTTTCATAGGTAAAGCTTACTCCCCATGCCTTGTTATTTTACCTCATATCACAGGTTAGGGCAATTTGCCAGAGGATACTTTCAACTTTGGATGTGGCCATTGTTCTAATCCCTGTACTGATAATTCCAAACTCAGGACCTGTCCATTTGGAAGCGCTCACAGTAGAAAAGTAAACAGCATTCACTTTTAGTGAGATGTGTTCCTTCAAGATCATCCTACCCCTACTTCTTTTCAGGGATCCCCTAATCATGCCTTCATGATATTCGCTTCAATCCCCCAATGTGTTCTCACCTGTCTTCACTGGTAAGTGCCAGTGAAGAAATTCAGTTCTCCCTCTGGAAATAGTAACTGCCTTCCTTCCACTCTCAAGGACTCCCCTTGCCACAGGGCCAACCTGATAATCTATTTCAAACTGAAGCATTTAAGGCTGGTCACGGTAGATCAAGCCTCCTTCCAAGCCGTGTTTATATTTTAACATGAACTTTGCTGTTGTGATCCCAAATAACAAACAATATGGAAATTACTGGAACTGTCAGGGCCAAAGAAGGAGATTCTGGAGGTCATGAAAGATGTTTTGCCTCAACTGCCCATCCATGAAATAAACTTTGCCTGGGCCAATAATTTTGCTCTGAAATGCCCATTCTACTGGGATACTTCTTTTTTTCCTTATTTCTGTCCTGAGTATCATTACCAATTTCATTCAGAGTCCAGAAATGGACACCAGTGTTCACACTTTATTTTTTCTAATTTTTCCCCATCTGAATCCTGCCAGTTTTCCTGCCTAATCATCTTACCTGGTTGAACATTTCTCTCTTTCAATTGCTCTTCCAGAGAGAGCCTCGGAACTTCTACATGAGCAGGACACTGTCTGCTTATGGTCACTGCTTCCACTTCTTGCCCTCAAAGTTTGCATTCTCTTCCACATGACATCTCTGTCTGATGGCGTGATCTTCTGCCACCTTCTCTTCACTTTGGAGACCACACTATACTCTCTTGATTCAAGGTTTTCACACCTACTTTTACTCCTGCATAGATGGTTTCTTTGTCTTAAATACTTTCGAAGCTTATTATGAAGTCTCTAAGCTTTCCACTCAGATTTGGTCAGGTGCCCTGACCACACACTCCAGCTGCCCTGCTGTGTTGGTCTCTTGTGGCTGCTGTAACAAATTAGCACAGACTGATGGCTTAAGACAACTGAAGTTTATTTTGTTACAGTTCTGGAGACCAGAAGTCTGAAATTGAAGTGTTGGCACAGCTATGCTCCCTCCAGAGGCTCTAGGGGAGAATCTGTTTCTTGTCTCATCCAGCTTCATGTCTCCAGTGGCATTGCTCAGCTTGTGACTCCATCTCTGTTCTCCATCTTCACATTGCCTCCCCCTCTGTGTGTCTGTCTTCTCTTATAAGAATACTTTTCATGGCATTTAGGCCCCATGTATATAAGCAAGGATTATCTCCTCATCTCAAGATCCTTAACTGAATCATATCTGCAAAGATAGCCTTTTTGAAATAAGATAATACTCACCAGTTCCAGAGATTTGATGTGGATATATTGGGGAGAAGACATTTTCAACCTACCACTTCAGTACTATTCTAACGGACTAGTCATTGTGCCTTCTAATTATTGCTTCTTAAATTAGTTGCCCTTTTTATCAGACTTGTCATCCTTGTTTGCCTCTGATCCCCATTTGAAAAGAACTGCTCAAATCTCTTTAGAGTGTCAAGGACACTAAGTATTTAACTTTAGCAGACCTCCCCAAACTGATTCTCCACATGGCTACCCTTTATCCCTTACCTCAAGACATTCCAAGTATCTGCTTTCCCAACAGATTCTTCTCAGGGCATAAGCTGAAGGAAATTTCCTCTTTAGTTCAGGAAATTCTGATCCAGTGGATGATCCCTCCTGTATAACAGATAGGAGCAGGGTCTTTATTTCTCATCAGCTTGACTGGGCCTAGCCCACCTTGCTGCTTCTCCTGAAGAACCTCCCCCAAGGAGTCTTTATCCCTCTAAAGACCATCATGCAAAAGAGGAAAGGTCACCCAGGATGCTAAAGTGGTCCTGTGTGCTTCTCCATTGGTACCAATAATGGCCTCCTCCTTCTTCCTTGGTTTGGGAGGAGGAACTCCATAGAGTTACTACCATGCTTGACATTGCTGGCTTCATTCAAGGTATCTGAAATATTCCCTCTCTCAAAAATTTCCGGGTATCTCACCTCACATCCCAATCCTCACCAACAGACAAAATTCAAAACTTCTTCAGTCTCTGTAGGCAGTCTTCAGAAAAAATAATAATTTCAGCCTTAGGTTCAAGTGTCTATTCCAAGACTCTCTTCTGCCTTATCACAGCTCAACTAAACAAACACTTTCTTGTCCCTTTATTAATGGCGATCACTATTGGCAGGGATCCTGACTCTGACATCTATAAGAAGTGTCCCTCACACTTTCAGATCCTGATTTGCGGCATAGGTCAGGACTCTCAAGTGCAGACACCCTTCGTTGCATCCTGTAGACCCTGCAGATTTTAGCTACATAAGACACAGCAGAGCATAATTATTAAGGAAGAAGTCTGGGAAATCACTCAGAACCGGATCTTCAGTATATTTATGTAAGGCTCAGTTTCCTCTCCTATTAAATGGAACAATACCAACTCAAGGTTACTGTGAGTTTGGAATGAAAACATGCTTGCATAACAAAAGGAATTTCTCCAAGTTACTTAGAATGCACAAGATGTTTTGGTTCCCTCTACTGATTACAGACTTTGCCAAAGAGACATTTTTCTTGGCAGTTAATGGCCATTTTTCCCTGGTTTTCACACAGAACACCTTTGGGAGTTGCAATCAAATGGAATCCTCATGTAGCAGGCTTCTAAGTGGGATTTTTTTTTTTCTGTTACACAGGAATTAGAGAATAAAACCCACCAGTAAGTGTCAAGAAAGATTAAGTGCTCCATAGTCTTAAAAAATCCAACCATATTTGTGACTTGTTAGAGATTGAGATTGCCTGCAAGAAAGAGAGACAGGCATCTTCTTTTTTTACTGAAGGTTTGCGGAGCTATTAGACTTCAAATCCACTCTGCTGCTGCCAAGGGACTGGAGAGGAGTTAGTTAGGGGAATTCTTGAGAAAGCTTGATATGGGTCCTCAGGCATTCAGACATGTAGGTGAACAGAAGGAGATCTCCATAACATCAGAGATTTCCAGAGGCAGTAAGTAGGCTTGTTGGGATACATTGAGAAAAAGATTTAAGAAGCAAATGTAGGTTGATGGGCCTTCAGCTCTCCAAGGTCTTTGGAAAAAAGAAGACCTTAAAGGTTCTGGAGCTCCACAGGGAGTACCATGGTAATAAGAGAAGACTAGGCTGGAAGTAAGAACTGGTTAGTGTGCTGGTTGAGGAGGCAAAGTGAAGAGAGACACAGCCACCCCTCCCAACTGGGATCTTCAGCACAGAGAATAAAACTGAGTTTCCACAGTGGAGACCTCCATTTCAGCAGAAGTGGAAGCTGATAAACCAGAGAGAATCCAGACATTTCCCCAACACTACTGTGCTAGCAGTTATAAAACATGGCACTCTGTGCCTATATTGATAGCCCTTTTCGCCTCCACCTTCAACTTTTCAAGAGGGCAGGATGGGAGGAACAAGGAAAGACAGATGAAGTTCTTCCTCATTCCACATGCCCCTGGCCTCCTGCCAAATCCAACCTAGGGATGAGGAGTCTGAGATTTAAACTGAGTTTGAGATTGGCTCATTAAATTGAATAGGCTTTTTTTATTATATATTTTTAATTGTAATAAACTGTACACAACATAAAATTTATCATTTGAACCAAAGTGTACACAGTTCAGTGGCATTAAGTACATTCACAAGGTTGTGCAATCATCACCAAAACATTTTCCTCATCCCAAACTGAAACTCTGCACCCATTAAACAATTACTCCCTGTTCCTTTTCCCCTCGCCCACCCTATTGCCCTGGAAACCTCTGTTCTACTTTCTGTCCCTATGAACTGGCCTGTTGTAGGTCCTTGACGTGAGTGAAATTATACAATATTTGTGTTTTTTGTCTCTGACTTATTTCAGTTGGCACAATGTTTTCAAGGCTCATCCATTTTGGAACATGTACCAGAACTTGATTACTTTTCATGGCTGAATATATGGATATGCTACATTTTGTTTACCCATTCATTTTTTGGTGGACATTTGGGTTATTTTCACCTTTTGGTACATGTTTCTGTGACTCCTGCTTTACAAGTATGTGTTTGAGGCCCTACTTTCAAATATTCTGGGTAATGCCTAAGAGTAGAATTGCTGACTTTGATGATAATTCTGTATTTAACTGTTTCAGGAACTGCCAAGCAGTTTCCCACAGTGGCTGTACCATTTTACATTCCTAAATTCACAAGGGTTCTGGGTTTCCTATCCTCTTCCCCAACGCCTATTGTCTTCCGTTTTGGATAATATCATCCTAATAGTGACAACACTCTCTCTTTGACCTAATGTCAGTCAGACTCCACTCCTCTGAGCCTTCTTTTCATCTGGGCCTAATCCTCAAGTCTTGTTTGGCCTGAATTGCCTAGTCCAGTTATAGCAAAAATCCCCTGTCTTTGGTGTCTCTTCCCTAGTAATTTCCCATCCATTGATCATCCCCAACAACTATGGCTTGATTGACTATAGCTTGATGGCTATATGTCCCCAACTATCTTTCTGTATTTGGAATGGGGCAGATCTCTCTCCCCTGTTGCAATAGTCTTGACACCTATAATAAATTCTTCCTCCCCATTTTGAAAAGTGTCAGAACGGCTTTTTTCTACAACAATGGGTATAGGTTGTATCTCACTGTGGTTTTGATTCCCTAATGGCTACTGATAAGCAACTGGATGGGCTTTTAATATCTGAAAATATATGGAAATGATGGCATCTGCCTTAAATTTAAGGGGCAGGAAAGACATTTTTGACAGAATATGGTCAACATACTAAAAAAAATAGAGAGAGACAGACAGATTTAAGTTCACCTTTCACCAATAATGCAACTCCCCCAAACCACCTTCTTCTCACCCACAAACAACCACTGTGGGTTCACATCTCTCCCTTCATTCTCAAAGCCTGAAGTCTCCATCTAACTCCTCCTCACCCCTCCCTAAATTCCAGATAGTCCCTGTTTGGACCTAAATTTTTAAAAGTTCAGGCCTGTTAACTGTTCCCTCTAAGAGGGGAAAACACAGACATTCAGCACTCAACTAACCTCTTAGAACATGGGCATGCAACAAGAAAACTGAATGAAAAGGGAGGCGCATGGTGACATCACTTCTCCCTGACTCTATCCCTGAGCCCTAACCTGAAAGCATTCTTTTATTTTCCTCCAAATGGCAACATCTGCCCCGGAAGACAGGATGACTAAGGAGCTGACTGGTGGGGAGAAACCTGGAAAAAAAAAGCCAATACAAGTCTAGTTTTATTGATCATACAGATGAGAATGGCTCACCAAGAAGGAAGGACAGTATTGGCTGTTGAAACTACAGACATAAGAACTCTCTTCAGAGAAAACTACTTCATAATCCCCTATGGAACTAATGTCTGCAAAGTGGCATTGGCCTTTTATGAATTGTATTAATTACACTCGTAAGCCCCATGCAAATTGCAAAATCATTTTTTTTCCAATTGGGTTAATGAACCCCATTTAGTATAGGCAAACTGTCCGTCAGCAGAAAATTAGCCAAGCACATTGTTTGCAGATAAAAGAAATTTGGTTGAGGGTTTTCCTGGGTTATGATTGCAATACGTTCTGGGATGCGTGCTTTGCAATTTTTCTTTTCCTTGAGTGTGATCCATTTCCTTCTGACTGAGCTGGATGTGCAGGGGACTGTCACACTTTCTGATGGTGTTTTATCTATCACTGAGGAGCTGCAAATTCATTCTCAAAGTCTCAATACTGAGAGATGTTATTATCACTTGGAAACTTCATTGAAAATAAGACAGTCTTTGAAGGTGGTTGACTGCTTCTTGACTGCTCTGACCTTCTGACAGTCTGTGCCTCATTTCCTCTTGAACTCCAGGCTTCAGAGGAGAGAGTAACCCTCTCCTACCTTCCAGCCCACTGCAAAGGGACCCCAACTCTGTAAGAAGCAGAACTCCTCCACATTCTTCTGACCTTGCAGTCTGGAAAGCAGTGGGCCTGAACTATTGGGTCTGGGCTTCATTGATAGTTTCAAGAGTTTAGGATGTCTTTGTGAGGCTTAGAATAAGAGGTCTCCTCTAGGCAGGGTGGTTGCAATTAGCCACTGCTCTGGGAAGCACCTTTCTCTGCACTGTGGCCCATAGAAAGTGTTACTCTCTACCTAAGTCTTGTGTAGTACACAATCCACAGATCTTTTCCTGGCAGCCTTTCTCACAAGGACCAGTCACAGAATGCAAATAGGTAAAGTTTGTCATTAGTGTTTTATAAATTCTCTATTCTCTGTTTCATTTCCTCAGGACTGTCATGGTGGAAACAGATAACCCAATGAAATAAATTCACATTAAAGCAAGAACGGCTATTAATGGTTTAGTGTGCTATCTCCCAGATGATTTGTCTTTTATTGAGAAGCTCTCAGAAACATTCAAATGTTTCTGATAAAAAAAATTTTTGGAATATCCCTGAAGGTCAGCCAGTGGGGGAACTGTATTTGAATGAAGAACTTTCTATTTGGGCCTCTCAGACAAGACAATTCTGACCACTTCAATCAAAGCAGTAACATGTCCTCAGCCTCAGGTCACCACAAAATGGGATTTGGAATTGGTTTTGTTGCTATACAGTCCCAGACACCAAGGTGACTCAAAAACTGCAGATTTTCCCTTTCCCCTACTTCTCACCTTGCTGAATCGTCCTTTCTGCCCAGCGTTTGGAGTCTAAGAGTTCTTTGCTCCACTTTAGTCTGATACTTACCCACATCCTCTCTCAAAAGGTAGAGCTCTCTACTCCATAGCACCTTCTGCTGACTGGAGCCCCCTTTAAAGAAAGCTGAGTGTTTTCTCTTCCAGACCCCTCAATACTGATGTACTGGAAAGGGCCTGAGTTCAATTGGCGTGAGATCATCTGGCTTCCCTTCGGGACCCAGCCTGTATCTTGGCTAACTTCCCAGCTCCTTGTACTGTCTATCCCAATTTATTCTTCTTCCACATAAGACTCTGATGTTCCAGAATGTCCAGTTTTTGAATCTACCTAAATTAACATCAAATAAGGCTTCCCAGTGTGGTTCCTCAAATCACACATGGTTAATTCCTGAACCAAATCCAGGCTAGTTCAAGTCATTACACAAAAAATTACGATTGCCATCTCATTTTATTCTCAGAACAATTGGAGTGAGGTAGATAGAATAAGCATTGCTATTCCAGATGAAAATTAATTACAGATAAGCAAATGGAGGTTCAAAGTGACCTGCCCCCAGTTACACAGATAACCAGTGATGAAGCTGGGAAGAGAACCTATCTCCTGGCTTTCATTCCAACTCCACTAGCTTTCACAATGCCAACCTTATCTCATTGTCTATCAAGGTCAATCTTAATCTAGAGAGATTGTTCCATGGCATACTGAACTCCTGGCCCTACTGGTTAAATAATACTTTAAATTTAAAGATTTCTTCCAATTTCACAAAAGAGAACCAGTTTTATGGGTGAAGGTACCAGTTTCCAGAAAACATAGGAGGTGCCATATTGGAAGATAATCTAGATTTTGAACTTAGAAGTATGAAAGACTTCATGCTTCTACATCCGTCAAAGGACCCATGGTGCTCCATGAAATGCTCCCCACACACTGAGGTTTAGTGGGTAGTGCACACCCATAGCTTGCACAGATCTCTCCATGACATCTTAAAGGAAATGAGACAGAGCACTCAGGACTGACCCAGGGAGGCAAATATTTTTAAATCCATGAGTTGTGTAATTGTGAGAGGGAATGGGTGTCCAACAGTGGATGAGTAAAGATCTGAATGTTGTGGAGACTAGAATTTTTTTAAGCTACATTTCCATTCCAAGTCCCAAGATGAATGTGATTTGTTTATTCATCTGTTTGGTTAATGTTGGTCTTATTTTACCCAGCATCCTTTAGTTTGGGTGTCAGCAAACGTTTTCCCTATGAGACTAGTTTGTAAATATTTTAGCCTTTACAGGCCATAGGGTTATGTAAAAGAAAGGGCGTGGCTGTGTTCCAATAAAACTTTATTTACAAAAACAGGTGGTGGGCCAAATTTGGCCTGGGGGCATAGTTTGCCAGCTCCTGGTTTAGAATGATACTGTCTGTGCATTTCTAAATTTAAAAAAGTTACAACTTTCATTACCAGCAGGGAGCATTCTTATAAAATCCTTCCATACTTGCTCAAAACCATTATCCTAAGCATAAGGGTCTCACTAGAAATGAAAATCCACCGACATCAAGCAAGAAAATTCTCTTATTTGAATTCAGAAATAAAATCTGTTTATCATTCCACCTCCAAAATCAATTTATTGCTTGAGTAAGAGGGTGTGTACCTCCATTAAAGATGTAATTAATGAAAACAACTTGCACTATACAAGAAATTTAGAATGTGAGAAGCTTCACCTTATATAAGGAAAGTTAGAGGGTTTTCATTCGCTGACAAAGGTTACCTTATCTAAGCAACCCAATAAAGACAACTGTGACAAAGAAGCATACGCAATTAATAAATTTTAATTAATTTTTCCAAATTGGCTGCTATTTCCTTTATATTCTAAAAATCTTAAATGATAGATGAAATGTCAATAAATTTGAATTTTATAGGAATATAAATATACAAGGATATATAATATATTCTAAGGATATATAATAAAAAGATATATAATATTTCTTGGTGATGTGCACAAATGCCGTTTATAGGACAACGAGCCCTTGAGTAGGGTTCGAATGGTTTGAACAGTTCCCTGCATTTTCATCTCCTATGGCTGACAGGAACCTGCCTCCTCACCTCTCTGTTACACTGCCTCCCAGAAACGAAGGATGTTATTAATGGGAATATGTTGCTCAGGCAAATGGTGTCAAGAATGAAAAAAAGTTTTAGAACCTCTGCACTAAAGCAATTAGCTCCTGTGCATCAGTGATAACGGGTTGACTTTATACGTGTTTGGGTTTCATAGCAGAGACTCAGACCCAGAGCACGTTCAGGTACAGTGGCCTCTCTTTTCACTCCAGGTGTTCCCAACGGCCGCATCTTAATGTAGGTTGGAACACAGGCCATGTTAGAACTGCAAAACACCATGCTCAACCTCTTGAATGCTATCGACTTTGGCTGCATCAGACATCAGTGAAGAGAGTAAAACAAAAAGTCTGTAACATACAAGGCTTTATTAGGCAGCTCTGAGTGAACTCCAAACAAAAGGAAATGTGGTGAAAAGATGAGGCATCCTGGAAGGACACCTCTAATCAAATCCGTGTGGCTTAGTGAAGCTCTGCATCACAAAGGAAATGGAAAACCAAGTCCAGATTGGGAAAGGTGATCATCTTCTGCCAGTACATTCTTACTCCCTACAAATTTACTGAATCTATGAAGGCAGCCTGAAGTTAAGCTCCTCCCAAGATCAGATTCAATGTAAGCCCTGGTTCCACACATTTAATTAATGATCTTTGTAAACATTTGAAAGACTGAAATCAATTGCATGTGCTGGGCATTTCTGCAGGCACACAGATTGCAAACTTTACACAGGGAGACTGCCCCTTTCCGATTTCACCTGTGGTTGTTGAGGTGAGTTCTTCCTGTAAACGCACATCCTGACTCATGAAGCAAAGGGCCAGGCTCCCCAATTCCTTTCAAGGTTTTTAACAGTCTTCATTGAAATAAATGTACTGGAAACAGCAGAAGTAGAAAATGGCACAAAGCGATAACGTTTGCATAAAGAAGCCATTAGGAAGGTGTGCCAATGGAACAATTGTGTGATGTTGCATAACAAATGCACAGTTTCCTTTAGTTATTTTAAAGATTCCGTTTATCTAGTAGGGTTTTTTTTGCATTTAAAGAGCATGATGCTGAATGATTCTCCATTCCTGAGATGCCTGCGCTTCTTGAAAAAGCATTCACAGAATGATTCAAAGCATAATAAAAGAGTAAATCCAATGTAATATTTATCCAGTCTGAATTTTCAGCTTTAATACATCCAAAGCCACCCCATCCCCCAATTTGCACAATCACAGCTTAATAAAGGACATATTTTAAATGTAGGCTGTTAAAAATCAGTGAGAGAAACCAGATACAGAGCCACAGAACTCCTCCAAATGCCTCCAAGATGGAGACCACATAGACTAGAAACTGGATAGAACTTTCTAGGCACTGCCTTTTATTTCCCTCTTGAGGGTAGGAGCTGAAAGGTCTCCATCCCGCTGAAGGCAGAACGGGGGTGGTCCTGGGGGAAGGCTAACTCCGTCCACTGCCCACAGAAGACTTCATGCAAATGTGTAATAAGTACATGGAAAAGGCAGCCTCACAAGTAATCAAGAACACAGATTAAAAGGAGAAATATGTTTCTTGTCTATCAAATTATCAGCTAGTAGATGGCCTCCTAACTGGTTTTGCTTCCATACTTGCTGCCTTACTGTCTCCTCTGAGATGCATACAGCAGCCTGAGTGATGGCTGATAAATCTTCCAAAGCATGGAGTCTCCCCTCTGGACTTCCCAGCCTTGGTTTCCCACTAAGAACAAGCCCCCATCACTTCCTGTTGACTGGTTGCTGTTCCCAAAACCTACTGAGCTCTTACCTCCTCTTGTTGGTCTATTTACAGTAGTCTCCCCACTAGCCCTTGAAACCGTGGAGCAGCACCGACCTCTGGACCCTGTACCTGCTCTCTCGGCTGTCTGGAATGCTATTTCCTTGGATCCTCACTGTTCTGGACTCAGATGTTGTCTACCTAAACTATTTAGATAGCACCACCACTGAAACAGCATCACCCCCACCAGCCCCTTACCCTGCTTTACTTTCTTCAGAGAATGTGTCCATAGGGATGGATAACATAACAGTTTACTCTGTATTTATTTATTTTCCCAGTCTTCCCACAGGGAAGATCTGAGTGTCTTGAGGACA
The DNA here is from genome assembly GCF_003009895.1 of Hyaena hyaena. NCBI lineage: Eukaryota > Metazoa > Chordata > Mammalia > Carnivora > Hyaenidae > Hyaena > Hyaena hyaena. The sequence continues at coordinate 733,440 of NW_024081530.1, forward strand.
GTAAATTCTTTTTGTTGTTGTTTGTGGCTGTATCGCAAGTGCCCAGAACAGTACCTACCACACAGTAAATATATGCCAATGGAATGGCTTTCAGTGGCTCAACCCAGGATCATCAAGGCTATTCTACCTGTGTTCCCACTCAGGGAAGGTGGGGAGGGATATGGGCACAATCATGATGGGAAATCATCTGGCAATGTTATCCAACACCTGCAAAGAGTTTGTATTTTTTATTCAGTTTACTCACTTTCAGAAATTTACACCAGAGCAATAATTAAAACAATCTTGTGAAGATTTCCATATAAAGATATTTATTAAAGTATTATTTGTAACTGTGACAAATGGAAATGATTGGATAAATAACAATACTACTAATATAGAATGGCTACAGTTTTTTCAGCAGTTGTTATGTGCTGGGTAAAAGGTTAAGTTTTTAAAATACGTCACAGACTAGTTTTATCCAATTTACAGATGAGGGTACTGAGGTAAATTGTCCTAGGCATCATTCGATGAGCTTTGTGAAGCATAGGGCCTCAAGTTCTTGCTGCCTGGACTGACCTAAGAAACAATAAATTGGGTCTGACTTACAAAACAATGCCAAGCATTTGGTCTTACTTGAGGGGAGGCTGCCCAGGCGAGGGGGGAGGCAAGGGTACGCTTGAGCGGCAGGGACCATGGTTGCTCTTTCAGCTCTCAACAGTGCCAGACAGATCCCCTAGGCTGTGCACAGGGAACTCGGTCTCTCCAGTCCTCTGAAGTTCAATGTGCGCAGCCTAAAGACTTTTGCAAACATTTATCACTGACCTTTAATAGAGCAACATTAAGCAAACAAACTCTTTCCTTTACCCTTCCCCCCCCCCCCCCGCCCTCACTTCTTCCTATTGTTGCCAGGGTTGATGGTTTCCTCTGAGTCCTGAACTGTTCTCCGTGGAGTCTCACTCATTTCCTGTCCGGGGAGCCTTGGCATCTGATGTGCAGGCCACAAGTGGGCTGGGGAGCCTGCAGCCCCAGGGTCTGTTTCTCCTTATTGTCTTCAGGGAGACCGTGGGCTCCCCTCCCACCCCACGCACTGTCACGAGGACCAAGCCCCCGGGTAGGAGGCCATCTGGCCCTGCTGCCAGACCTGTTGATGGGTTGGCTTCCACTCTTTGCTCCTGCCTCCCACCACACCCTCCGTGCCCCCATCCACAAGAGGAAACTTAGCGTCCCATATGCTTGCATCTTAGTTGACTTCTCTAGTCTTCAGCTCCAGATGGTCTGGATTCACTTTTTGAAATGACTGTGTCTCTAATTCCCCATTTATTGTTCATGTGCTCATTTTAAGATTGCGGTCCATTCAAAAAAAAAAAAAAAGATTGCATCCCATTCCATTGTTTCCTCCTTCTACATTTGAAATTATTTTAATTTAAAGCTGATGCTGCTAGCTAATTAATCAAACTTCTGCCAGCCACATGCACGTATACATCCTCTGCTGAATTTTAGTGTATGTGAATGTGTGTGTGTGTGTGTGTGAGTGTTTGTGAGAGTGTGTGTGCGTGTGAAAGGGAAAATTCCTTTCACATGGCCTCTTGTCCCCAGAAATCTAAAAGTTTCTTTGTCTTGGCGTTGTCCCAGCAACACCACTCTCTGCCCTTTTCTTTGGCCTATTCTTAGGGTATTTTGAAAAAAGTCCAAGGGTTCTTGCAGTGCTGATTTTCACAACAGCGACAAGAAATAGGACCAGCGAGGCCCAGTTAGGGAAATCAGAGTTTACCCACCTAAGGGTTCACGGGAGATAAATCGTAAATTCTTCCCATAGTGTCCATCTTCTCTTTCCCTTGCTCCTTTTTGGCACCTCCCTTCCCACATTCTCCTCCCTCCAGACAGTCAAGGACCCCTGAAGGAAGGCAAAGGCTTCAGGCCATTTCTCCTTTACCTCCCTTAAGTGTAATTCCTTTGAGTCTTGGGGGGGGGGGGCGGGACCAACAAGAATAGTGAACTCAACAAGCATTCATTCAGAGTTGATGAGCAATAGTGGTCTTAGGCAAAAGCCCTACGACTGAACACTTTACTATAGTATCCACAATATCTTAATCCAAAAAGTTATTATTATAGATCCTTTAGTTCGACATAGTGGGGAAATATGTTTGGTCACCTCACTTCTCTTTATCTTTTGGCCTCTCTCTTAAAACTCTTGACCATCAGGTAATGCCTTCCCATGCATGAGGGAGCTGTATATGGTGAGGTATATTCTTTTTTTTTTTTCATTTATTGTTTTATTTTTATTTTTTATTTTTTTAAATAGTTTATTGTCAAGTTGGTTTCCATATAACACCCAGTGCTCATCCCCACAAGTGCCCTCCTCCATTCCCATCACCCCCCTACCCCTCTCCCCCAAACCCATCAGTCCTCAGCTTGTTCTCAACATTCAAGAGTGTCTCATGGTTTGCCTCCCTCCCTCACCCCCACCATTTCCTCCCTTCTCCCCCATGCTCGTTCGTTAAGTTCCTCCTAATCCTCCTATACGTGTAAACATATAGTAGCTGTCCTCTGCCTGACTTATTTTGCTCAGCATAACACCCTCAAGTTCCATCCAGGTTGCTACACATGGACAGATTTCATTCTTTCTCATTGCCATGTAGTATTCCATTGTATAGATAAACCACAACTTCTTGATCCATTCGTCCGTTGATGGACACTTAGGCTCTTTCCATGTTTTGGTTATTGTTGAAAGTGCTGCTATGAACATTGGGGTACATGTGCTCCTATGCATCAGCACTCCTATATCCCTTGGGTAAATTCCTAGCAGTGCTATTGCTGGGTCATAGGGGAGTTCTATTCTTAACTTTTTGAGGAACTTCCACACTGTTTTCCAGAGGGGCTGCACCAGTTTACATTCTGGTGGGGTATCTTGAAGTTGACTCCATGAAGCTCTTTGTGACTGTTCTCCTCACCATGGATGCATGCGTCCTGTTGCATGTGTGTTCAAATGAACTGTTGAAAGATAAGATGAGAATATGGATTTAATTTCTAGTAGTAAGAATCTAGGATGAATTTCTTCCTTATTCTTTGACTTAAACTAAGGTTTTTCCTTTCTCTTGGTTTTTCCCAAAGCAGGATGAACAGCAAAGGTGAAGTGAATTTAGTGAGGCCAGAGGACAGGGCCTCCTTTTTAATATTGTTTTCATTGATGAACAGCCATCTAACTCCATTTCCTGGCTCTTTCCCCAGCTGCAGTACACTCAATTGTATTTTCGGGATTGTGTGCTACAGAGATCATTCTGCTTTACTCTTTTATAAACTGGTTGGGATTTCAAACAAAGGGGAATGTGTTTTTAAGGAGCAAGGAGAAGGGAGTAAAAACTGCTGTGTTGGGGTGCCTGGGTGGCTCAGTTGGTTAAGCATCAGACTTCGGCTCAGGTCATGATCTCATGGTTTGGTGGGTTCGAGCTCCACGTCAGGCTTTGTGCTGATAGCTAGCTCAGAGCCTGGAGCCTGTTTGAGATTCTGTATCTCCCTCTCTCTCTGACCCTCTCCCGCTCACACTGTCTCTCTCTCTCTCTCTCTCTCAGAAATAAATAAAACATTAAAAAAATAATAATAAACTGCTGTGTCTGATTGCAGACAAATGACCAGTGAGGTTGCAAAAATCTGCCTGGCTGGTGTATTTGTCCTCATTTCCATTTCTCTAGCCCAGAAGGATGCTCTGCCTCTCTACTAGAAGAGGCTCTCTGCCATGATGAATGGCTCCCCCAGGCTACATGTGGACCAGTGTGCAAGGCAGATTGTTGTATGACCAAGCCCCCATGGCTCTCCCACATCAGATCAAGCAGTCAACTCAGACAGAAAGACAAACAAACAAATAAACAGCCAAACAATTCTACCAAGGCCAATAAATTATGAAGGCTATTTGATTCATATGACTTCAGTGCAGTAGGGTGGGTGGAAGGGTCAGTAGGCAAGAGACCTAAGTTTAATTTTCAGCTCTGTCATCTGCTACCTACAGTCATGAAACACACCTTTAGCATCCCTCACAGTCTCAAATTTCCTTGTAAGTGGAATGAGGATGGAAAACACCTTCCCCATTGGAGCCATCAGGAAGGTCAGGTAAAACATCACTTGTGAAACAACTAATTTTAACTGTAAGTGTTAAGGATATGTAACTAGTCCATCTGTGTGATAGGAAGTAGTTCAGACATAAGGGAATGTCCCCTATGCTCATCCCACAAAAGGGAAGACAACCTGTCAGGTTCTTGAGTCTGAAGGGGAGGAGTGGAGAGCACAAAATTTGGGTGACTTTGAAAGTAGCATGACCCTTTCTAACTTTAAATTCAAAAAGTTTTTTTTTAATGTTTTTTTTTTGAGAGAGAGACACACATAGTACAAGCAAGGGAGGGGCAGAGAGAGACAGACAGACAGAATCTGAAGCAGGCTCCAGGCTCTGAGCTGTCAGCACAGGGCTCAAACTCACAAACTGCGAGATCATGACCTGAGCAGAAGTTTGATGCTTAGCCTACTGAGCCACCCAGTTTCCACCCTTTCTAACTTTAAAGGAAACCACACATTTCTTGTATAGTTTCATAGTTCTAGAATCATTGTGGCATCTATTCTGAGTCAGAGATTCTGTTGTAGCATTGACGGTGTTTCTCAGTGATGCAATACCTCTGAAAAGAACAATCTCTCAAATACACACAGGCCTCCATCTATTGGGCAATATCAGTCTACTCTTTCTTTGGTGAAGAAAAAGGAACGCACATGATTTATGATAACGTGGACTGTGATTCACTTGCTGGTGCATTTGCTTCTGGCAAAATAGTATTAGTCTCATAACTGCTAGGTAAGCATTTCTCAACTAAACTTCATAGGTCTATGAACCAGCTGCTACCAGAGGGATTAGCTAACACACAAGGCTGAGTGGCCCCAGCCAAAGTTAGTTCCAAAGATATACCTTAGGGATTCATAGTGGCAGTTTCTTAAATTTTAAAATATTGCAGTTTTCTGTACTTGAGTCCTTTTATGTTTTCTTGTTACTGAATGCTCCTTTGAAACCAAAGGTATTGATATATTCTACTCTGCAGGGAAATCAATAAAAACTTTAATCACAAAATTAAATAAAAACCAAAGCTACTGACATTACATGGTAACACTCACTGAAGCAACAACTTGAAGTTTTATGGTTCTCCTGTGGCTGGACTTATTATTTGTAGGAAAATCAATATCATCTTTAGAGTAATTTGGGATGCATCTTGTCATCTAAGAAAACAAGTTCCTGGTAGACTTTACTAAAAAGATAAGAATGAAGCATCAAATTGTGTTTGCCCATGCAGAAAGTGATTATTCCTTGATAGCAGGAAAAAAACACAAGTGAGATAGCCACAAATGACATCTCCAACTGTGTCTCAAAGCACATCATCATCTACGGCTCTAGACCACCTTCTACAAATACTCTGTTCTTATCCATGGGTTAACAGGCCTTTCTTAGAATGATTAAAAGCTTGGGGTAGTATATGAGTTAAAATGTGCCCAGGAATGCAGCACATTCTTCATAGAGCATATAGTAACATGACCTTAGTGATGTTAGGTAACAAAGGCTCCTATTTCACATTTGGGGAGAAAAACAACTTTTGCAAGTCACGGGATCATAGAATTAGATGACACCATAAGAGGCGTTAAGTCCAAGAAGCCCAAACTCTCTGTGATGCAGAGAGCATTCTAGAGTGTTTCTGAAGAATATAATTCCTCTTAACTGTCATGTTTTCTTTCTCATCATTTGTGGCAATGAATATCCAAAAACATGTGTATGTATAGAACCTTTTATCTTCATGAGCCACACGTTTTCCAGTTCTAATGAATTATTAGGCTGAAAGCTTGTTCTTCTCCTCCATAACTGTCTGTGTGGTAAGCCACAGAATGTAAAGTGAAACCATGGTAGCCTGAACTATCAAGGGCTTCCCAGACAGTGATGTGGTAACACACTTTCTTTCTTTTTTTATGTCTTTATTTTATTTTGAGAGACAGAGACAGAGAACGAGTGAGGAAGGAGCAGAGAGAGAGGGAGACACAGAATCTGAAGCAATCTCCAGGCTCTGAGCTGTCAGCACAGAGGCTGATGTGGGGCTCGGACCCACGGACTGTGAGATCATGGCCTGAGCAGAAGTCAGACACTTAACTGACCGAGCCACCCAGGCACTCCTGGTAAGACACTTTCAATGAACTTTTAAGAGAACCATGAGTTGCTGCAAGAGTTTACTGGAGTCTAACTCAACATGCTTCTGTCCCCTGTGCTCTTGTGTTAGATCTTCAAAATGGCTTTTCTCAGGACTTGGCATTACTCACTCAGAATAGAAAGCAGAACCAGAGAATGAGACCTGCTTAATACATGGTAAGCACCAGTTGAATTAAGAGAGGAGGTTTTGAAAGTCAAGAAATGAAAACTAAAAAATTTTTCAAGGGTGAGGCCAACACTAAACCCAGCCAAGGTCATCATTTTTAGGCTTGGAGTCATCAACCTTGAATCAACAAATAAGGGTTTGGGGTGCCTGGTGGCTTAGTCAGTTAAGCATCCAACACTTGATTTCAGCTCAGGTCGTGATCTCAAGGTTCATGAGCTTAAACTCCCACATCGGAGTCTGTGTTATCAGAGTCTGCTTGGGATTCTCCCTCTCTCTCTTCTTCCTGTCCCTGCCCTTCTCATGCACACACACACACACACACACACATACACTCTCTCTCTCTCTCTCTCTCTCTCTCAAAATAGATAAATAAATATTAATTTTTTAAAAATCAAAGCTTAGATTCTAGACACTAGGTATAAGGACTATTTCTAAAAGCAAGAGTCAAAATCTACCACTGATGATGTCATTCTTGTGAAGTTGTAGAGCTCCTCACATAAGAACATGAATTATGAGGTGCTTAGGTCTTTACCACTTATTGCAGAGATTGCTGATCATGAACCATCTCCAGAAATTAAGCCAGGAGGTAGGTGAATAGAGGATATGGAACACTCCAGGTCAGTAAGAGCAAAGAAATCAAGGGATCAATTAGATACCTGATGGCTTCTGTATCAGTACCCTAAGACATCAGCACTTTTGTCCTAATGTTCTCTTTTTGATCAACTTCCATGTTTAAATAACTAAAGCCACTTCAGGATAATTTTTCTGAAGGAATTCTTCTCCAGAAGGTTCTCATAATCCACATCATCAACTGTTGTAACCAGGTGTCCTCCAGCAAATTTACCCATATATGCTTGTCCCCATTCTCCAATCCATAATCTCCAGTTCAAGTGTCCTTTTCTAATGCTAAACACAAACAAGCAAACAACAATGAAAACTCTATACATATTCTGTCACTGAGCTTAATAAATTTCATTAAAAAATTGTACCACATGAAATTGCCAATATTCATCATTTTTGACATAAAATGGCAATTTCATATAGTTCAAACTAGTAATTATATGTTTCTGTGCCTATATCTGCAGTCAGCTCATTTGTTTGGTTTTCTGCTTATATAATCAAATTTTAATATGTTTTCACACATCACTGGTTCTCAGTCATTGTCTGATGAATAAATGAATGAATGAATGAATGAATGAAGAACCTGAGCTTCAGGACCTGAGCCATCTTCTTGAGGAAGACTGCTGGGGCTGCATTGACAAAAAAGAAGGTATATGACCTAGAAACAACCCTTCCATCTGATGGAACTATAAACAGTACATATTTCTGGATAATCTATTTTCTCAATAAAAACATGACCACACTAACAGATAAGCATACTATTTTATAATCCAGCCAAAAGATTTTCCTCTCAGGTTAACAGATCTTCCAATACCTCATGGGATGGAAACCAGACCTTGGGTCTTGCTCTTTCATCTGGTATTTACATGTGGTCCACTGACAACCAAAGCCAAGCCATTTTAGCTGAAGATACTGGGTTTAAATTTTTTTGCATAGCATCACATGAGGGCAAATCTGGTTCCTGGTTAGATGCTGACATATGTGCACTTCTTATTTCCTTTACTAAGTTTACTCTATATCAAACTCACAATCACGCTATTTCTCTTCTGCACCTGATTTAGTGAGCCCTGGCTTATTTGATATTTGTGATTAGGCTGCTTTAGTCACTAACTAGCAAAATTTCTGAAGAATCTTGCAGAAATGTCTTTAAGTCTAGATATTTTCTTTATGATTATGTGCAGAATTTTACAATATTAAATGGAGACCCTCTTCTAACAAAACATCATAATTTCTAGTGCAAAACCTTGTCAAGAGCAAAGTGAAATTACCTAAAATTGATGATCAGCAACCTCTTGGGAAAAGATGGAGATGGACAAAGAAGAGAAGTAAGTCTGAGGCAAAATTAGCAAATTTGTTTTTCTTTCTGGTTGTCATCTTTTTTTTTTGTTAGGTATCATGGGATTTAATTGAAAAAACCAGCAACTTTGAAAAAACTAAACAAAAGTTCTTGATCTTAATGTTGAATAGGGATAGGTGACTTTCCCTATCCATATATCTAATATAATCCTCATAACCATTGCACATCTCAAAACACCCAGTAGAACTCTCCCAGGAATAAAAATGAATTGCTCTGTTTCATAGCAAAAGAAATGGAAACCAAAAGGTGTAGTTATATAAATAGTGAACAATTTGTAAGGATTGGTCATTCATAGAAATGGCCCAGTTAGGAGAGAAGGTAATAAGAGTTGCCTGTTATTTGCTTGACATACACTTGCCTACAAGGAAGAGGAGTTTTCTAAGACTGGGTAATATCATCTGCAGTGGAAGTAAGACAGGATTGTCCTAACACCCTCTAAGGAAAACTAAGATGTCCTTTAAAAGATGTTGCAACTTTAAAGAATGGGTTCAGACCTAAGTGACCATCAACTAGATATAGACTGCTATCTGCAGAAGATGTTATATACAGACTGAATAGTAACTACAAATCAAAACCCAATAATAGATATGCAAAGAATAAAGAGGAAGGAATCCAAGCATATAAATAAAGAAAGCAAGCAAATTATAAAAGAGAGCAAGTGAAGAAAGAACAGAGGAAAAACTACAAAAACAAAGACAAAACAAGTAACAAATGACAATAAATACTTATCTATAAATAATTACTCTGAAGGTAAATGGGCTAAATGCTCCAATCAAAAGACATGGGTGACAGAGTAAATTAAAAAACAAGGCCCATCTATATGTTGCCTACAGGAGACACATTTCAGACCTAAAGACACTTGCAGACTGAATGTGAGGGGATGGAGAAATATCCACCATGCAAAAGGATATAAAAAAAAAAAGCTGGGTTAGCAATACTTATATCGAACAAAATAAACTTTAAAACAGATTGTAATAAGAGACAAAGTAGGACAATATATAATCATAAAGGATACAATCTAACAAGAAGATATAACAATTGTAAATATTTATACGCCCAACATAAAAGGACCCAAATACATAAAAGAGTTAATAACAAGCAGAAAGGAACTAATCAATAGTATACTATTGATTATAATAGTATTATAATAATAGGGGACTTTAATACACTATTTATATCCATGGACAGATCATACAAACAGAATAGCAATAAGAAACAGTAGCTTTGAAAGATACACAGGACCAATTGGATTTGACAGATATATTCAGAACATTCCACCCTAAAACAGATGAATACACATTCTGAAGTACACATGGGACATTCTTCAGAATAAATCAGATATTGGGCCACAAAACAAATCTTAACAAATTAAAAAGATCAAAGTCATACCACGCATCTTTTCTGACCAGAATGCTATGAAATTAGAAATCAACCCCAAGAAAAAAATCTGGAAAGACCAGAGGTACATGGAGGGGTCAACCAAGAAATCAAAGAAGAAATAAAAAATTACACGGAAAGAAATGAAAATGAAAACACAATGTTCCAAAATATTTGGGATGAAGCAAAAGCTGTTCTAAGAGGGAAGTTTATAGCAATACAGATCTGCCTCAATAAACAAGAAAAATCTCAAAAAAAAAAAAAAAAAGCCTAACCTTATACCTAAATGAGCCAAAAGAACAAAAATAAAACCCCAACCACCAGAAGGAATAAAATAATAAAGATTAAAGCAGAAATAATTGATATAGAAACTAAAAGAATAAGAAACCAGCAGCTGGTTCTTTGAAAAGATCAACTAAATTGGTAACTTCTATCCAGACTCATTAAAGAGTGAAAGAGAGAGAGAGAGAACTTAAATAAATAAAATCAGAAATGAAAGAGGAGAAATAAAAACTGACATCACAAAAATACAAAGTATTATAAGGGAATATTATGAAAAAAATTATATCAACAGATTGGACAACCTAGAAGAAATGGATAAATTCCTTGAAACATAAAACCTATCAAAACTTAAGCAGGAAGAAATGGAAAATTTGAACAGACCAATTACCAGCAATAAAATTGAATTAGTATCAAAAAACTTCCAACAGACAAAACTCTAGGACCAGATAGCTTCACGAGAAAATTCTACCAAACATTTAAAACACAGTTAATACTTTTTCTTCTTAAACTATTCCAAAAAATAGAAGAGGAAGGAAAACTTCCAAATTTATTCTATGAGGTCAACATTACCCTGATACTACCTAATAAAGACACCATAAAAAAAAAGAAGAAGAAGAAAAATTATAGGCCAAAATCTCTGATGAACATAGATGCAAAAGTCCTCAACAAAGTACTACCAAATCAAATCCAACTAAACATTAAGAAAAAATAATAATTTAGTGGGATTTATTCCCAGGGCGCAAGAGTGGTTCAATATTCGCAAAGCAATCAACTTGATACATCACATCAATAAGAGAAAGGATCCAAACCATATGATCATTCCAATAGAGGCAAAAAAAAAAAAAAAGAGTATTTGACAAAGTACAACATTCATTCATGATAAAAACCCTCAACAAAACAGGTTTAGAGGGAACATACCTCAACATAACAAAGGCCTTATATGAACTATCCACAGCCAATATCATACTCAACAGGAAAAAATTGAGAGCTTTTACCCTAAGGTCAGGAGTAAGATGAAGGTGTCCACTCTCACCATTTTTTTAAGTTTATTTATTTATTTTGAGAGAGAGAAAGAGAGAGAGAGAGAGAGAGAATGTGTACATGCATGCACACACGTGAGCAGGGCAGGGGCAGAGAGAGAGGGAAAGACAGAATCCTAAGCAGGCTCCATGCTCTCAGCACAGAGTCCAATGCGGGGCTTGAACTCACAAACCATGAGATCATGACCTGAGCTGAGGTCAAGAGACATTCAATCAACTGAGCCACTCACGTGCCCTATTCTCACCACTTTTATTCAGCATAGTACTGGAAGTCCTAGCCACATCAACCAGACAACAAAAAGAAATAAAACCAACTTCAAATTGATAAGGAAGAAATAAAACTTTTATTATTTGCAGATGACATGATACTTTTTTATATAAAACCCTAAAGATCACCATAAAACTATTAGAACTGATAAATTTATTAAAGTCACAAGATATAAAAATCAATGTATAGAAATCTATTGAGTTTCTATACACTAAAAATGAAGGAGAAGAAAGAGAAATTAAGAAAACAATCCCATTTACAATTGCACCAAAAACAATAATAGGAATACCTAGGAATAAGTTTAACCAAGGAGATTTACTCTGTACTCTGAAAACTATACTCTGTACTCTGAAAACTATAGAACATTGATGAAAAAAATTGAAGACAACACAAAGAAATAGAAAAACATTCCATGCTCATGGATTGGAAGAATAAATATTGTTAAAATGTCCATACAACTCAAAGCAATCTCCAGATTTAATGCAGTTCCTATCAAAATACCAACAGAATTTTCACAGAGCCAGAACAAACAATCCTAAAATTTGTGTGGAACCACAAAAAAACCCTGAATAGCCAAAGCAACTTTGACAAGGAAAAGCAAAGCCAGGAGCATTGCAATTCTGGACTTCGAGTTCTATTACAAAGCTGTAGTAGTCAAAACAGGATAGTACTGGCACAAAAATGGACACATAGGTCAGTAAAACAGAAGAGAAAACCCAAAAATGAGCCAAGAGCTATATGGTAAATTATTCTTTGACAAAGCAGGAAAGAATTTCCAATGAAAAAGAGACAATGTGTTCAACCAATGGTGTTGGAAAAACTGGATAGCAACCTGTTAGTGCAAACAACCAATAGTGCAAAAGAGGACCACTTTCTTGCACCATACACAAATATAAACCCAAAATGGATTAAAGACCTAATGTGAGACATAAAATCATAAAAATCCTAGAGGGGAACACAAGCAGTAACCTCTTTGACATTGTCACAGCAAATTCTTTCTAGACATGTCTCCTGAGATGAGAGAAACAAAAACAAAAATAAACTATTGGGACTATATCAAAATAAAAAAAAGTTCTGCACAGGGAAGGAGACAATCAACTAAATAAAAGGCAACCTACAGAATGGGAAAGTATATTTGTCAAATGACATACCGGATAAAGGGTTAGTATTCAAAATATATAGAGAACTTCTACAACTCAACAGCCAAAAAACAAATAATCTAATTTAAAAATGAGCAGAAGGCATGAATAGACATTTTTCCAAAGAAATTTTCCAGATGGTCAACAGACACATGAAAAGATGCTCAACTAATCATCAGAGACATGCAAATCAAAACTACAAAGAAGTATCACCTGTCAGAATGGCTAAAATGAACAACACAAACATCAGATGTTGGTGAAGCTGCAGAGAAAAGGGAACCCTCTTACACTCTTCGTGGGAATAAAAACCAATGCAGCCACTCTGGAAAATAGTATGGAGATTCCTCCAAAAGTTAAAAATAAAACTATCTATGATCCAGCAATTGCTCAACTAGGTATTTACCCAAAGAATACAAAAATGCTAATTCAACTGGATTCATGTACCCCAATGTTTACAGTAGCATTATTTATAATAGCCAAATTATAGAAGTAGCCCAAGTGTCCACTGATAGATGAATAAATGAAGATGTGAGATATATGTTAAATTATATTATATTATATTATATTATATTATATTATATATGATGGAATATTACTCAACCATAGAAAAGGCTGAAATCATGCCATTTGCAATGACATGGATAGAGCTAGAGAGTAGTATGCTAAGCAAAATAAGATTAGTCATAGAGAAATACCATATGATTTCTTTCATATGTGGAATTTAAGAAACAAAACAAATGGACAAAGAAAAAAAGAAACAAACCAAAAAACAGACTTTTGACTATGGAGAACAAGCTGTTGGTTGGCAGAAGGGAGGGGAGGGGGGATGGATGAAATAGGTGAAGGGAATTAAGAGTACAGTTACTTGATGAGCAACTAAGTAATATATGGAACTGTTGAATCACTATTTTGCACATCTGAAACTAATATAACAGTGTATGTTAAGTTTTTAAAAGTTAAAAAAAAGATGTTCCAGTTTTTTTTTTAAGTGGAAAAAAACTGGTCAATAAACAATTATGTTTAAAACATCTACTTGGTTGTATTATCATATGGTTTTTAATAGATACATCACCTCAGGCTGAAATAACATTTATAATAAAATCTTTGGACAATGTGTAAATGTTCAGTAGGTCATATAAATGCATGGACTTTTTATATATTTGACTTTATTTGACTTCTCAGCATGTGAAAACTTATAGTTACCAATTATATTTCACAATATCCCAGAAGTACTTTGCTTGGGCTTAATTTTAATTTTGAAAAATTTTCTCATGGAAGTTAAGACATTTATGCAGAAGTGAGGGCAATGTTTGATTAAGTGCAATAAAGTATCTTTCTAGAAAGCATACAGGTTTTATTTTTAATTCAGACTTTTGGTATTTTAAAGGGCTTACAATGAGCTAGAAGAAGTTACACTGAAGGGACTGGCATAAGGCATAGGAAGGGGCTTTAGCCTTGAAAAAGCAAAGGCTGAGGTGCCTGGGAAGCTCAGTCCCTTGAGGGTTGGACTCTTGATTTCTGCTCAGGTCATGATCTCACAGTCAGTGAGTTGAGCCCTGCATTGGACTATGTGCTGACAGCACGGCCCCTGGTTGGGGTTCTCTCTCTTGCTTTCTCATCCCTCCCCCACTTGCCCTGTCTCTGTCTCTCTCAAACTAAATAAACTTAAAAAAGAAAAGAAAAAACAAAGGCTAAGAAGGTAGAAATTTTCTCCTACCCTTCGAGCCAACCCTGTGGGGATGATAGAGCTCATCTAGCATGTTGGAACCAAGACTGGCCTTCAGCACAATTATGAAGTAGGTAGAACTTGTACTTAACACTTCTTCATCTTCTCTGTTCACCAATACCATTAAGCTTTCGCTATTTGCAACTGCTCTCTTCTTAGCACTGAGAATAAAGTTCCCACAATTCAAATCGGTCCCCCCTAACCATGTCTTCCATTTTTACTCACCTCTGTTACCCTGCTGTTGGAGAACCCTCTATGCTCATGGATTGCCTCCTATAAGAAGATATGTTCATTAAAACAAGGGACCCTTGAAAAAGCTATTTGCCATCCTCCGAAATGAGTCCATAGAAACACTAAATGCTGGAAACACAAGTGGGGCCATATGTGGGGCAAGCTGAACCCCTTAAATTACATCCCATAAATGGCTCTGTCCTCTGTGACCTGCTCTCAAACTCCAAGTCATTTCTAAAATCCTAAGACACTAGAGATCAACGTCAGTGTGATCACTAAGATCTGCTTTCTTCTCCAAGAGCAAACTAAAACCTTTCTCACCCAGATTGTCAAAAAGAACAATCTGAATTAGTGAAGGGTGAACAGTGGAATGTGTTCCTATTTTTGAATGCACACAATTTATATATCTAGATTTTTTAGAAGTCTAATAGAGGTCCTGGGGAGCTTCTTTTAATGAACAGATAAGAATGATTTGTAATTCAGGCATTAATTGCTTATATGTAAATAGCTGCTTCCAAAATGCTTAAGGGCCTGTTTGAAACCAGTTTGTTCTCTTTAAATTTTGGCCTGAAGTTTAATTTGCATTCGCAACTTACTCCCTAACCGCTTATTTTGTAGACAATGCAAAGGTAAATTTCAGCTAACTAATCTATACATGAGGTCCAAATTTCTGTGGTTTTTACAGAATTGCTGGTTTTGAATCTTAGGGTATCTGGTGTTTTATTATGACTAATGCTCCATTTTAAGGCACATTTAAAATATGCAATTTTGCTGTCCTTGCTTCACAATGCTAATTTTAGCCAAGGCTCCAGTGATAAAAATCTACATAAATAAATACATAAATAAATAAAATCTACAAGGCTTCCTGGAACTACCACTTTCTTGAAACGATAGTTTCCAGAAATGATTCTAATTAGTGAGTGTTCCATTGGCTCAGTGGACAGTTTTATAGATGGTTTCCATTTGCAGGAACTTGTTCACAATACACATCCCACTTTCATAAAAAAGTGTGTGTGTGTGTCTGTATGTATGCTTTTTGTTAGTCTGTTAGCTTCAGTATGTGCCATCCACAGTTCAAAGTATCCTGAAACAAAATATTAAATATGGATTCATGAGGGTCCTGCTGACACTCTAAGCACGTATCATGGTGGAAATAATGCAGAGCTCTCTTTAAGAGATCTGGTTCCTGATAAATCTATAATCCTTTTTATAACATTTCTATACATTGAAAAATAGGGATTCAAGATCTCAGAAATACACACAATGGAAATCCCAATGGCAACGAAGGAGATATTTTGCAGGTGGCCCCCTTCAGTCTTGGGAAAGAGTCGACTTCCCATGTAGCTCTTCCAAACAGCTGGAGAAATCCAACTCCAATGTCAATCAGATTCCAGCGAGTAGAGGTCAGCACTAACATCTGGCTAGCCTGTCTTAACTACAGCATATCCTCACACTCCACTCTTTCCTGCACGTGTTTGCTCTTCAGGAAATATTTTATTTATTCCACAGTCTGCAAAACAATATGGCCTCTGGAGCATAGATGAGAATTGGGCCTCTTCTTCAAATTTATCTTAGGTCAGTGAACAACTGTGCCGCAGAAAGCATTCTTTTTGCACTGACAGAGTGATTAACAATGCTCACCTCTCTTTTTTCGGAGTTATAGCTTTTATTACGTCTCCTATGAGCAAAGATTAAGCCATGAACTTGTAGTGATTTTCTTTTACAGGGTGAGAGAATGACAGCATCATATCAATTAATGTTGGCACATTACCCAGCACAAGAAAAATGAAACTCAATAGTTTTGTACGTGAAAGCCTCAGGAAAGTGCTCGCTGTCAGAGTTAGCCACAAGGCTCATGACAGGCAGCAGCTTTACAAAAGGTCCACACAACTGAGACTTCCCATCAGGAGCCTTCTTCTGATACAGAGAGAGGGGCTGCCAGGGGAACTTGGGCAGTGGATGGGCTCCAGGCGTGAGGGACTCTTTAAGGATGTAAATTTCTGTTTGTTTTGGAAGAGTACCCTAGAAATATTGGCGGATCATGTAAGGATTTTTCTTTTGTTTTGGAACTTGCTTGAATCGAACCAAACTCTGCTGGAATTCTCGTCAGAACAGGCACTCTCTCATGGTTTCTAGTATTTCCTGTCTCTGGCCGGGCTGCAGCAATCTGAACAAAGCTTCTCATGGTATTTTATCCTGTTTGGACTCAATTCCAGTGCAAACCTGAGATCAAGTTGAGGCAGTGGAAAACAGAAAAGAAAAATTGTTGAGGAAAAGATGGGCCTGGAAGGTTGATCCCTGCTAAGGGTGAGAAAGTGTATTATTGTCGTTGATTTTAGTGACAGGTCCGAGGAGAGGGAAGAACACCATATTAAAAGCTGTTGATCTAGTCCCAGCTCTTGATCTTTCTGCAGAAGTTTGAATTTGCAAAGATATTTTGCTTCATCTGTAAAGTAGACTGGAATTTCTCTAAAAGTTCTTCCAGCTGTCACGGAGCATATTCTGAGGGCCTGTGCATTTCATTATGAAAATGCTTAAATATTTTGAAAGGCTATTTTTTTCACCTGGTTCTTGAACTTATGTCAGAGCATTTATCACACATGGAGATCCTATGACTAGGCATTTTCACTGTACCACCAATAGTTATATTTCAAGAAGGTATAGTGTGAATTAGTCACAAACACATTGCTTCTAGCTGACAGTTTTGGTGATACAGAAAGATATACAGTTTTTGTCCTTTTAATAATAAGCAAATCTGATGTCAGTTTCCCCTTTAAATCTTCTCCTACATAATATAAAAAGAGAAAAATAGCATGGATACCCCTTCTCAAAATTATGCATGGTCTTCTATTCAGCTTAGGTTGTGTGTTAGACAACTCCAGAAGATTCTGTTCACCTGGACAACAATGAAATGTTGCCTTTTGGGTTTACACAGAATAATGGCCTTGACCCTCAATCCTTCCTGTTCTAATCACAGTGTATTACTTACCTTTCCTGCAACAACTTCCCTGCCTCTATATCTTTGTCTACAAGGCTCCCTCTGTCTGAAATACCTCCACTATTGCATTAAAATTATTGCTTTAGTCTACTTCCTCAAACACAATGAAGTTCTCACAGGCAGGAACTCTGGACCATGCTTCACAGCACAGATAAATAAGTCTTTAGAAATCATGCCATCTTGCAAAGTTTTGCCCAGTTTACATTATGCAGAAATACAACTAATGAAGAGAGGGAGAGATTAAAGATGAAATTTTAAGTGACATATAATTAAAAGTGCCTTGTAGGAATATACATGAATGCATTTTTAAATGTTTATTTATTTAGTTTGAGAGAGGGGGGAGAGCACACATGAAAGGATGCAGGACTAGCAGAGAGAGAGAGGGAGAGAGAGAATCCCAAGCAGGCTCCTGGCTGTCAGCACAGAGCCCAATGCAGAGCTCGATCCCATGAACCGTGAGATCATTACCTGAGCCAAGGTCAAGAGTTGGACACTCAACCACCTGAGCCACTCAGGGATCCTACATGATTACATTTTAACTCATCTCCTCTTACTTCTGATTTAACATTCTCAACCCAGTCACAGCTTGTTTTCCTTTATTGTCTATTTCTATACTAGCTTATCATTAGGCCTAGAACTTTTAGGAAATTCTGAAGATTCAATATCAAGTTCCCATATGTCTTTTGTTTTCATCTTTCTTCTATTATTCTACATATTTTCATTTTAAGTGCATTACAGTACCAAAAGAAAAAAAAAAGGTCCACAGAACACTAAGTTCAGGAAAGTAGGGTAAGACATAACATATATAAGAGTAAGTGAAAATTAAAGGCATCAGCAGAAACTTAATATTAGAAGAGGCTTTGCAGGCTGTCATCATCAAGACAGTATGGTATTGGCACAAAAATAGACACATAGACCAATGGAATAGTATTGAGAACTCAGAGCTGGACCCAAAGGTACACAGCCAACTAATCTCTGACAAAGCAGGAAAGAGTATCCAATGGAAAAAACACAGCCTTTTTAACAGATGGTGTTGGGAGAACTGAGCAGCAACATGCAGAAGAATGAAACTAGATCATTTTCTCACACCATACACAAAAATAAACTCAAAATGGATAAAGGACCTGAATGTGAGACAGGAAACCATCAAAACCATAGAGGAGAAAGCAGGAAACAACCTCCTTGACCTCCACTGCAGCAACTTCTTACTTACACATCCCCAAAAGCAAGGGAATCAAGAGCAAAAATACACCATTAGGACCTCATCAAGATTAAAAGCTTTTGCATGACAAAGGAAACAATCCACAAAACTAATAGGCAACCAATGGAATGGGAAAAGATAGTTGCAAATGACATATCAGATAAAGGGCAAATATCCAAAATCTATAAGGAACTCACCAAACTCCACACCCGAAAAACAAACAACCCAGTAAAGAAATGGGGAGAAGATATGAACAGACACTTCTGTTCATAGGACAGATCCAGATGGCCAACAGACACATGAAACGATGCTCAGCATCTCTCCTCATCAGGGAAATACAAATCAAAACCACACTGAGATACCACCTCAAACCAGACAGAGTGGCTAAAATGAGCAAATCAGAGAACTCTAGATGCTGGCAAGGATGTGGAGAAACGGGCACCCTCCTACACTGTTGGTGGGAATGTAAGATGGTACAGCCCCTCTGGAAAACAGTGTGGAGGTTCCTCAAAAAATTAACAATAGAGCTCCCCTATGACCTAGCAATAGCACTGCTAAGAATTTACCCAAGGGATACAGAAATGCTGATGCATAGGAGCACATGTACCCCAATGTTCATAGCAGCACTCTCAACAATAGCCAAAACATGGAAAGAGCCTAAGTGTCCATCAATGGACGAATGGATCAAGAAGAAGTGGTTTATCTATACAATGGAATACTACTATACAATTCATTCATACAAGAATGAAATCTGGCCATTTGTAGCAACATGGATGGACCTTGAGGGTGTTATGCTGAGCGTAATAAGTCAGGCAGAGAAGGACAGATACCATATGTTTGTACGTATAGGAGAATTAGGAGGAACTTATTGGAGGACCGTGGGGGAGAAGAAGGGGGGAAAAGGTGGGGAAAATGGAGAGAAGCAAACCATGAGAGACTCTTGAATGCTGAGAACAAACTAAGGACTGATGGGTGTGGGGGAAGGGGGGATGGGCATGGAGGAGGGCATTTGTGGGGATGAGCACTGGGTGTTATATGGAAATCAACTTGACAATAAACTATTTGTAAAAAAAGAAAAGAAAAGAAAGAAATTGAAATTGAAATTGAAAAAAGAAGAGGCTTTGCAGGGACACAGTACAGTACAGTGACTAGGGAACCTGACTTGCCTGGTGTCCAGTGACAGCACCAGCACTATTTAACTTTCCTATTATTCTCATTTTTAGAGTTCTCACCCTCTAAGATGGGAATAATAGGGTTGCTTTAGGATTAAGCACATTGATATACAGTTGATTCTCACCATCTGTAGTTATCTGTAGTATTTATGTTCTATGAAGTTGCCCAGATGTCTGAATTAGCAAGTATGGGCCCATGGCTCCTAGAAGAAACAGGGTCAGTGTCTGATCATACATTTTCATCCACTGACCAGTACATAACCTTGTTTTGTGTGTGTTTCTATTTAAAGACACCTTATTTGAGATATATTATTGACTCACTAAAATGGAGCCTATGCCAACAGCACTGTAACTCATGTCTGAACAAAGCTTGTCTGACAGATATATTTTCTCTGTGAGGCACATCACAGTTTTCTTGTACTCAGGAAACTAGACAGGACTTTAACACTGTGCTTGGGGTCAGGGGACATTCTAAAAAGAAACCCATTCTCAAAAAACATAAAATTATAAAAAAAGCATGGCACTAAATATACAACAAAAAGGACACTTGTTTACGGTAGGAGAGCTGAAACAAGAAGAAGGAATATCACTTTGCTTGACCTTAGCTGGAAACATGCAGATTAGGCAACTCAAATTTTTGTCCATAAGTACAAACGATCATAAAAGCACCACGGGTATTGATTTGGGCATTATGAATACACTTGAGTAAGTAGGTGAATTTGCATATACAGAATCCACAAATCGTGAGGATCAACTGTCTATTGTAAAATCTTAGAATGGTTTCTAGTACCTGGTAAGTTCTACACACATATTTGCTATTATTAAACAAGGTGTATTATACAAGGTAGGCATCTGTGTGATTGCTGTGATGGTTAATTTTATGTATGAACTTGGCTAGGTTATGGTACCTAGATACTTAATCAAACACTAACCTAAATGCTGTCTTAGTTAGTTGATGTCTTGTAAAAGAGATTACACTCAATAATGCCAGTGGGCTTTATCCAATCAGTAGAAGGCCCTAAAAGCAAATGCTGAGGTTTCCTGGAGACAAAATTCTGGTTCAAGATTGCAGCATCAACCCCTGTCTGAGTTCACAGCCTGTTAGCCTTCCCTATGATTTTATACATAATACATATGTATATATGTACAGAGATTTAAGTTAAGAAATCATATATATGTACAAAGATTTCATATGATATTTATATGTAATTCATATATGTACACACACATATATAAATAAAATAAATACACACATATCTCCTATTGGTTTTGTTTCTCTGAGGTATCCTGAAACATTTACTTTTTTTTTTAATGTTTTATTTATATCTAGGAGAGAGAGAGAGAGCGCGAGCAGAGGAGGGTCAGAGAGAGAGGGAGTCACAGACCGAAACAGGCTCCAGGCTCTGAGCTGGCAGTCAGCACAGAGCCCGACGCGGGGCCCGAACCCGCGAACCGCGAGATCATGACCTAAGCGAAAGTCGGACGCTTAACCGACAAAGCCACCCAGGCGCCCCAACATTTACTTTTATTAAATGTTTATTTATTTTGAGAGAGAGAGAGAGAGAGACATTTAGAGTGTAAGTGGGGGAGGTGTAGAGAGAGAGAGAAAGAATGAGAATCCCAAGCAGGCTCCCTCCTCTCAACACAGTGCCTGACACAGGCTTGAACTCCCAAACCAGGAGATCACGACCTGATCCAAAGTCAGGAGTCAGATGCTTAACCAACTGAGCCACCCAGGTACCCCTGATATATTTACTCCTGATTAATTTTTCTCTCTTGTGGTGATGCCATCAAGTGGAACACCTGACTGGAAATCAGGAGGTCCAGATCTTTGTCTCATCTGCCTTATCAGGGATTCCATCTGTTGGTCTGACCTTGCTCTGTGGGCCTTTCTAGTTCCAAGTTTCCCGAGGCAGAGCAAATGGTGTGAGCAAAGACCTTCCCCTCTCCCCACTCTGTCTTCCAGCTCTCCTCATAGAATCATGGATTGTGAGAATTGGATAGGACCTTAGAAATTATGTCATCCAAGATCTTTGTTTCTCTATTCTCGAGTACAAATGTAAAAACCCAGGCTTATGTTGCCTTTTTTCCTCCTAAAACTAGGCATAAACTCTTCTAGGACTTGCTCAGTCTGTTGCCAGATACTCTGAATCCTTGGGAAGTCCTGCCAAGTGCCGCCTCAACAATAAAAAATTAGGAGAAATTAGTGGTGGGGGTACAAAGGGGTGGGGAAGATGGGATTCTTTTAAAGCCCTGAAGTGCTAGCAGAAAATTGATCAAAGCTGAGATGAATTTCACCCATCTCCTCTAACAAGCTGCTAATATTGTAGTGGCAGCCCTGTCAGGATAATTTGTCACACATGTCCCTGTGTGGGCTGAAGCCCCTTCAGAGTCATCTCCCCAACCCACTGCCACAGGCAACTTGTCTGAAACAAAGCTCTAAGACAGAATGGAAAGGGAAATGCAGGGGGCGGAGGAGAGTTAATGGCCACTGACAAGTCGTCTGGGCCTACTCCCCCACATCTTGCAACTTTAACAATATCTACCTTCATTATGCTTGAAGAGCCTGCTGCTAGTTCAATTACATTTCTGTTACTGTCACGACTGCAATGCCCACTGTCACAAAGATGCTGGCCAGAAAAAAATACCACTTCCTGAAAAATAACACGATGTCAACACCAGTTACTAAACCAATAAAAAACAGTGATGAGCGAGACTGCTTGCTGAGGCAAGCACGGCAGTGGTCCCTCAACAAGGGCAAAGTTCTCTCGGGCAGAATGACTGCTTGTGACCCCAGAGGGACCTGTGTCCAAGTATCAGCTGTGGGGGGCATGGCTCACACAGTGAGTCCATCCATCAGATGGGAACCTTGGCACTTGCTTCAGTGGCTCTTGGGCGTACCATCAACTGGTCAAACCGTTGTCACCATTGAGTTTCACAAAGATTCCATTCTTTCTCTCTGCTTTTAACATAAAAACACCAACAAAACATCTGTTGTGGGTAGACTAGAGAACAAGAAGATAAAACAGAATCCAAGGTGCAGTGGGTGTTGGGGGCAGAAATAAATCCCCTGTCATAGGCCAGGCTGTACAAAGTCTCTTCTGGACTAAGCCACTCAGTGTGGAAAAGGGAAGGCATGATTTCCCCTTACTTTTCCATATATTTTACAACATTGGCATGTTATAAAGAAATTGTACTATGTTTTCAAGAAAGACTTCTAAATTGTCTATATATCTCTATATCTATTTATATACACCCTGCTCAAATCAAAATGCACTTGAAGACACATTGTTTCTATAACAATGCTAATTGCATAACCTCTTTATGTGGAAGCCACCTGTCTAATGCATGTGACAGACTAGTCATACTTATCTTAGGATGTTGCAGCTGGAAGGTATCTTCAATACCATCCAGCCAGGCCAACTCCATCATTCACCAGAGAAGTGATTTGCCCAGATTGGCAGAGTGCCTTTTCAAACTCATATGCCTGGTGCATGGCAGAACTTAGGTTAGATGTCCTCAAAACCCGGTGCTTTCCTTAGCACTACCAGGTTAATTTTATAGGCGTTGAGAAGAAATGAAAGTCCAAAGCGAGCTCTCTACAGATAGGGAGGAGTATCTCAGGTTCAAATCCTCATTTAGGGCACAAAAAGTCATGCCATTTGGACTGGAAAGGCAGCTAAGAAGGCAGGCTTAAAGCCAGGAAGAAAAGGAAAGAGGATCCTCACTGGATCCTCTTTCACCTGCAAAGAGATGTGAAAATGGAGGCAACCAAGAGATAAGACCAATTTAAATAGTTTGGCAGAGAGGGAGCTAGGTTAATATGGAGTGGTACTTGAAAATTTGAGAGAAAAACATATTCATGATATGAAATCACTAATTCCAACTTCAATTTTACATGGGAAAGGCTGAATCCATAACTATGTTGCATATTCTTAAATTGGAAGCCTCTTCTCATAAATCTGCTTAACTGCTCACCTGTTCATCAAGGAGTTTTTTAACGTCCAGTTTGAAAATGTGTGACCTAGAAGTGAGAGAACATGACTCAGAGAAGTCTCCACCCAAAGGGGAGTGGTGACAATGTAAAAAGAAGAAACAAAGAAGGAAGGTAAAATCTCTTATAAAGTTATAATCTTCCAGGAGGCATGGCAAGTCAGTACCATGCTATAGAAACAGCAAAGAAGATGGGATGCCTGGGTGGCTCAGTTGGTTAAGTGTCTAACTTCAGCTCAGGTCATTAATTCATGGTCTATGTGTTCGAGCCCCACATTGGGCTCTGTGCTGACAGCTCAGAGCCTGGGGCCTGCTTCAGATTCTGTGTCACCCTCTCTCTCTGTCCCTCCCCTGGTCTCTCTCTCTCAAAAATAAGAGATTAATAAAAAAAAGAAACAGCAAAGAAGAGAGAAAAAATATTTTCTTGCCCCCTTTACTCTGCTCCCTACCCTTTCCTCCACTCTATTCCTATGCCTTCTTTCCATTTGCATTCTCTAAGGGAAAGGAAGGGAGAATGAGACCTTTCTGCAGTTCAGTGGTGACAATAGTATTCACCAATCGATGGCCTGCCCAAGAGCCACTTATGGAAGGCAAGAGAAGGAAAAGTATAGCAAGTTAATTTGGCAAGTAATTTGTGGGGAGGGGGGAATATGGAGAGCAATATTTCTCTAACCGGATGTTGAAGGTCAATTTTACCAATTTTTCTTCTATTGTACACCCCCCCCCCCGCCTTGTTCTTCCTCCCCAGTCAGCCAAAGTAAACAGAATCTGGTTGTTAAAGTTCCACATGAAGCAAAGTTTTAAAGAGGCCCATTTATCATACACTTTAAAAGCAACTGGGAAGTGGAGGAGTAAAGTGCTCAATGCATGACCCCAGCAGCTGTGGGTTCCATATGTTGCAACTTTCCCCAACAAAAAAATAGTTGCAGAGGTTCTCACCTCTTCTTGACCTTGCTGCTTAGTTACTGAATTCACCTGCCAACCTTCATTGACCTAAGAATGACCCACATCCTCAATGGCAAAGCACAGAGAGAGGCTCCACAGATAAATAAGATAATGATGTAAAGCAGTGAGCACAGGGCCTTGAACATAGGAAGCACTCAATAAATGTTCACTGCTATTGTAGTCATTCTTGTCATAATTTCTGTTCTCCTCTTCCTTTTCCTCCTCGCTACCTTCATCATCATCTCCAACCAGCAGTCTGGCCACTAGGTCACATTTTGTGTTCCAGTTTTGTTATCAAGAATGAATGAATTAATCCTAAATTCTTTTATAGTCTTTCAAATGTCTCTAGGACCTTAAATGAGTGAGTAGAATGAATCTGGGGAGTAGTTCAGGGTTTTACAAACCTAGAGTATTTTCTCTCTCTAACAACTTATTTTCTGGGAAGATACAGTGTACTGAATATTTTGAGTCAATATATGATTATATGAAATCACACATCTTAATGACAAATTTTCACTTTCATAGCATATATTATTGTTTTGGTGACCACTTTTGACAAATAAAAGTGTGACTTACTTGCATTTAATATCTTTTTATATTATTATAACTTTTTAACATTATGCAAGTAATACCTAACTTCATTCTCCACTGCATTTTGCCTTCTCTTTCTCTTGCTGAAGTATATCTCCTTGTAATTTTTTCAGAGGTCTATGAATGATTAAACTTTACATTTTTTTCCTGAAAATATGTCTATTTTGTTCCCCTCTTGAATAATAGTTTAGCTAGGTATAGAATTCTAGATTTTTATAAGAATTGCATTTGGCTATATGAATAGCAATTTGGTCAATGAAGCTGGTATGGGAGGCAAGTCTTCCAAATCTCTACAAAATGGAGATTTCTTTTCCCCATGTAGTGAGTAGCTGGAGATTGGAAGTCTTAGGCTATTGCAGTTGCTCAGGAAAGCCATCAAAACTCCTTCTACTTTAACTAGTCTGCAATACTCAACATGTGGTTTTAGTTTTCATTGTCACAAATGGTTCATGTGTCTATGTTTTAGGGAGGAAGAAAGGGATAGGATAAGGACATGTACAAGTTAGCTATATCTGTTCTTTTTTTTTTTTTTTTTTTTTACTATGAACACAGCAGACTTCCAGAGACTACCACTACCCAAATAACTTTCCACATATATTTCTGTGTCTCATGGCCAATCATAGTTGAAGAGTTTGGCAAGTGAGTATTTTAAGTGGGTACAGTGATGGCCTAAGTAATATTGGAGTTTTGCTAATTAGCAGTAAGTTAGAATAACACAGATACCATGCAGAATAATAGCAGTATTTGCCATGTGGATTCAGAATTATTTCCTTTAAATATAATATATTGCTCCAAATTTTTTTTATCTAGTATTTTTGGATAGAGAATCTAATTTTCATCATTTTAAGTTCTCTTCTAATTGTTCTAGTGATTCTGTAGTCTTTTCCAAATTCTCCCATTTGTTGATGTTATTGCTTCTCTTTCGTAATGTCGACTATATCAAACATCAGGGGGTTCTCATTTGAGTGTCTATTCCTGTATTAAGATCCCTGGTTAGGGGCACCTGGGTAGCTCAGTCGATTGAGCATTTGACACTTGGTTTCAGCTCAGGCCATGATCCCAGGGTTATGGGGTCAAGCCCTGAGTCAGGATCAATGCCCAGCATGGAACCTGCTTAGAATTTTCTCTCTCTCTTTCTCCCTCTGCCCCTCCCCCACTCACATTCTCTCTCTCTCTCTCTCTCTCTCTCTCAAAAAAAAAAAAATCCTGTTTAGTCTATTGGTTGTCTCTGTTGTGCTGCTGCTTGATTTGAGCTTCCAGGACAATTTGGAGACCAGCAGGGCCTACTGTAGCATGAACACCTAACCATTTAATCTTTCATAAGGAGCAACTCTGCACTTCCTAGGCATTTGCAAGCCAGCTGAGGCTCTGTAAATTATCTTTCCCAAGATTTCACAATTACTACTCATTTATGAGTCAGATACCTCTACTACTGTGTGTGGAGTAGAAGAGCAACGTGCACAGGTAAGCCCACCTAGTCCTTCCTCCTGAGGTCTCGCAACTAACCACTCTCCTGGTGGTTCTTGGTTACATTCTACACCCAGCATCCACTACCTCCAGGCAGGGAGCTTGTATGTTGCCACTTTTCCCTATGCTTGCTCTGGTCTTCAGCCTCTCTTTCTGGCTGACATGCCCTCTGCTGTTTTCCATCTGCATTCTTATATGATTTCTCATAGTTTCTGGTTTCCTGACAGTTGACTCTCTTTTATCCAAGGAAGATAATGCATATGCGTTTAATTTCACGGATTTGATGTGAGAAGAGAGAGTCTGCAGTCTATACTTTTCCTGCCAACTTGAAAACTGAAGACCTTTAAAATGTATTACAAAACGCATTTATATCTATTCTTTCACGAGATTATCTCTGTTATCCTATAAAATAGGTTGTGCAGTGATTCTGAGACCTAATTTATGGATGGGGAAACTGAGAGAGTAAGGTTAATCCTAATCCCTTGCATCTAAGAAATACTCTTCTGTTTGCAAAGCACTTTTGTTTTTATAATTTAATTGCTATATCTCCTTCTGATTATATTTTCACTCCTGAAGTCTACTGAAGTCTCCATTAGGGAAACTTGTAAGGCAAAAAAATCAATTCTTTCTTTCTTGAGTGATAAATCCTAGGTACCTAACCAGCACCTTGAACCATGTGGTATACCAGAACAAGTCTGTCTCACAGCCTTCTCTTGGGTATGGTGTTCTTGCTTTTGCATGAATATTTCTAACTTGATCATTCCAGTGCCCTCTAAACCCTCTAAATTTACATCTCCTGTGTTTCTAGGCCCCCTCTCCCAATTAAAAAGAGTTCAGAAATGTAAGTGACTTTTGGGTATAGCACATAGAATCAGAGTTTGAATAGTGTAAAATTCATGTCCTAAACATTCAAGGTAGGGAGAGTCAGAAGTGAATAAAATCCTATCCTGTAAAAAAGTTAAAAGGAAAAAATTCAGGGAAAGTAATAACTTTTGTGAATCCCAAGGGTTAAAAGTGGTGTTAGTGAATTAAAATCAGAGCCCAAGGATGAAATGCTAGCAGACCAGGAACTGACAAAGAGCAACAGAGGGAAGGAGGAGAAGGGGAAGGGGAAGAGGAAACAGAAGCAGAAAGAGGAGGAGGGGAAGAAGAAGAAGAAGAAGAAGAAGAAGAAGAAGAAGAAGAAGAAGAAGAAGAAGAAGGAGGAGGAGGAGNAGGAGGAGGAGGAGGAGGAGGAGGAGGAGGAGGAGGAGGAGGAGGAGGAGGAGGAGGAAGAAGGGCAGCACCACCAACAACAATAACAACACCACAAGGAAGAAGAGGATAAGGAGGAGCAAGAAGAGAAGAACACTCACTACTACAGAGTAGTGGCCCTAAGTAAATTTCTCAAAGTGGGTTATAGTACATGAGGCTCAAATGTTCTGGCCTCTGGCAATCTGGTCCATGGGTGGGTTATGTGAAGATGCAGGATTAGGGTCAGTGCCCCCTCTCTTTTCTCAGGCCCTTTCCCTCCATCAGGCAAAATAAGCTACTCTGATGAATCCAAGAGAAGATTAATATGTTGCCCTCTTCTAAATAGTGTATTTAGAGCTAATTTCAGGCACTATAAACATCTGGGTATTTCACCAGTGAAACCTGGGGAGCTTTGTAAGAATTCTGAAGTAGGTCTTATGGGAGATATAATAAATAACAGCCCATATTCTTTAAAGTTTTGGAATTATTATGTCCAAGGTTTACCTTGCCAAGACCAACAGTGATTATTTTCAACTATGTTAAGCCCCCTCCCAACTAAGTGACGATGAGGTGTGTTTATGCCCACAATAAATTAATAGAAGATATGCCCATTGGCTATAAATACTTGTTTCATTATAGGCCAACCGATATCAGATATAATAATGATTAGGTGGGAAGAAAAATATTAGTCCTTTAGAAGCTTTGATAATCCTAAAAAGTAGATACTGACAGGCAGAGGATATTTTCCCATTTTCACTGTGAGAGCTGTTTCATCTTAATTATTACAGACAAAAGCCTAATGAACCCGAGGGGTAGAAGACTGACATAATGTGCTGTGTTCCTAGCATATTCTCCACTAATGATGTCTACTTATAAACCTTGCCATCTTTCCTGGTACACATGATTCTTACCTTCAACCAAATCTAGCAAAAAAAAGTTTACCTCCTAAGAGCTTATTTTTTTAGCTCCTAGATCTTAATATGCCTGCAGCATACTGAGTTGCAGAACTAGCAAATGGAAATTAAGATGACAAAAACACACTCCAAAGTAGAAAACTCTATTCTCTGGATCCCCGCAAAATCACCCAGCTGTGATCCAGAGAGATGCCCATTTTGCATATTTCTTCAGTAAACCCCCTCAGGTGTACCCTAGCACCACCAGCTATGTTACAAAATGACCCCATTTTTCCTGTGGGTTTCAGAGGAGAGAGCCTGAAATGACCCAAGGGATAGACTAATGGTCCCAGGAAGAACGTTTAAAGGGATTGAGGTTGCTCCAAGCTTACTTAAATTTCATCTCCTTCATAAAAATTTATCTGACTACCCAACTGAGGATGCTTTTCCAGTTCTCTGAACTCCTAAAACGTTTAGAATATATTGCATATTCTGAATTTTAGCTTATATTCCCAAGCACTTTTTTCGGGTTGCTATTGGCTTAGAAACTTGCCTCTTTCCTGTTCTGGGGAATCATCTTTCTATACTCAGGGACAATGGCTCCCAGCTCTCTGGGCTGCAGAATACCCAGAGCACTGGGCATAGGGACTTAGTAAAAACTGGTTCATTTGACCTCAGAAAAACGATTGAATTATTGTCTTCAAGCCAATAAGCTTTTATTTAAAGGAAACAGAGTCATATTCAAAGTCCACAGAATACTTAACAAAAGGAGTTTGCCATAAATCCAAGCAGGAGAGATTCCTCAGTAAGGTCCAGAATATATGCAAAAGACTCCTGCAGCTGTGGAAGGTGCAAATAGAAATGTTATGTTCCCCAGGGTGCTGGTGAACAATGGTAACTGAAAATTTCTGGGGTAGGTGGGAGGCTATTCCCTGACTCTTTTAATATAAGCCTACCTAAATCACAGGGTAGAAGTATAAAAGGGACATTAAAAGAAATGTTTAGCAATTAACTTCAGCAGAAGGAAGTTGTTTATTTTATAAAGCAACATTATTGAGGTTGCTTTATAATAAAATGTACATACAATAAAATGTACCCATTTAAAGTCACTTTAGTCAGTTCAGTAAGTTTGGACAAATGTATAAATTCATATATCCAACACCCAAATCAAAATATAGAATAATTTTGAACTTCTAAAAGATCTCTGCTATTTTGCAGTCAATTCCATCTTCCCTTTACCTCCAGCTGCTGGCAACAACTGATGTGCTTTCTGTCTCTATATATTAGACTACATTTTTTCTAGAATTTCATATGAATTGAATCATATAGTACATGATTTTTTGTGCAGGGCTTCTTTCACTCAACACAGTGTTTCTGAGATTTATCCATACGTTTGTATGTATCAGTATTCTGTTGCTTTTCATAGCTGAGTAGTATACCAATGCATGAATGTACTACATTCTGTTTATCTGTTCACAACTGATGAGCATTTGAGTGGTTTCATTTTTGTTTATTAGGAATAAAGCTATGATGAACATATGTGTTCAAGTTTTTGCTTCTTTTCTCTTAGGGTACAATTGCTGGGTGCTTGGTAAGTATATTTGCAAACTTCAATCTATTTTTTTGAAGTGGTTAGATCATTTTATCTATCTATCATCTATCTATCTATCATCTAATCTATCTATATTTTTTGTGTGTTTAAACCATTTATGTTTAGACCAATGTGTTCAGACCCCTATATACCATATATCTGAGCATTTCACTTATTCCATATTCTTTCCCACATTTAGTATTGTCAGTCTTTTTAATTTTAGCCATTCTAGTGTATATGCAGTGGTATCTCATTGTGCTTTAATTTTTGTTTACTGATGACTAGCGATGTTGAACATCTTTCATATATTTGTTGACTACTCATTTATCTCATTTTTTGAAGTGTTTGCTCAAGTCTTTGCCTAATTTTAAATTTGATCATTTTCTTTGTTATTGTTGTACTGTACAAGTACTTTATATATTTTGAACTCAATTTCTTCAAGAGATATAGGTATTGCATATATTTTCTCCCAGTCTCCTTGCTTTTTAAATTGCTTAGTAGTGTCTTTTGAAGCATTAATATTGTTAATTTTAATGAATTCCAGTCATTTATTTGTTTTTATAGTTAGTGTTTCTTTGTATCTTACCTAAAAAACATTTTCTTATTCCAAAATCACAAAAATACTTAATGTGTTCTTTTGATTCAGTGGATAGCAAAATTTTTCTATAAATGGTGAGATAACCAATACTTGGGACTTAAATGGTGAGATAAACAATATTTGGGGCTTTAAAGAGCAAATAGCCCGTGTTGCAACTTCTCAATTCTGCCATTGTACCACAAAAGCATCCATTTACAGTGAGCATGGCTAGATTTGGCCAGTGGGTACCGTTTTCCAACCCCTATTTTAGAGGTTTATCGATTTAACTTTATATTTAGGTCTATGATTCACTTCCAATTAATTTTGGAGTATGATGTAAGTCAAGTATACAATAATTTTTTTTTACATTTTATCATACATATATCCAGACATTCTAGTAGCATTTGTTGAAAAGACTATTCTTTCCATTACAAGAATCATAAATCATGATCAAGTTGGATTTATCTCTTGGATACAAAAATGTTTCAACATATGCAAATCAAAAAATGTGATACATTGCATTAACAGAATCAAGAATAAAAATCATATCATTATCTCAATATATGCATAAAAAGCATTTCATATATTTCAACACTCTTTCATGGTAAAAACTCTCAACATTAGGTATAGAAGGAATCTACTGAAACATTTCAAAGGCCATATATGACAAGCCCACAGCTAATATCATAATCAATGATGAAAAGCTGAAAGTTTGTTCTCTAAAATCAGAAATGAGACAAGGATCTCCACTCTCACCACTTCTATTTAACATAGTACTGGGAGTTTCTAGCCAGAGCAATTAGGAAAGGAAGGGAAATAAAAGATATCCAAATAAAAAAGGAAGAAGTAAAATGGTCTGTTTTCAGGTGACATGATAACCCTAAAGATGACACAGAAAGAACGGACAGAAATAAAATATACAAAATGAATGCACAAAAGCCTTTTGCATTTCTATATACTAATAGTGAACTATTTGAAGGAGCAATAAAGAAAAACAATTCCATTTACAATAGCATCAAACACAATAAAATACTTAGGAATACATTTAACCATGGAGGTGAAAGACCTGTACACTAAAACCTGTAAAACATTCATGAAAGTAATTGAGGAAGCCACAATAAATGGAAAGATATCCCCTGACTATGAACTGGAAAATTTCATATTATCAAAATTTCTATACTATCCAAAGTGATCTATAGAATCAATGCAATCTCTATCAAAATTCCATTGGCATTTTTCACAAAAATAGAAAAAAATCCTAAAAGTCTTGTGGAACCACAAAAGACCCTGAATAGCCAGAACAATTTTGAGAAAGAACAAGTCTGGAGGCATTACACTTTCTGATTTCAAACTATACTACAAATTTATAGCAAACAAACATTAAACTAATGATATTTTTAAAAGACACAGAAACCAAAGGAACAGAATAGAATCTAAATATAAACCCACAAATATATAGCCAACTAATCTTTGACAAGAGTGCCACCCATATACAATGGGTAAAGGATACTCTCTTCAATAAATGCTGCTGAAAAAACTGATTAGTCATAAGCAAAAAGATGAAACTGGAGCCCTATATTACATCATTTTGCTGGGGGACCTGTAGCTGGCGTATTAAATCAAGAATATGCAGATTATGACCTTCTAAAGGAGAAAACACAAACTATCCACATAGTGTCAACCGGTAGCTCCCTTAGCATTTGTACTCCTATTTGGGGGAAGTGAGAACATTGGGATGGTTTTGATTGAAGGCACAGTTGAATACACTCACACAAAGAAAGTAAAGTCATAAGATTTGTTACTTGCAAATTCTAGAAACAGGGTAGAGAGGTTTGGGGACATAGTGAGCTGGGAAAAGGGCAGTCTTCCATCCCAGGTGACCAGTAAGCAGGAGATAGAGAGCAGGGTAGCAAACACCTATTACCTAAGAGGAGCAGAAGTAACAAAAGTGGAAAACAAAGTGGGACTACATCAAACTAAAATGCTTCTGCACAGCAAAGGAAAAAAATCAACAAAACGAACCTAAATAATGGGAGAAAATATTGAAAATACTGCAAACCATATATCTGATAAGCAGTTAATATACAAAATATACAAGGAACTTCTACAACTAAAGAGCAAAAAACAAATAACCTGATTAAAAAATGAGCAAAGAGGGGTGCCTTGGTGACTCAGTTGGTTAACTGTCTGACTTCAGCTCAGGTCATGATCTCATGCTCATGGGTTTGAGCCCCTCATTGGGCTCTGTGCTGACAGCTTCGGATTCTGTGTCTCTCTCTATATATGCCCCTTCCCTGCTCATGTTTTGCCTCTTTCTGTCTCTCAAAAAATAAAATAAAATGTTTAAAAATTTTTAAATAAAAAAAAAGACAGGCAAAGGACCTGAATAGACATTTTTCCAAAGAAGATATACAAATGCTAATAAGTACATGAAAAGATGTTGAACATCACTAATCATCATGGAAACAAATCAAAACCATGATGAGATATCACCTCACACCTGTTAAGATGGCTTTTATTGAAAAGATAAGAGATAACATGTTGGTGTGAATGCAGAGGAAAGGGAACCCTTGTACCTTGTTGGTAGAAAGTAAGTTGGCACAACCATTATGAAAAACTGTGGAGGACCTCAAAAATTACATAGAATTACCATGTGATTAAACAATCCTCTTCTGGGTATATATCTGAAGGAAACAAAATCAGTATCTCAAAGAGTAATCTGCACTCCCATATTTATTGCAATATTATTCATAATAGCCAAGATATGAAAACAACCTAAGTGCCTGTCAATGGATGAGTGATAAGGAAGATATGGTATGGATTTTGATTCAGTGGTGAGAAAGAAGGAATTCTTGGGGCACTTGGGTGGCTCAGTCAGTGAAGTGTCCAGCTCTTGATTCTGGGTCAGGTCATGATTTCACCATTTGTGGGATCAAGACCTGTTTTGGGCTTTGCACTGATAGCACAGAGCCTGCTTGGGATTCTCTCTCTCTCCCTCTCTCTCCTCCCCTCACCTCAAAATAAACAAATAAACTTAAAAAAAAAAAAGAAATCTTGACATTTGCAACAACATAGATGAACTTAGAGGACAATCTGGTAAGTGAAATTAGCCAAAGACAAATTCTGTATGGTGTCACTTTTTTGTGGAATATTAAAAAAAAAAAAAAAACCCTCAAACTTATAGAAATAGAGTGTAGTTATGGTTACCAGGGGCTGGGAGGGCAAGGGGAATGAGGAGATGCCGATCAAAGGTTACAAACCTCAGTTATTAGATGAATGAGCTCTGTTCTAACATACATCATTGTGAGTTTAGTTAATAACAATATTGTGTTGTGTACTTGAAATTTGCTTGGAGAGTAAACCTTAAGCATTTTTACCCCCAACACCCCCAAACACATACCCAAATGGTAGGTGAGGTGATATCTGAGGTGATAGATGTGTTAACTTGACTGTGGCAGTCATTTCATAAAGTATACATATCAAATCATCATGTTGTACACTTTGAATATATACAATTTTGTCAGATATACCTCAATAAAGCTGGAAAATAAATTTTAAAATGAATTAACAAGTATATAAATTTTTATAACAAACTCCTTTTCCCACTGAATGACTTTGGCACCTCTGTCAAAATCAATCAACCACTTAAGGTGGATATATTTCTGGAATTTTATTCTATTCCAAAGTACATGTCCATTTTTATGTCAGCCTTGATTACTATAGCTTTAAAGTAATTCTTGAAATCTGGTATTATATGCTCTTCAACTTTATTCTTTTTAAAAATTTCTTTGTTTTTATATAATTACTTTGCTTTTATAATATTTTGCATAATATTAGAACCAACTTGACTATTGGGGTTTTGATTGGGATTGCATTGAATCTATTGAAAACGTAGAGAGAATTGTCATTTAAATAATATTAAATCTTTCACTTCATGAATGTGGTATATCTCTCCATTTGTTTAAATTTTGTTTACTTTCTCTCAAGTTTGTTTTATAGTATTTAATCTATATGTTTTAAGCACATTTGTTACATCTGTGTCAAAGTAGTTCATGTTTTGGATTCTATTATAATGTATTTTTAATTCAATACTCAGCTGTTCAATCCAATTGCTATTACATAGAAATAAATTTTTTACATTGATCTTATTTTCTGTGAACATACTAAATCTGCCTTTTAATTCTATAAGCTTTTTATAAATTACCAAGTATATTTCATATACAAAGTCATGTGTTCTTTAAATTAAAAGTTTACTTCTTTCTTTTTATCTTGTCAACTTTTTGTTTCTCTTTCCTTATAACTCTGGCGAAGATTTTTCTATAGTGTTGAAAAGAAGTGGTGAGAGTGGACATCCTTATATTATTCTTT
Source organism: Hyaena hyaena (assembly GCF_003009895.1). Taxonomy (NCBI): domain Eukaryota; kingdom Metazoa; phylum Chordata; class Mammalia; order Carnivora; family Hyaenidae; genus Hyaena; species Hyaena hyaena. The sequence goes on from NW_024081530.1 coordinate 768,878, forward strand.
TTTTTTAAGTTTATTTATTTATTGGGGGCGGAGTGAGAGAGAGAGGAAGCAGGAGGGGCAGAGAAAGAGGGAGAGAGAGAGAACCCCAAATAGGCTCTGCACTGTCAAAATGGAGCCTGGTGTGGGGCTCAAACTCATGAACCTATGAGATCATGACCTGAGCTAAAATCAAGAGCCAGACACTTAAGTGACTGACCACACAGGCTCCTCCTCTTATTCTTGATCTTAGGTGGAAAGCATTAAGTTTTTTCCATGAAGTATGTTAACTCCAGATTTTTCATAGATGCCATTTAACAGGTGTTAAAGTATGTTCCTATTCCTAGCTTTCTGAAAGATTTTACTTTTTAATCATAAACTGTTTTGTTAGATGAATCTTGCTAATCTATTGAGATAATAGTATGTTTTAATATCTTTTAACTTAGTAAATTATATTAATTGATTTCCAAATACGAAATCAGTCTTGTATTGATGGAGTAAATCCCACATAGTCATAGAACATTATTCTTTTTATGTTGTGCTAAAATCTAGTTACTAATATTTCCTAACAATTTTTCATCTATGGTTATGTGGGATATTGATCTATAGTTTTCTTGTAATGCCATCTAAGTATTAGGATAATTCCAAATTCATGAAATGAGTTTTGAAGATTTCTTCCTCTTCTATTTTCTGAATGATTTTTGTGTATGACTGGTAATGTTGCATAGATTACATCAGGAACACCATCCGACCTTGGAGTTCATTCTGTAGAAAATTTATCAAATGATGTTATGTTATTTAATAGATATAAGGACATTCAGATGTTTCTTTTTTTAAAAACATTTATTCATTTTCGAGAGAGAGATAGAGCGCAAGAGGGGGAGAGGCAGAGAGAGAGGGAGACACAGAATCCGAAGCAGGCTCTAGGCTCTGAGCTGTCAGCACAGAGCCTGACGTGGGGCTTGAACCCACAAGCAGTGAGATCATGATCTGAGTCAGACACTTACCCACTGAACCACCCAGGTGCCCCCATTCAGATGTTACTATCTTTTTAAAAATAAGTTTTGTTAATTTATATTTTTCAAGGAATTTTTCTATTACATCTGGGTCAGGAATGAGTAAACTTTTTCTGTAAAGAGACAGATAGTAAATATTTTAGGCTTTGTGGGCCATACAATCTTTGTCACAATAAATCAACTCTGCCACTGTAGCATGAAAGCAATCATAGACAATGCATTGACAAATATGTATGGTTGTGTTCCAATTAAACTTTATTCACTAAAACAGGTAGCAGGCCAGATTTAGCATATTGCTGTAGTTTGCCAACACAAGTCAAACTTTAGCAAGAGATTTTTTGTAAGTTTCCCTCATTATTCTCTTAATATCTGTAATATCTAGAGTGATGTCACCTATTTATTCACAATATTGGTAATTATCATTTTATCTTGAATAGTCAAGCTAGTCAATCAATTTTATTGATTTTTTTTCTTTTTACAAATAACTACCTTTGTGTCTCATTGATTTCATTGATTTTTTTTCTGTTTTTGTTTTTTTATTTTATTGGAATTTCTCTTATCTTTATTATTTCATTTCTTCTATTGCCCTGGGTTTAAGTTGCTCTTCTTTTTCTAGCATATTAAGGTAAAAGTTTTAATCATTGTTAAATGTCAGCATTTAAACCTTTTTTAAAATGTTTATTTATTTTTTAAAGAGAAAGAGATAGCAGGAGTGGGGGAGGGACAGAGAGAGGGAGACAAGAATCTAAAGCAGGCTCTAGGCTCAGAGTTGTCAGCACAGAGCCTGATGTGAGGCTCGAACTCACGAACCACAAGTTCATGACCTGAGCTGAAGTTGGATGCTTAACTGGCCAAGCCACTCAGGCACCCCTATCAGCATTTAAACCTTTAAATCTTCTTCTAAACACTGATTTAGGTGCATTCTAAAACTTTTTGTGTTTTTATTTCAATTCAATTGAAAATATTTTGTATCTTCTTTTGTATTTTTTCTGTGATTCATGAGTTATTTCAAAGTTTGTTTAAATTCCAAATATTTAGAGGATCTTTTAGATGTCTTTCTAATATAGATTTCTAATCTAATTCCAATGTGATCAGGAACATTATCTGTATGATCCCAATTCTTTAAGTTTATTGAAAAATTTTGGCCCAGCATTTGGTCAACCATTGGGGGGATGTTCCAGATGACCTTAAAATATATGTATATTCTGTTAGTGAATAAAGTGTGCTAAAAGTATAAAATAGGGCAAGTTGGTTGGTAATGTTGTTCATGCCTTCTATATCCTTACAGATTTTTTGTTTACTTAGTATAAAATAGGCAGAGAAAAATCCCCAACTGTACTTATCAACTAGTGTGTTATTTGTTTCAGTTCTGTGAAAATTTGCTATATCTATTAAAAGTTCTGTCTTTAGGTAAATACACAGTCATAATGATTATATTTTCCTAAAGAATTTTTGATCATTATGAAATGTCACTCTTTATCCTTGGCAATATTCTTTCTTTTGAAGTTCCTTTTATCTAATATTGATATATCCATTCCAGTCTTATGATTATTGCTTTAATGGTCTTCACTTTCTGTCATTTTACATTTATCCAATTGTGAAATGTGTTTCTTATTGACAGCATAGAGTTGGGCTTTAGTGTTTGATCTATGCTGATACTTTCTGCCTTTCAATTTGAATATTTTATACCATTTACATTTAATATAACACAGATATTGCCTGGTTTAAATATATCATATTGCAATATATTTTATATTTATTGTATTTATTTTATTGTACTGTCCCTTTTCCTCTTTTCTTGCCTTTCTTTGCATTGAGTATTTTTAGCATATAATTACATCTCCACTATTGTCTTCTTTGCTATGTTTTTAAAAATTAATTTTTGGGGGCGCCTGGGTGGCTTAGTCGGTTAAGCGTCCGACTTTCGCTTAGGTCATGATCTCGCGGTTCATGGGTTCGAGCCCCGCGTCAGGCTCTGTGCTGACTGCCAGCTCAGAGCCTGGAGCCTCTTTCGGTCTGTGACTCCCTCTCTCTCTGACCCTCCCCTGCTCACACTGTCTCTCTCTCCTAGAAATAAATAAAACATAAAAAAAAAATTTTTTTTAAATAAATAAAAATTAATTTTTGTAATTCCTTCATGCAACTTTATTCTCACTCTATCTTCATATAATAATATATAATATCATGCAATATCTAAGAAATTAAATACATTGTAGAGTATAGCCCCATCTTTGTGCTATTATTTTCATACATTTTACTTCTGTATATGTTATAAACTCTACAAAATTTTCTTTTGCTTATTTTTTGCTTTAACTAATTAATTACCTTTTTGAAATAGTAGTAAAGCTTTTCATTCCTAACATAAATTCTAACTGCTAATAATATACAATGATTTTTTTTAATAGTGTGTTATATTGAACTTGCTAAAATAGTAAATATATTATTAGAATTAAAAAAATTTATTTATGTATTTTGAGAGAGAGAGTGTGTGTGTGTGTGGGAGGGACAGAGAGAGAGAGAGAAAGAGAGAGAATCCCAAGCAGACTCCACACTGTCAGCACAGAGCCTGATGTGGAGCTTGAACTCATGAAATGTGAGATTATGATGTGAGCCAAAACCACCAAGAATCAGACACTTAACTGATTGAGCCACTTAGGTGTCTCCCATTTTTTATAGTAAAATACCAAGATAAGACCATAATTACAGAGAATAAGTAGGGAACCTATATCAAATTAGGTCATCAGGATATTCCTCTTAGAGGAGATAATATAGAAACTGCATCCTATAAGACAAATAAGAAGAAGTTATGAATACAGTTGACCTTTGAACAACACAGTTGAACTTGAACAACACAAGTTTGAACTGTGCAGGCCCACATAAACATAATTTTTTAAATAAATCTACTTTAGTACTATAAAATATGTGTTCATAGACTGTTTATGTTATGTGCAAGACTTCTAATCAACAGTAGGCTATTAGTAGTTCAGTGTTTGGGGAGTCAAAAGTTATACATGGATTTTTGACTGCACAGAGGGTCAGCACCACAGACCCCATGTTGTTCAAGGGTCAGCTGTAAATTCATCCCAACTCTATCATTCAGTGATTCTGTGATTCTAATAGAACTAGAAAGGTGTCTAGTGAAACTTAGGCCAAACCTCTTACTTAATAAGTGAGGATATAAAGCCTAGAAAAAGTAAAGGAGATAAGTGACTCACCTAAAGTTTCCCAGTGACCTATTTGTAGACCTGGAACCAGACAGTCTCCTAACCTTAAGTGATAGATCCATTATACATGTGTTCTTATTAAAAAGCTGATTTCACCTTGCAGTGTCTGTGACCATTTCAGAAGGATATTGCATTAACATTTGGCATAGTACAGATTGATTTGCTTCCTCATTTCAGAGATGACTTTGGCATTAGATGGAGTTTTTAAAATGTTAAGAAATAATTTCTGATAGAAGAGAAATCTATATTTTAGGAGAAGAGTAGGCCCAGAAGTTATTTTTCTTCTTCCATGGTTTGAGTTATAACTTACCTGCAGTAAAAGGCACAGATCTTCAGGGAATAGTTTGATCACTGTTAAAAACTGAATATTTGTGTCCTCCCCAAATTCATATGTTGAAATCCTGTCCCCCAATGTGATGGCATTAGAAGGTGGGGTCTTTAAAAAGTAATTAAGTCATGAGAGTGGAGCCCTCATGAACGAGATTAGTGTCCTTATGAGAAGAGACATGATGGAGCTTATGTTATTTCTTCTCTCTGCCAGGTAAGGATGCAACAGCAAGGTGGCCAACTGCAAAGAGAAAAGTAGGCTCTCACTAGAACTAAATGTTGGCAGCTTGATCTTGGACTCCCCATGCTTCAGAACTTGGAGAAACAAATTTCTGTTGTTTAAGCCTCCCATCCTATGGTAATTTGTTGCAGCAGCCCAAATTACTAAGACAATCAGTTTTGATGAATGTGTACATCCATGTAACTCACCGTCCTATCTCTATATAGTACATTTCTAACACTCTAGAAAATTCCTTCATGCTTCTTTTCAGTCAATTATCTCTCCCCAGAAGTAACCGCCTTTCTGACTCTGTCACAATACATTTGTTTCACCTGTTCTAGAACTTCATGTAAAGGAACCATGCAGTAAGTACTTTTTGTGTGTGGCATCTTTCACTCAGCATGTTTCTGACACTCATCCATATTGTTACTTGAATCGTAGCTCATTCCTCTTTATTGTTGAATAATATTTCGTTGTAACACTATACCAAAGCTTGTCATCCATTCACCTGTTGATGGACACCTAGGTTTTACTGTTGATAATGTTATTTGAATAAATTGCTATGAACATTCTTGCAAAAGGCTTTTTGTTTTACATCTGTTTTTGTTTTCTTAGATAAACTTTTAGGAGTAGAACTGCAGGGCCATAAGTAGATGTACAATTAATTTTTGAGAGACTATCAACAATTTTCCAAAGTAGTCATACCATTTTCACACCTGCCAGCAATGTATGAGAGTTCTGACAGCTCCATATCTCCAAAAACGTTCAGGGTTGTAACTTTTTTTAAATTTTAAACATTCTAGTAGGTGGGTTCTGATATCACATTGTGGATTTAATTTGCCTTCTGATGACTCATAATAGTGAGCATATTTTCATGTGTTTGACTTTGTATAGCCTTTTTAATGAAGTTTCTGTTCAAATCTTTGCCCATCTTGAAATTAGGAGTTTGTCTTCTGGTTATTGAGTTGTTAGAGTTCTTTTTATATTTGGATATTAGTCTTTTGTCAGGAATATGTCTGACAAATTCCCAGAAGTTTTAGACTTGCTCCAGAGTTGAATTTGCTTCAAGAATATTTTAGGGGCTAGCTAGAAATCTACTCCCTATAACCTTTCCATCATTACCACCACATTGTCTCTTGGACTGGGCTTCTTGGTGAAAGTGAACTACAGCAGGGCTCCCCTGAGAATGCCTCTCAGGACACCACAGCTGTCTGTCTGTTGTTTGAGCATCAGAGTGCTCCAGTGTAAAAGTAAAGCAGAGTTTACAAAGGACTCGAGTCTCTCAGAAAGTGCAGTTGTTACTTACTGCCTCAACTCCCTTGTTCCAAAAGTTATCTCACAAATGTGGTCCTCATACCAGCTCACCACCCTCCTTCCCCACAATATTCTTTCTACAACAATTGCCACCTCATACCATTTATCACCATGGACCACTTGTTTCTCCTTGTTTGACTTTGTTTTTTTGTTTTTAATTTTTAAGTTTATTTATTTTTGAGAGAGAGACAGAACATGAGTGGGGGAGGAGCAGAGAGAGAGAGGAAGATACAGAATCTGAAACAGGCTCCAGGCTCTGAGCTGCCAACATAGAACCTGATGCGGGGCTCGAACCCACAAACCACAAGACTATGATCTGAGCCAAAGTCAGACGCTTAACTGACTGAGCCACCCAGGCGCCCCATCTCCTTGCTTGACTTTGAATCAGTCTTTCTTCTCAGAATTACCCTATAAGATTAGAACTTTCAAAGGGAATTTTCAAAAGGACATTTGAAAGAAGTTCACAAATTTAAAAGCAAATGTTCTCTATATGAGAAAGATCTTTCTCTAAACTGACCTCAAGGTCCTTTCTTGGGCTTTTCCAACATTTCCTGCCCTTTTGAGAAATTTCTCAAGTTCAGGCCTAGGGATGTTCTTCTCTGGCTCCTGACTCACCCCTCCTCCCCTATTGGCACTGGCTTGTGAATAATGAAGTTAGGTCCCCCCACTCCTGTTTCTAATACCAGTTCTCAAATGTCTTAGCATGAGCTCCAGGTGTTTATCATTTGGCTATGATAACAAGATGCTGAATATAAATGTGTCTTCAGAAGCCCAGCTGCCTGACCATTCTCTCCCACTGAACATTGATCCACAGGCTTCTTCCTTCTGCCTGAGGTTTTCAATTGCTCAGACGATTAAGAAGATATTTATTAAAGAGGTCTGCAATGTCTAGATTCAAGTTGTTGTTTTCTAAGCAGTGGCTACTAAATAAGCAGCTGTGCATGTTTGGATCTGATTGCTCCACACATTTCCTATTCTATTCATTAAAGGGTGAATCATGTGTTTATTAGTTGAAGCACACCCCCTGAAGTGTGTTCATATTATTAGTCTCATCTGAGAGAAAAGGAAACTGACAGTCAAGCGAAAGGACATCATAAAACTGCCTCTTATTTGCACAATACTCTACACTTGCTCTTGCATTGTCTCATCTGGTTTTCATGCACACCTACTTGCTAGGTGTGCTAGGTGCACACCGCTTGCTATGACCTTGACAGCAGCAGATGAAGACAGGGAAGTCTTGCGCTAAGCAATTCACCCAAGTTTCCCTGGAAGGTCAGCTGTGGGGCATAAAGCAGAATCTTGGCCTCCTGTTTCCTGGCTCAGCCATCTCTCCACCCCCACAGGCTCTTAAATTATAGTGAGTCAGTGGGATGGCAGGACGAGAACAGATTTTGGACAGAAGACAAGGAGGCACTGACATCAGTGGACTGAAAGGAAGCCAAACCAAGGACATGTCCTACTTGCCCAGAAGTGGATGAGGATTATATTGAAGGTCTTTCCTAACTTGAAGGCATGTATTTCACTCCTGAGGCACAGCCCCCAGGCCCGAAGCTTTTCCAGCCCTGAAAGATCAGGGGCTAGAGCCTGTGGCTCAAGCTCCCCTCTCCCACTAGCATCGAAGCTTCTCTTGCAGGAGGGCTACTCTACTGTGATTTAATATTCTTCCTCCTGTTTCTCTTTTCTTTTCTGACTATTGAATACATCTAGTAGAGCTCATCATAGGAAGAACTTACTGGAATGTAAAATGGCATTGGGTGGGTTGTTCCCTTGGGGAAAGAATGCATCTCCTGTTGCTCTTGTACTGACCCAGCTTTCCAGGGAGGGGCTTGTGCCCTTTGCTCAAGGGAAGAGAACAGAGCTAGATTTTTTTTTCTTAATGCATTTTCAAGCACAGAGAGAAAACTGTTTCTCTAGAGGGGAAAAGGGTGATTATTAGTAGGAAGAAAGACGTGATGCAGGAGCAAGTTCAAACATGTCTTGCAGGAAACTGGCTCAGTATTTCCCCTTTTTGTTTCACTGAAAAGAAAATGCCGAAGGTGGCTCCAAGGTCAGCGATGGATAGCCCACTTCTCCTCTACTTTGAATGAGATTTTTGCAGTTTCACTTGTTCTGGGGATTATGGGCAAAAGGGAAATTGGCACTTAGAACTGATATGAAAGGAATAAAATTTTGGGAGAGGCTCAATTAATATTAGTTTCAGGATTAAGATACAAACAGCAAGGGATAGCAATAATATTTATAAAAATAATTATTAAAGCAGCCACTGTGCACTAGGTATTCTTCCATATCCATTAGGAGGTCTGAATATTCCTCTTTTGCAGGTTAAAACAAACAACAAAACAGAAACAATTTTTCAAGCCCAGCAAAGCAAAATGACTTGCCCGAAGCCTAAAGTTTGTAAATAGAATAACTAGAGTTTTGAATCCATCCTTCCTGGCTCTCCAGACTACAGTCATTGGTAAATGTTTACATTTTTCATTAAAAATGTATCAAAGTGATCAAAACACTTGTTATTGTAGCATGACAATATCAAGGGAATGGTGTCCTGGACTATAAGGCTCATGTGACTATTGCATCTCAATGGGATGGCCATATATTTAAAACATTGAGTGTTCAGAAACTCAGCTATGTTCATTCATCCAAGGGTGACAGAGCCCTGGTGAATTGATTTGCAGTAGCCAGATTTTAAAAAGTCCGTTTTTCATATCAGTATAATGACTGCTTAGTTTGAGCATGGTGGCTTCTTTCTGAACATATCTAGATAAATCCCTTGCAAAGACTTGCCTAGCACTTGGGGTAAAGGGTACTGGAATGATTAGAAATGGAAGGTTGAACAGAACAATTTGGGATCAAAGTAATGAGTACAAGAACTAGCATAATGGAATTGGAAATAGATGGAGAGATAGTATGATTGATAGTAGACAGACCATGCAGATGAAAAATCCACCTGACTTGGCAGCTATGTGATCTTAGGGGGGAAAAGAAAGAGGAATCAAAGGTCTTTGAGGTTTCCAGCCTGGTAATGACAAGACAGGTGATTCACTTCAAGGAAGTAACTAATTACAGCATGAGTTGCATTTAGATTTGAAATGAAGACTAGGGGCACCTGGATGGCTCAGTGGGTTGAACATTGAACTTTGGCTCGAGTCATGATCTTGTGGTTTGTAAGTTCAAGCCCCGCATTCGGCTTGCTGCTGTCAGTGCAGATCCCACTTCAGATCTTCTGTCTCTCTCTCTCTCTCTCTCTCTCTCTGCCCCTTCCTTTCTCTCTGCTTTTCTGCCATTTGTGCTCTCTCTCTATCTCTCAAAAATAAATTAAAAACACTTAAAAAATGGAGATTTTAAAGTTCAACTATGTCCAAAAGAAGATACCAACTTATCACCTAAAATTGCAGGATTAACTGAGGTAAAAATATTTTTTAGGGTTTTCAGGGAGCACTGTAAATATATAGGGCCCCTAGGCTATCATTTTAGCGGGGGCAGGAATTATGGCTATTCTGTTACCTCCTATCCAGTCTCAGTGTCTACCCCATTCTAGGCTCCTGAGATTCTGCTGTGACTTTTTATGTCATGGACTTTTAACAAGCTTTGGTTGACTGATATAGTAAAGCATGTTTACTGTGGTCCCTTTCTTCTCAACATTAGAGAAGCATTGTCTGTCTATTTAGGATTGTCCTTCTGTTCTTTTGGGAGGGATGTTTCCCTACTCAGCTTAGATACTGAGTGTTGCCCTAGGGCCCACCTATAGGCTTCTCTATGCTATTGGTGTTGAGAAAAGAAACCCTAGAAGAGGCGGATGCAGCCAGCTGATGTATTTAGTTGTGATTCCAGGGGCTATCACTTGAGGCACAGCTGGGAGAAGAAAAGAGTCTTAAATAGTGTGGGAAGAGGAGAGGACTCCTTTCCCACACTGAAGCTTCCAAACAACCTGGAAATGTCTGTAGGCCAGGCATCTTGCCATACATAGGATGAGTCAGGTTCCCTGAGGCTCTCAGACTACGGGTCCAAAAGCCTTGTTTGGCCCATTCTCCTTTCTAATCCACTTGAAATGCCGATGAGCAAAATCTCACCATGGTGGAAAACAGTAAGTATTCAGTAGGTGCCACTACCCAGAAGAGAACGAGGAAGTCTTTCTCATGACCATGACTTTTAAAGACCATCATTTAGTCAGAAATGCTCCTGGGACCTAAAAACCCATTATTCTTTCATCTGGTTAAAAGATTATTGTTATAAATCATAATAATAATATGATTATTATATCTTATTAATAATAGTTATCTAATAATAGCAATATTTCACACTCAGTATGTACCAGGCACTGTGCCATGCACTTTAGTCATCATCAAATTTAATCCTCACAGCACTTTTCCATCATTATTTTCAATAGGTATTTTTTATTCTTATTTTGTTTACTATTTTGTAATCCTAGATTCTCAGAAGAGAGAGCTATTTAGAGACTAACCAGGCTAGACTGAGTCATGAACTTGGCTGTCCATGTTATTCCAAGAATAGGCCTGTCTGATTTCCACTTTTTCTAACTTCCTTAAACCTATTTATCAGTTATAACTTGGATTCTTCATCTCTTGGAGTGTCTGTCACTATCTTTATCTTCTCAACTGCCAAATAACACCTAACCCTACATCCCAAAGTCCACAAGATTCTGAGTCCTTTCAGTCCATGCAAAAATATTAAACTTATTTCCATTAATCTCATCCAGTGTGTACCAGAAACCACTGCTTTATTCTAATGAGTGTGTTACTGGTTCCTCCAGATTGTTTTGAATTAAAAACAACTTTGTGTACTCATAAGAGCACCCTCTTTTGCTCTACTTGGACATCACTATTGAGTTCTGGGAAGTTCATAAGCTACTCCATCAATCTCCACCTTAAAAGGGTCAGCAATAATCTAGCCACTCAACAAAATAGTAAATGATGGCATTGAAAAAATATACTGTGTGAAAGTATCCAACACCTAGACTCAGAATCTCTTCCAGATTTTTAAGGAGTTTATTAAATAATATAAGAAAAAAGAACTGGAAATTTTACATCAAAAATGTTTGCTTAGACAGATCTGTGAATTTCCTGAAACACGTGGAGTTGGCAATTCTAGATTGGGAGTTTAATGTGATCCAGGTGAGCCTTTACCTGTAAACACTTTGCCCATAATCATCTGGGTCTTGGCTTATGTAACATGAATAGGTAATCCATGTCAGATGACTCCTTGGCAGGTGGCATGAGGAGCCTGCTACCTTCACTGTTGGTACCACTGTGAACTAGGTATCTTCTTTTGCAAGTCAATACAAAAGAGGCTATTGTGTCATGTGTCCTGTGTCAGTTCTTCACCTGTGCTGAGTGAACCAAGAATGGCCATAACCCACACTGTCAGAGAATTTTCCTTTCTTGAGCACTGAATTTAAAAAATCTGATTGGCATTCCTTTTACTCTCTAATTCTTTGCCAGTATTGGTCCATTGAGCCCAGTTGTTCTATTCAGTATTTGGTCCTTTCTCTACTAGACTGCTGGAACTTAAAGAGGTAACTGAAGGATGCTATGACTAATTTTATGTTAGTTTTGGTATATTTTAACTGAAGAAATATGACGTCCATTGCAGATTATATATTCCCTATTTGGAAATCACAGTAGAGTACACTAATATGCACATCATGATAGCCAATTTTGGGTCCTAAATCCATGTGATCTGCAAGAAGAACGGCCAACTACCTAAGAGGCATAAACTCAATCTGATCACAGACCTTGAGGGTTAGGAGTGACATTAAGAGTATCCAGCTTTCTGGAAAAAGTAGTCCCTGTCTTGAAGCAAAATCCACTCATGGTTAGCTTATTTACATCTGAAATTTATTTTTTTAAGAATTCAAAATTAAACCACTTTTAAGGGCATTATTCAAATATTTTTCAATCTATGGTGGTTTCCATGTTTTTCATCTCTACTTTGTCCATTTTTTCCGCTGCAGAACAAAGGCAGACTTGAAGGGAGACAGATGGGGCAAACATGTGGAAGGTGGAGGCTGCCTTCAATGACAGCTCTGGGGAAGGACAAAAATGGGCTCTCCTCATTATGTTCATGGAACACTAAATATGAAGGAATCAAGCTGCTTTAGGACTAAACCACTTATGGTAGCTCATATTGCATTGGGAGAAAATGTTAACATTAATAGGTTACATAAGAAAAGTGTCCAAGATCAACACATTTGAGGCCAGTATAAATACTAGCATATACATTCAGATATGCAATTACACCATCCGCATGAACACACAGGAAAAGAAAATTCCAATTTGCACAGCTGTGAGGTTTCTTTTGGTTGCCAGCAATTTTGAGAGTGTATTGAAATTTTCAAATTAACCGGGGACATTTTACTCAATTTTATCTCTCAATGCTTTTGTGTCACTTTTTCTTCAAGGTCTGTGCATCTTACTGATTGAAATGCTCAAACATTTATTCATTTATCCATTTCAAAGGAACAGATCATCATGAGTTTTCTTGAAAGAATAGTGTCAGAACTTTCTCATACTCCTTTCTGTTTTTTCTGTCCACGTACTCTGCCTCTTCATAACCCCTCATACCCTTTATCTCCATACTCTTCCCCTCCAGGATATTACCTATGACTTCCATTTAAACTTGCTCAACATCTGGCCTTTAAAAAGGGTCCCTCCTTCATCCTAAAGTGTTATATGGAGAATAACCTTCCTAAAGTCAGGGCAGAATTCCCTGCACATGCCTGGGTCCAGAACAAGGCACAGGAAAAGAGGAAATGTTAGTATGTAATCTTAAAATTCAAATGTTGTTCAGTAGCGCCATACCATCTGAGCGAGTTGCAAATGGTAAATAAACCCAGCTTGTAACTTAATGATCCTTGTGTTTGTGTGTCTGTGAATACATTAAGAGCTCTCAAAGAAAAAAATGTGTAATCATAAATAAAAGATAGCAGTGACTCATAGGCAGTCACACAGAAAGAGGACTCAATTCTCCCAATCTATTAGTGTGGATATTATCATGGGTTCTTTCCCCTTTCAGCTCACTTGGCAGCATGAAACCCACTCTCACTGCAGTGGCACCAGGGAGAGGTTTGAGGGCCTTCATTACATATTGTCTCCCCTGCAAAAATCATCTGCTTTACTTGGAATTGATTTCAAAACCAGATTCATGTGGAGCCTGCTATACCACAATAAACAAATAAATTAGCTGCTGTGATATGGAAATTTACATGATTCAGTGTACTTAAAAACTGTTAACTGTGAACTTATTAATTGAAAACCACAGGACAATAATCAGCATGTCCTTCAGTGGAAAAACGAATCTCTTGTTAAAATGAATTTGTAAGGCCATAAAGATGTATTTTTCAAATAAACCTGTGCCTCAAGCCACTTGATGTGATATTTTTAACTTTATCTTTCAGCAGCTCGTGCTTTGTTTGTGGACTATGTATTGATTTGTTTCCTGAAAACGTGTAGTATAACTCTGCATCCCCATGTGGGGTTTTTTTTTCACTGCCCCATGCAGGTTATATTCACTCCAGTCAATCTTGCTTTTCTGCCTCCTGTCTAGAGAACTTTAATTAAAATGGTCTGCTAAAGCTTGAATCTCTTAAAGGAGAGCTTGGAATCTTAAATTGCGTTTTCATCACAGAACTCCCAAGGAACATACGCCTTCCCCCTCGAACATATGTTCCACGGGGAATGTTTGTCTAGAAGCTACTAGGTGCACTGAGGACTGAAACATAACAAACTCTTCAATGATTTTTATATCCAGGCAATTAATCAGGCAAATTCCTGAAGTTCAGCCAGTCAGGGCTGGCTGACCCACAGTCCATTATATCCCCATTTGATCTCGAAGACGAGGTCAGGATAAGAACAATGTGTCTGTTCATTGTACCAAGAGACAGATCCCATGGTCTCTTGGAACTCATCTTCTAAAATGGTCACTCTGTCACTGATGCTGCTGTTGGATATGGTAATGGTGTTCTGCCTTCTTCAAGAATAAAGGGTCCTGAACGGCAATTCATGTGATGACAAAAAAACATGAATTCTGGCTAGATGATTTAGATAAAAATTTAGACTTAAGATTTTTAAACTGGGTTTGTTTTACCAATGTTACTGCTTCCTCTAAGTATCATATGGAAATCTTCTCCTTAATGCTTAGTCTTTTTCCCTGTATTTTACTTTCCTAGTTGACTTATCATGAGCTACTTGTGAAGTGGAAAATCCATCTGTTGTTCTTGATGTCTTCCTTCCCACAGACTTAATCCAGAGAGCTTGTGAGTGTTTCCGAGAAGCCTCGGTGCCATGAGCCCCCAGCTCTCTCCTGGGACAGAACAGTACATTTCCTCGACCAGTAGTCTTCCTGTTAGCTGGAGCTTCTGGCTTCAACAGTGACTCAGCATGAATGGCAATGTTCAGGGTTGAAAATCAAACCACTTTTTAAAGAAGGCATTAATGAAATACAGCAATCATACACATGGTTCATTAGAGCCTTGAATATCACAAACTATGGTAATATACTCAACCCATCAAAGACAATGCTTTTAAATATTCTACTGATTTTTAAATATGCCTCCCAACTGACGTGCTAAAACAAACACAAACTCCATATGGATTGAGCATTATAAATACATAACTCTTCTGTGTGTTCATTCTTGCTTTCCCTCTCTGAAGAAAGCCTTAACAAAAATATATTTTCATATTATAAGACTGAATAGATTTGGAAAGTTGTCATTCAGATGTCAGTCAAATATTATTTTTTTAAAAATGACTCCAGCTCATTTCCATTGACAGGTGGGATGTAAGCACATCTGGGCAGGCTTGTAACTATTTCAACCAATAGTGTCAAACTATGACTGTGACTTCTGAAACCAGGTAGGAAAAGGCCATGAAGTTTCCCTCCTGGTTCTCCTGGAACTTTCTTTCCCTGAATGCTTTCTTGGACCCAGCCCCACACTATGAGAAGCCTGAGCTACACAGAGATGCCACATGTCAGTGCTGAGTCCATGTGTCAGATGTGTGAGTGAGGAAGCCTCCAGATGATTTCAGCTCCCAGCTCTTTGAGTCACTGGGAGCCATGTGCCTCTTCCCAGCTGAGGCCCCAAACAACGCAGAGCAGAAACACAAGACACCCTGCTGTGCCCTGTCTGAATTCCTGAGCCATCATTAGTGAACATCAATAAAATGGTGGTTGTTTTAGGTCAGTACTTTTACAGATAACTGGAACATAAGAAATAACAGAGGATGAGGAAGGTGAGTACATAACAAAAATAAAGATGGCATAATATACTCCAGCCAAATTATTTGAAGGAGGAAAAGATGCTCAAAATCCACTGTCATACCCTGACTGGTAGATTCAGTGACTTAGATGAAGCCATAGAATGTGGCTTTATTTGCTCTGCAGCTCACACAAGGTTTAGCAGGATAGAAAAATGTAGGATTGTGGAACCAGCTCAATAAGTTCTTGACAGTCTGATACTAAATCTCACAAGATGAAATATAACAGAGATAAATGTGAAATTTCCCATCTTTGTTAAAAAATAAATAACCTGAACAATTTGGTATGAGGAAGATGCCACTTAGTACTGGCAAAAAGATAAAAGGTTTGTATGTTGAGAATAAGCTTCATATGAACCAAGAGCACAAGGAGGTTGCCTTGAAAAATAAAGTGCTATGAGGCCATATTAATAGGAAGGGAGTAGCCAAATAAAGAATCAGATGGGGCACCAGATGGTTCTCCTCTGCTTTCTGGAAGCTGGGAGTTTGTTCTGGCCATTTCTCGTCAAAACCAACTGCAGCATGCACCATGGTATAGACAGCTCATGGGGAATGGATGAAGAAAAGAGAAGGTACATGGGTTTCCTAACAACTGTCTTCAATTTTATGGAGGCAGGTAAAGTGGCAGAGGACGAGGATCCTTCAGTAGAGCCCCAAGAATGACTGCACATTCTGGGTGGAAAGTCCAAGAAGCTACATTGTATCAGTAAAGAAGAACATTACATAGTCAAAGTCATCCAGAGCTCAAACTAAGTGCCAAGAGTGGCAGTAGTATCTCAAAAGACTGAGAGGACAAGATGGCGGAGAAGTAAGGAGCTCCGTACTTGCACTCGCGCCCATACATCACACAGAAAAGATCTGAAGCCATTGGAAACCTTACAAAACCTGAGAGATTGGGAGAAAAAGGACGCAGAATCCACTGAGAGAGCCTTCTAACGTGAG